>NC_084489.1:84449422-84754807 GCF_030035675.1 Rhineura floridana | reverse complement strand
TTGGTGGTGTAACTTTTCAGAGAAAAACTGTGGTATTAGATTTCATTCTTGCTGCTCATAGTAATTTTACAGGTTTTTACAGGTAGGTTTTGGACAATTAAAAAGCGGATAAAAGAAATATCAACTCATTTGAAATGTGGTGTTGGAGGAGAGCTTTGAGGATACCATGGACTGCGAAAAAGACAAATAATTGGGTGTTAGAACAAATTAAACCAGAACTATCACTAGAAGCTAATATGATGAAACTGAGGTTATCATACTTTGGACGCATCATGAGAAGACAGGATTCACTAGAAAAGACAATAATGCTGGGAAAAACAGAAGGGAGTTGAAAAAGAGGAAGGCCAAACAAGATATGAATTGAGTCCATAAAGGAAGCCACAGACCTGAACTTACAAGATCTGAACAGAGTGGTTCACGATAGATGCTGTTGGAGGTTGCTGATTCATAGGGTCGCCATAAGTCGTAGTCGACTTGAAGGCACATAACAACAGGTAGATTTTTACAGCTGAGTTTTCTACGTGCTTTTTGTACAGCGCTGATTAATTTTGTTACTTTTAGTTTTGGGAGATTTTACTTCTCCCTTGTCAGAACTGTTTCTTGCCAGTTTTGCACAGAGCTAGGTTTTTTCCTGAGTGTGTGTATGGAACTTCAGCAGGTGAACAGGCCCATCCCCTCATCTCTGTGACAATGAAAGTTCTACGTCTTGAATTTCTGGCTGCCACCCAAAGAAAGCTGGCAGCCCAGGGAACAGGTGGGTGCAGAGTGGGTCTTAAAATAAAGAAAGAATCTTGCAGACGGAAGGCAGGGAAAACCAGGCCAGGTTCCCCAGGAACAATGTCTGTTTCCTAATCCCTGTCCCTGATAAATCACAGTTTCCATTTTAAGCATCGCTTGTGTTGGAATTGTGGAAATGCAACTCGATTTGGGTGTTTCCACGGCTGGAGGGAGACAGAGAGGAGACCTCCAGGTTGCTAGGCTGTGCCTTTCCTTTGGTCATATGCTCATCTTCCTTCCTGAAAACTGATACCTCTTAGGAATGCCGACCACACCTTCCAACTCTCTCCTTCCTGCTTCTTCTCTGTCTCTTGAAGAGAAGAGATGTCTTTGCTTTGTCTCTCTCACCTGCAGCATGAGTGCAAAGGCCTTGTCAGGTCCATGAACCTCCAATGCAGGTAGTTTACTAGGACTAGAATCCCTTTCCTATCTATTGTGTATTTCCTTCAATGAAGCAAGCTGTTCCTTATTTTACTAAGTCTGAATCCTCAGTTATTGCTGCAGCGTAAAAGTCTGCTACTTCACAGGGAAAGTCTCTCTCTCTCTCTCACTCACTCTCTCTCTCTCTCTCTCTCTCTCTCTCACACACACACACACACACACATCAGCGCTGGGTCTGCTCTTGATCCCAAACCTAACTCTGCTAACAAGTTTCTAGTCTTTTTTCAGCATTGAGTTGCCTCCACTCAAGACTCTGGAAGTTAAACCTCTCAGTGTGCGTGCAAAGCCCCCCGCAGCAGAGTAGGAAGCCTCTTTTGTCTGTCAACAGCCATTGACCACCAGCAGCCAAATCAACCTGAGGCCCCAGCTGGCTTTGTCTGCGGGTCAGTGGCCTGAGGAGATGCCTTGGGTCAGCTGCCAGCCTGCCCAATGTGCACTTTCAAAATTATCCTCAAGCAGAGACTGCCCAGTGCTGAACACCCTCCCGCCTGAGAACAGCCTGTGGAGCAGGTGATATTGGGGGACCTGCAGGCCAGAGCCCATCCCCCCCTTTTAAATCAAGGGAAGATGGCCGTAACTCAGTGGTAGAGAACATGGACAGTCGCTGCCAGTCGCTGTAGACAGTGCTGATGCTGAACCAGATGGACCAATGGCCTAACTCAGTATAAAGCAGCTCCCTGTTTAAATCACCCTTCATTCAGAACCATAAGGACTAGAATCTTACTTTATTTTTAGGGAAACTGTTGCGCATGCAGAAGGGGCCAGGTTCAGTCCTCAGCGGCATCTCCAGGTAGGGCTGAGAGACACCCCTGCCTGAAGCCCTGAGAGCCGCTGCCAGAGCAGACAGCACTGGGCTAGAGAGCACCCATGGGTCTGCATCCAACATTCCTGGCTAAATGAAGCGGATCCTCGCATCTGGTCCAATCCTGCCTCAGGCCAGGGCTCGGAGTCTTAGTTTGCCTTGGCCACCCTGCTTCATCCGCCCATGCTGGGAGCTGCACAGCAGGAGTTGGGCCCATCTGTTCTCCTGGTACCTTTCAGTAGTTTTCAGGTTCCCTTAAGGACATAAGAACATCTAGTTCCTCACCCCAACCGTAATAGGAAGCCTGCAAGCAGGACCCTTCTGGGAGGAATGGCGGGATATCAGTTTAATAGATAAATAAAATAAATAAGCGCAACTGGCCTTCAGAGGCATATTGCCTCCAAATGTTAATGCAGCTTCAAATAGCATTTGCCTTTTTTGCAGCCACATCACACTGTTGGCTCATATTCAGTTTGTGATCAACAACAATCCCAAGATCCTTCTTGCATGTAGTATTGCTGAGCCAAGTATCCCCCATCTTAATAACTGCATTTGGTTTCTTTTTCCTAGGTGTAGAACTTTACACTTATCCCTGTTAAATTTCATTCTGCTGTTTTTAGCCCAATGCTCCAGCCTATTAAGATCCCTTTGAATTTTGTTTCTGTCTTCCAGGGAATTAGGTATTCCTCCCAATTTTGCATCATCTACAAGTTTGATAAACATTCCCTGCCCCTCCTCATCCAAGTCATTAATAAAAATGTTGAAGAGCACTGGGTCCAAGACCAAGCCCTATAGTAGCCCGCTAGTTACCCCCCCCAGGTTGAGAAGAAACCATTGATTAGCACTCTGAATATGATTGTGTAGCCAACTGTGGATCCACCCATTAGCTGTTCCATCCAGTCCACATTCAGCTAGCTTGCTAATCAGAATATCATGTGGCATTTTGTCAAAAGCTTTGCTAAAGTTGAAATATATTGTGTCCACAGCATTCCCACAGTCTATCAGGGAGGTTTGTTGTTGTTGTTATGTGCCTTCAAGTTGATTATAACTTATAGCGACCCTATGAATCAGTGACCTCCAAGAGCATCTGTCATGAACCACCCTGTTCACATCTTGTAAGTTCAGGTCTGTGGCTTCCTTTATGGAATCAATCCATCTCTTGTTTGGCCTTCCTCTTTTTCTATTCCCTTCTGTTTTTCACAGCATTATTGTCTTTTCTAGTGAATCATGTCTTCTCATGATGTGTCCAAAGTATGATAACCACAGTTTCATCATTTTAGCTTCTAGTGATAGTTCTGGTTTAATTTGTTCTGACACCCAATTATTTGTCTGTTTTGCCTAGAATGCCCTCCCTTGTCCTTAACATGGCTGCAACCATATCTACTCAGAAGTAAGTCCTATTGAGTTCTATGGGGCTTAGTTCCTTAATAAGCATGTTTACAGTTGCTGCCTTCAGGGGCATCTATCTGTGCTCCCATCTAATGTCTCTGCAACACTAAGCTCCTTTCTTCCAATAATGGCCTGGCCTGAGGGCACGTAAACCCTTCTTGCCAGAAGCAAGTAAGCTAGATTAAATGTTCCCTAAAGGCGTTGAACTGTGACCTGGCAGACCAGGGTTCGAATCCCCACACAGCCATGAAGCTCACTGGGTGACCTTGGGCCAGTCACTGCCTCTCAGACTCAGAGGAAGGCAATAGTAAACCACCTCTGTCTGAGTACTGCTTACCATGAAGACCCTATCTGGGATCAACTTGAAGGCAGTCCATCTCCATTTTGCATCACCCTAAGCTTGTGAGAAAGAATGACCTTGTCACTTCAGATGGACCTAGGAACACCCTATTTTAGGTAAGATTTCTATTTTAATCTCCAGAGAATTTTTTTTGAATGGTATACTCCAAGCAACTGTGGTTGATACAATGTATCATGTTTAATGATATCACTAGGGCCCACCCTGTGACGTCACTAGGGCCTGCCCTGTGATGTCACTAGGGCCCACCCCCTGACATCACTAGGGCCCGCCCCCTGATGCCACTAGGGCCTGCCCCCTGACATCACTAGGGCCCGCCCCCTGATGCCACTAGGGCCTGCCCCCTGACATCACTAGGGCCCACCCCCATTTTCTCAGGTTTTTGGATGGTTCCAACCTGGCAACCCTAATATACATAAATAAATAAATGTCAACCACTGTCCCTCACAACTTCAGTTAAGGAGTCCTCTGCTCTAATCCCTGCCCTTTCAGGTTTTTAGCCAATAAGTGAAGTCAGGGTTGTGACTGAGAAGAGATTTGCTGACTTCCACGCAATAGCTAGAACCCATTGCAAATCCTGAAAACAGTTTCCTTTTCTTGTTTGTGTACACATCAGAAGTTAGCGTGTATAACTTTCAGCAGCAGCAATATTGTTTTTCTACAATAATATACCAGGAATTTTAGAAGATCACAGCAGGATCTTGGCATATGCAGTAAACAATTTCAGTTGTTATGATTATAATAAAAGTGTACATGTATGTTTTTAAATTATCTACTATATGTATGTATGTGTGTACACGCATATGAGCTCGGGAGTCCCAACGGGAGAGTCCCGCCTTTTGCAAAACTGGCTGGGAGAGGGCGACGAGCCGCACTGCCATGAAGCCCCCGTTTCCTCATGTCCAAAAGCAGCTCCCCATCCCTGCCTGCGGCTTCTTCTTCTTCCTCCCGAGCGGGCCCTTTTGCGTCGCCATGGCGACGGTTGCCGAGGGAACCGCGTCCAGCTCCGAGGCCGGCCGACGGAAGCCAAGCGGGAAGCGGAGTGTGCGTGTGAGACAGAAGACAGTCGCGGCCCAGTCCGGCTCCGGCTCCTGCTTGGCGCCCTTTGCCACTCTCACGCCCTGCCCTGGCCTGCCCACTCCCGCCCCGGGCTGGCCTCCTGCCCCAGAAGCGGGTTGCGCAGGGAGACTCTGCCTAGGCCCAGAGACAGGTGAGTGGGCCGGTCCATGCTCGGATGGAGGGGCGGGGTGGGGGTGGGAAGGAACCTGGCGCTATCTCATCACCTCGAGGGGAGGGGAGATATACTGTTTCCTTCCGCCCCACAAGTGCCTCTGCCCCCCAAAGATGTAAAGGGGCGAGGGCGCCCCCAAAGCTATGCCTGCTTCTCTCCCGCCGCCTAATCCCCCTTCGAGCATTCCCATCCTTTTTTGTTGATAACCTATAAATAAAATTACAAGGGAGGAGGAAGAGGAGCTATTTGCTCACCTCAAAGCTGATTCAGGTATGCCCCCCCATCCCCTTTATCAGGAGAGTCTGTTTTCTTTTCCCATCCTTAATGCAGCACTCTGGAGTTGGGAACAGCTGGTGTAGCCCAGTGGGGAGGAGAGCCTGGCTGGGAATCCATAGTCGGTGAGTGCAAATCCCCGCTCGTGTCTCCTGGGTGTCAGGGGCCAGCTAAAGATCACCCCCACAGGGAGTGGCTCAGGGGTTACGTGCCCTGCCACCTGTGCAGCCGTAGGCAAGCTGCATAGTCCCAAGGAGCCCAGTTGCCCCCCAGCTGGCGGTTGCGGACAAGGAAGGGGCTGGCTTGTGCAGCTGTGGCAAGCTGAGCAGGCCCTGGCCAGCTGGGGAGGACTAGCCTCAGAGGGAGGCCATGGTAACCCCCTCTGAATACCACTTACCATGAAATCCCTATTTGTAGGGTCGCCATAAATCTGGATCGACTTGAAGGCAGTTCATTTCCATTTTTCTGGAGTTGGGGGAGGGGCAGACAACTTTTCGATTTGTTTTTGTAAAGATGTGTATATACGTATTGACAGAGATGCACAAACTTTATACCTTCAAATCCTCTAAGTTCCACTCACTTTTCTTCAGAAGTTAAACCTTGGAGTAAGGACAAGCATCTATGTGTGAATGTAAGCATATGAATGCAGAAGAACGTCAGCGGCCACAAATTCCTTTCCATGCTTTCGTTGCCACCACATATAAAACTGCCGGGGGGGGGGCTCAAGATGACCAGTTTATTAAGCTGTCCGGTGGGGCACTCTTGCTCTATAGTGCAACAAAAGTGAGACAAAAAAAAAGGGAACATTTGTGGTATTAAAAAGTTGCAGGATTTCAGCAGGAACTTACGGGACATGAACTAATTGGAAACCAAGCAGTATGTCCACCCCAAAACTTTTGCAAGTACCCCAATTTTTTTTTTGCAGTATCGCATATAACTTCCCCAATACCATCATGAGCACAAATCATCATGAAAGCACAATAAAAAGGATGTTTGGAGGGGTCCCTAGTAATTGAGAGAGGTGCTTTGGAAGTGCGTTCGAGAGTATTCTGCTCTGATCCCTTTATTTTCTCTTATTTGTTTTTCCTTTTCAAAGTGAATAATGGAGTTTGATGAAGAAGTGAATGAAAATTTGAAAATGCAGTTTAAGGCTCTCCAGGAGCAGCAGCAGAAAAGGATGCAAAGTCTGATGGAGAAGAAGAAAGAAAAGCAGCAGAGCCTGAAAGAAAGTGACAAGGGCTGCCAAGATGAGGCCTTTGGAGTCCACGATGATCTCAGCTTATCCACCTTGGACAGTGAGATGTCAAAGGAGGACATTGGCAAAAGGTAAAGGGGCAACCCAGGCTTGTTTGACAGGAAAACAAAAGGATGCATGGGGAACGGGTGTCTGCGTGGATGCAAATCCAACACATTGTGGGAAGTTTCTGCACTGGCTGTGCATTGACACACAGTTGAACTACAGAATCCACATGCAGGTACAGTCACTGTGCTAGCATCAGAATGGTGTCAGAAGTGCTTAGGCATGGGTCATCTGCATCATTTCTCTCTTGATTTTAGCCATACAAGGTGTAACTTACTGAGTCCCTTTTTGTCTGTGATGGAAGTGCAGCAGGAAAGGTTGGGACCCTGTAAAACAGCTTTCGTGGGTTGTTAGGTTTTGATCACAGACTTGAAAATTGAGCTGGCTGTGTCTAGACAGCTGAAATTGCTGCTGGGAGACAAGCAGCTTATAATGATGGTTATATCCCTGTGATCCCAAAGGACAAAGGATAATCCTTCTTATATGCAGATTAGGTAGCTATTCTTGCAGTAGATACGGAGGGCGCTGCCTTTGAACAAGACACTACCCAGCTATGTCTGCTCAGGAGGTTACAAGTAGTGAGCCTCAGTTCCAAAGCTGCCTCTTTCAAGCATCCCTGGGGAAACTTAACATCAAATTGCTGCTGGCTACGTAAACAGCATATTGTGATGGAGCGGGAAAGGGAACCTCAGACCAGAGGACCAGTTGGTGACCCTCCAGGCCTCTCTGTCTGGCCATGGGACTCTTTCCAGGCCACACCCCCTCACCCAGGCCATGCTCCCTCATCAGCCCTCCTCCAAGCCTTACTGAAGTGCTTTTGTCTCACTGGAATGCATCCTTGAACTGTGATAGTGCCTCTTATATTCCTGGATGGAGAGACGTGTGTTTGTGTAGAAACATCTGACTTTTGTGTGAATGTAGCATTCTGTACAAAGGTAATAGTCAAATAGAATTAATGATAAGTGCAGTTAGTTCAATTATTTGGCTCGACAACACTTGGTAGCATTTTCTGCATGAAATATGAGAAGAAAGTGGTACCCATGTAGCATTTCCTTAGATGCTTCAACTGTCTATTGATCTGCAAGGGATTGTTGCCAAAATTGTTTTAAACTGTGTTTTAAATTGTTTTTAAAAGATGTGTTTTTAAATTTGTATATTTGTTTTTAATGTTTTTAGTTATTGTAAACCGCCCAGAGAGCTTCGGCTATGGGGCAGTATACAAATACAATAAATAAATAAATATCTGTTGCTCTATCCACTTTTTGCCTCTTGCCATGTCCACCACTGGCATGTGGATCTCAGAAGATTGCACAGGAGGGAATGAGGCTCCTCTATCAAATAAAATAATACATTGTCAGTGTAAAAGCATGGAATATTTCACATTTCAAGGCACCAGGTTCATATTTCTAGGAGCCTGGGAAGCTAGGGAGGCAGGTTTTTTCTGGCCTTCAGGGCTGACTGGGGCCTGTGATAGCTGGAGACTCTCACCTTGCCCTTATTCCATGCCTTCTCCACACTATACAGGAGAGAAATGGTGGCATAGGCCAGTATCCTCTCTGTATTCCTTCACTCTGGAATAGGGTTGCCAGGTTCAGGGCCTGAGGCTGATCCTGTATCTTTAGGGGAAGAGAAAGTCAGCAAAGTGCAGGTGGGCAATACTTCAATGGGAAAAACCAGAAGATGGAATTCTCCCTTCCCCCTGCACAACTTTTAAAGATACAGAAGACCTCTTGGAGGCTGGGCCTCGCAACCCTACTCTGGAAGCAGATGCAAACCCTCATTTGGTAAAAAATATTTAGGAGGCTGAAACACATAAATACTACTAAATAAGGGACAAGGACATTTCTGCCTGTTCTCAAGATGTCCTGGTATTCATTGCCCTGTTTTCAGTTCAAGAAGTAACATTTTAAACAATGAGCTTATGTCAGGTATGTTCATGGGGGAGTCCAGGAAAGTGGATGCTGGTAATTCTGTCTGTAACTGTTGAATGTGTGATATCTGGAACCACAGGACATTGCTAGGTCTTCACTGTCATTGTCAAGTCCCTGCTATTAAATTCTTAAGAGGTGCTTTCCTGGATCAAAGGTTTATCTAGTCCAGAATTGCATCTCTAGCAGCAGCCAGTAAAATACAGGGCAAGACGGCAATCTCTGGTTCTTTGTTCGGAATACCAGCTCCCAGTGTGGCTGTTCCATTCCCCTAACAATAATTAATGGTTAGCATTTATATTGCCCATTTAAAGTCAAGACATTTCAGATATATTGTCTAAGCAGTGTACCACAGCCCTTTAAAGTAGATTGGTTCTGGTTTTAACCTTTACGTTGTTAAACAGCCTACCTGAAAGACAGTCTTCTCCCAAGTGTTCCTATCCGAACATTAAGATTATTATTATTATTATTTATTACATTTATTAGTTGCTTTTCTTCATAAAAATGAACCCCAAAATAATAAAAAGATTAAAACCGGTATAAAACTAAAAAGATTAAAGGCAATATAAAAATAATCTTCGGAGGCCTTGCTCTGAGTGTCCCTGCTGAATTAAGTCAGGTAGGCAACCACCAAGAAGACGAAAGCCTTTTCAGTAGTGGCATCCCAATTATTTATTTATTTTTACATTTATATCCCACCATTCTTTCAAAGAGCTCAAGATGGAATACATGGTTCTTCCCCTCCTCATTTTATCATCACAACAGCCCTGTTAGGTTGGTTATTGTTTATAAATAAATAAACAAACAAATAAATAAATAAATATGAAATGTAGCCAGGGCAGAGAGGTCTTCAGTCCATTGTGCAATAGACAGTGACGTTCACGTGTACAGTTGTCTTTTTGGTTGCTGAAAAAATGTGTTTGCAAGAAACAAATTACTGGCTTCACAGAATTCAGTAAGTCTTTCTTCCTGCTTCATTTCTGTCATCTAAGCCCCATTTCCCCACAATTCCTAGTTCTTCTCTGTTCCCTACTTTTGCATTCCAGTCCCCCATGATTATCAGCACATCTTTTTTTGGTGTGTGATCAATTTCTTCCTGTACTTCTGCGTAAAATCTCTCCAATTCCTCTTCTTTTGTGTTTGCCGTCGGAGCATAGACGACGGTTATGTTAATAGTTTCCTGTTTAATGTCATTGATATCAGTTGCTTAGACCTTGTGTTGTAGCTCCTAATTGCTTTTGCTACATCACTTCTCACTATTAAAGCAACCCTATTTCTTCTTAATTTCTCATTTCCTGCATAAAATATTTTGTAGTTGCCTGATTGAAAATGTTCCATTCCAGTCCATTTTAATTTACTCACGCCAAGTATTGTAATGTTGATACGTTCCATTTCCTGCTTGACAATTTCTAATTTTCCCTGGTTCATGCTTCTCACATTCCATGTTCCTATTGTGTATGTCATACAACTCCAGACTCTCCTTTTGCATCTGTGCGCATCAGCCTCTGGGCTTCCATTCAGCTTTGACCCAGCTGTGTCATAAGTTACAGCACTACTTGTACTTGTCCATTCTTCCCCAGTAGCTCGGTGGGTGCCATCTGACCTGGGGGTTTCATCTTCCAGCACTATCTCATGTTGAATTTTGGATAGGGTTTTCGAAGTAAGAGGTATTCAGAAGTGGTTTACCATTGCCTTCATGGCCACCACACCAGCTCAAGTGTCTAATCCTTTTCTGAAGATCATCATCATAATTATTTGCCACATAGTACCATCAGTAAGCTTGGTGCTTTACAGAACAAAATCAGCAAAAGGCGGGTCCAATATGCCAGGCTGAATTTAGACAGGGAGAGAAAAGAGTAAAAAGGAGTCAGCTGCAATTGCAGTTACTCATACGTCAGGCAGAACTCCCATGTGGCAGGGAAGGGCCATAGCTCAGTGGCAGAGCATCTGCCTTGTATACAGAAGGTCCCTGGTTCAATCCCCAGCATCTCCAGTTAGGGCTAGGAGAGAATCCTTCTGAAATCCTGGAGAGCTGCTGCCAGTCAGTGTAGACAATACTGAGCTAGATGGATCAATGGTCTGACTTGGTATAAGGCAGCTTCCTATGATCCTAT
Organism: Rhineura floridana; assembly: GCF_030035675.1. Classification (NCBI taxonomy): domain Eukaryota; kingdom Metazoa; phylum Chordata; class Lepidosauria; order Squamata; family Rhineuridae; genus Rhineura; species Rhineura floridana. The sequence continues at coordinate 84,744,194 of NC_084489.1, read as the reverse complement.
AAGGCAAATGTAGGGTTCTCAACTCCAGGATACTAATCAGGCTGCCTCACTGGCAGATGGGAAGAGGACTCATTCTATTAGCTCCGTTGACAGACAAGCTCCATCAGACACCTTCTGCCCCTGAACTGTTTCTGTGCTAGCTGATCACAATAAGAACTGCTATTTAAGAATTGGTGCCTGAGTTTCCTTTTTTACCTCTTTCCTCCCTGTCCCTTTTCCCTTGTGTGTCCTGTTTTTTAGATTGTGAACCTGAGGGCAGGGACTGTAAGAACATTAGAAAAGCCTGCTGGATCAGGCCAATGGCCCATCTAGTCCAGCATCCTGTTCTCACAGTAGCCAACCAGATTCCTGTGAGAAGCCCACAAGCAGGACCTGAGTGCAAGAACGCTCTCCCCTCCTGCAGTTTCCAGCAACTGGTATTCAGAAGCACACTGCATCTGACCATCAAAGCAGAGCATAGGCATCATGGCTAATACAGAACACTGTCTTGTTTAATTGATTGCATGTAAGTCACTCTGGGAGCCTTTTTGGCTGAAGAGCAGGGTACAAATATTCTAAATAAATAAATAAATAAATGAGGGTGCCATTGTAGAGGAAAATCAGCAGGCAGATTAATAGCCATTCCTTTTTTCATATTGTTGGCCATCACAACATCCTACAACAGCAAATGCCGTAAGTTATTTTGTATTAGGAGAGCAACTATTCTCTCAGTGGTTTCCAGTGCCTTATGTATGAACGTACATATAATTCGACGGGCCCCAAACAGCATTCATAGTCTACACGTGTTCTGTGTTTTTCCACAGGCTACTTGAAAATGAAAATGAACAGCTCCAGCACCAGCTTCGAGAGATCGTAGATGAAAATGGCAGGCTGTACAAACTGCTGAAGGAACGAGACTTTGAAATCAAGAAACTCCATAAGAAGATAGAGGAGGAGAGACTGGCCCTAATGGGTAAACAGAAATGCTGTGTAGAACTAACACGTTGTCTTTGTGATCATCTCTCTGCAGGCCCCTTTATTTTTCATGGATTACAGCAGGCACAAGGCCCATATAGCAAAGAGTCAAATAATGCAGATAACTGAAAGCATAAGTATTGGGGAATAAGGATGGATGTATTCTACATCGGTAAGGTTTTAGTTCAACTGAACCCACACACTGCTCCCAGTGAATTATGCAATACAAGCCATTTGACATGAGCATGTTTGATGGTCATAATTTATTTTGATTGCAGAATTTAAGAAAGCACAATTTGTCAAAGGAGAATCTGGCACTACAGAAAGTGAGGAAAGGAACTACACCCCGTTGAGAAAAATGTGGAGTAGTTCGTGGCACGGCGCATCCATCCTTGGCTGCCAGAAAGCCCAACTCATACTCTGCTTTAATTCCCTGGTCTTCTGGAGGCCACCTTAGCTTCCTTTTTAAATGCCACTTAGCTTCTAAGTTGACTTCCTTTTAAAAAGCTTCAAAGGAAAAAATCCGTACACTATTAATAACTCTGAAAATAATATTCTAATCAGTAATCTATAGCAGGGATGGGGAACCTCAGGCCTGGGCTGAGGGCCAAATGAGGCCCATTAGGCTTTTCTATTTGGCCCTTGGGACTCTTTGCAGCCACACCTCTTCTCCCCAGGTCACATCCCTCCCCAGCCCTGCTTTGCACACACAAACACCCATTGAGTGTTTTTGCCTGGCTAGAAGGTGTGCTTGAACTCGTGACAATGCTTCTTGCTTGCCAGGATGAAGATTAGAGAAAGATTTTTGAGTGTGCGTAGAAACAAGACTAGTGCACAGGAGAAAATTAACACTTGCTGCTCCGCCCACTTTTGCTTCCTGCCCACCCGCCCACCACTGCCATGTGGGCCTCAGAAGGCTGCCTCAAAGGGATTGCAACCCTTGGACTGGAACAGATTCCCCACCCCTGACTTGGAGCAGCTTAACAACATTTTAAAAAGAGCCTCCCTTCAGCTTGTAAGCTCCCCGCCTCCTCCACTGAAGGAGAACCTTCCCCATATCTAATCCTGCCATCTGGGATGGAGAACTTGTGGTCTTCCAGATACTGTATTGCTGGGCTGGAACTCCCATCATGCCTAACCGTTGGTCACGCTGACAGGAGCCAAGAGTCCAACAGTATCCCCCCCGCCCCTGGTGTGTGGCACGTCTGTTTTAGAAAGAATCAAAAGAGAAAAAGAAGGCATGAGCCGTAAGCAAAAAAAAATGTGAAATTTAAAGTGAAAAACTCGAGAGGTCTGAGACTTGTAATGCTGGCTTCTCCCAGTAGGTGGCACCTGCTGCCTGGTACAGAAAATATGTCCGTAATGGGAGACAAGAGTACACATGATGTGTAAGGGTGTTACATTTTATTTCATAGTTTTTGTTTGCGGATTGATTAAAAATGCAATACCGATAGACAGCATGGTCAAATCAAGCCAAAAAAGAAATCACTTAATTCTCATTTGTATATAAAATCAGTCATATTTGTTATACTGGTGCTTTAATCAAGAGACACTTGTTGCTATGATGATGATGATGATGGCGGCTTACAAGGCCTTTACTTTTTTTTTTTGTCTCTCTCAATTTCTGCCTGATTAAGTTCAAGAAACAGCAAAATCACTCAGTTTTGGTTGATCCATAAACACATACCCTTCTGCAGGAGCATATGTATACTTTGTAATGCCTTAGAAAAAGCCGTTCTGACTTTAATGGAAAGCCCCACCTCTCGTTAATTAAAGAGATGCCAGGCGCAATCCACTGGGAGCATCTCTTGCCCTCCACCCGTCCCAAAATTCAGGAGGCAGATTGCAGTTCAAGAGGAACATTGAGGCTACAATCCTGTACTCATTTACCTAGGAGTAAGCTGTATGATCATGCTGTAGAGTAAGGGTTTTTTTGTTTTGTTTGTTTCGGCTAACCTTTGGCACTGGATACAATAAATAAATCAATAACTGAGTTTCTGTTGCCTGTTTTTATTATTTTATTAATTTATTTATTACATACATAATTAATTAAACATATCCTACTTTTCTTCCATCAGCTCTAGATGGTACACGTAGCATCTAAACGTCTGTCCCATCCCAGGCACTGATCAAATCCAGACCTACTTAGGTTCTGCAAGGAGGCTGCATCATGCACTTTCTAACCACAGCCCTGGGATTGTTTTATTGTGTTTTTTTAATACTTCAGATTTGTGGATTTAATTTTTATTGCCGTTGAGCCTTCCTAAATGTTATAGACCAGGGATGGGAAATCTGTGGCCTTCCAGATGATGCTGAACTGCATTTCCCATCATCCCTGACCACTGGCCATGCTGGTTGGGGCTGATGGGAGATGGAGTCCAGCAACATCTGGAGGGCCAGAGGTTCCCCACTCCTGTTCTAGCCAGACAGCATTGGATATCTTAATATAAATGATACACCATCACATCAATCTCACCTACAGTACTAACCCTGGTATTACAGACTAGGGATGGGATCCGTTGGCTGGTGCCAGTTCAAAAGCATTCCATTGATCTAACAGACTGGTATCAATTTGAGTTCATTTTTTGTCCGCTATCCGCTGCTCTTACCTATCCTTTTTTTCCCTTCACAAAAAATATTGATACTAATATCAATATTTTGAAAGGAAATATCAATAAATTAAAGGACATATAAATAAAATTATCATTTTTAATAACAATATTTTTAGTTGCGGGATTTTTATTAAAAAAACCACCCAGTTTTCAAAAATAGCCACAGAAAATCACTACATAAAAGTCCAATCTGCAACGATAAACAAGCGAATTAATGGAAAATTCGGTCCAAAATCCAAATTGGGTGGAATTCTAGCACCTCTCTATTACTGACGTGGATAGACTATAAAAATACACACGTTCTGAAATATAATTATAATGGTAACGACGAGGTGGTGGCTCAATCTAGGTTCCTATTTCTTTGCTGATTACACCTGTCCCCTTTCTTCCTTTTTGCAGGGGCATCTGGCATAACAGGAGACATTGCAGCAACTAAAATAGTCGAATTGGCAAAACAGAACCGACACATGACTGCTGAGATTGAAAAGGAAAAAACCAAAGTGAAACAGCTGAAGAACAGAATCAAGGAGCTGGAAAAAGAAGTGAGGCCTCTCTGTGTTATCAGGGTTTTGCACAGGGTGAGGTAGTCACACACACACACACACCCAAGGGGCAGGTCCATACCATACATTTAAAGCACATCCAACAGTGGGGAGGAGAGCCTGGCTGGAAGTCCAGAGTCTGTGAGTTCAAATTCCCGCTCGTGTCTCCTGGGTGTCAAGGGCCAGCTAAAGATCACCCCCATAGGGAGTGGCTCAGGGGTTACGTGCCCTGCCACCTGTGCAGCCGTGGGCAAGCTGCACAGTCCCGAGGACCCAGTTGCCCCCCAGCTGGCAGTTGCGGAGAAGGAAGGGGCTGGCTTGTGCAGCCGTGGCAGGCTGAGCGGCCCTGGCCAGCTGGGGAGGACTAGCCTCAGAGAGAGGCAATGGTACATCCCCTCTGAATACTGCTTACCATGAAAACCCTGTTCATAGGGTAGCCATAAGTCAGGATCAACTTGAAGGCAGTCCATTTCCAACGCATATTTAAAGCTCTATGAGGGGAAAGCCACCGTTCTCAGGATTCTTTGGAGGGAAGTCACCTGCTTTAAATATGCTTCGGATGTGCTTTAAATGCATGGTGTGGATCGGCTGAAGACTTCTGCTGAGAAGTATGAGAGGGTACCCCACCTTTCTTTCATCAGAGAACCCAAGGCAGCATACATGTGGTTCCCTGGCGGTCTCCCATCCAGGCACTGACCAGACACAGACCTGCTTAGCTTCGGCCTCATGTGCCTTCAGAACCGTACCCTGGGCCTACTTTGTGCTGTGAAGTTGGCAGTCATTTAATCTTGTGTGTATTTTTTTTTTCCTAGTTACAAATGTCAGCTGTCAAGCTCCAGTCGCTTGGAGACAAAGGTAGCCAGCCTGCTCATAAAGGGACAGAAGCACCTTTGGTAAGAATTAACTGCTCTTTCTATGTAGGACGTGAGGGCCAGTGTGGCGTAGTGGTGAAGGTGTTGGACTACGACCTGGGAGACCAGGGTTCGAATCCCCACACAGCCATGAAGCACACTGGGTGACCTTGAGCCAGTCACTGCCTCTCAGCCTCAGATTAAGTCAATGGTAAACCCCTTCTGAATACTGATTACCATGAAAACCTTATTCATAGGGTCACCATAAGTCGGAATCGACTTGAAGGCAGTCCATTTTTCCCCATTTCTATGTAGGACAAATAAAGATTTTAAAGGAGGGGTGGTTAACCTCAGGCCAAGCCAGCCACGCCCACCCTCCTCAAACCACACCCCTCACTAGCTGTGCTTCACACCCTTCTTGAGTGTTTTTGCCAGGCTGGAACGTGCCCTTCAACTCTGATAATGCCTCTTGCTTGCCTGGATGGAGGATAAGAGGGGTGTGTGCAGAAATCTGCCTACTGTGCAAAGGTAACATTTACATTTGTTGCTCTGCCAGCGTTTGCCTCTGGCCCCACTCCCCACTGGCACGTGCCCCCTGGAAGGCTGCCCAGAAGGGAACGCAGCGCTCGAGGCCGGAAAAGATTCCCAAGCCCTATTTTAAAGACAGGGTTCTTTCTTTCAGTTGTGCCCTCAGCCCACCTTTCGTGGGTTATCAGTATTCATGGGTGGAACTCCTTTTAAGTGGATTGGGCAAAGCCTGTTGAGCAGGCCCGTGCTGTAGGGATGCCGTGAATCCGCTGCCTGTTGCTAAATCTATCCTTGAGAAGGCCAACTAACTTGTGTCTTCTGCTGGCTCCTCTTAGTCAGAGGAGAAGAAAGAAAAAAATCTCTTAACATGTTTCATGCCTACTCTTCTGATTTGGAGGCAAACATGATATTTGCGGCCGTGTTTGTTTGTGTGAGAAGACAGAGTTAAAGGGATGTGCACTTCTTCATTTAGCAAAATGTATATACCGCTTAATCAAAAAATAGCTCTTAAGAGGTTTACATGACATGTTGATAAAATATTCATTAAAAAAAGCAGTAAAAAATTACTGTAAGAACAATTAGACATAATAACATCATCAAAATACCATTAAAATCAACAGTTTTAAAAGCAAATGTACATAATGAAATTACCTGTCTGGGTAGGCTTGTCTAAACAAAAAATGTTTTCAGCAGGGGACTGGGATGGAAGGTGGTGGCTGTTCCCAAATCCTGCCTTGCCTGCCAAGGGAATCTCAGTCTGCTAGCATTCCTTTGCCTTCCTTTGCACTGTGACATCCTCAACCTTCTGCTTGCTTGCTTCCTTTTAATTATTTTTTTAAAAGGATGTTACTCTTCCCCTCTGTGTGCGCACAGTGAAACAAAAGCCACAGAGTAGAGTGGTGGCTGTACCTAAATGAACCAATAGGCAAGCTTTCCTTCAGCCTGCCTCAGTGGAGAGACAGGAAGCAGGGCTTATTCCACTGGCTCTTCTGAAAGGCCAGCTCCATCGGGCACCTCCTGCCCTTTGAACTGTTACCCTTCCAGCTGTTCATCATAAGAATTACTGCTTTGCTGTAAGAATTGGTGCCTGAGTTTGCTTTTTTCTTTACCCTCCCTGTCCTTTTTCCCTTTTGTATCATGCCTTATAGGTTGCAAGCCTGCAAACAGGGACTGTTTTAACTGTGTATAAGTTCAGGGAGCCTTTTTGGCTGAAGAGCAGGGTGCAAACGCTCTAAATAAATAAAGGAAAGAAGCAAACCTTTTCCTAAGTCAGTGAGAAACTTGAGCGAAGTTTTGGTTGACAATCAGTTTGTGTCTCCAGAGCAGGCATGTACAACATGTGACCTAGCCAGCCGAATGCAGCCGGCTAGCCAAGTATCGTGTCCTGACCGATTGCTGGACACCCCCCTTGTTGCACTTCCAGGCAAGTTGTAAAACCAGGTTTACCAAGGCACTGATGGGCTGCCATATTTATTTATTTAATTTATATCATGCTCTTCCTCCCAATAGGAGCCCAGGGCGGCAAACAAAAACACTAAAAACACTCTAAAACATCTTAAAAACAGACTTTAAAATATATATTTTTAAAAAACTTTAAGAACATATTAAAACAAAACATTTTTAAAAACATCTTTTTAAAAAAGCTTTAAAAACATTGCCACAATTCCAGCACAGACACAGACTAGGATAAGGTATCTACTTAAAAGGCTTGTTGAAAGAAGAAGGTCTTCAGTAGGCACCAAAAAGATAACAGAGATGGTGCCTATGGAATATTTAAGGGGAGGGAATTCCAAAGCATTGGTGCCACAACACTAAAGGTTTGCTTCCTATGTTGTGTGGAACGGACCTCCTGATAAGATGGTATCTGCAGGAGGCCCTCACCTGCAGAACTCAGTGATCGACTGGGTATATAAGGAGTAAGACGATCTTTCAGGTATCCCGGTCCCAAGCTGCATAAGGCTTTGTACACCAAAACCAGCAGCTTGACCTTGGCCTGGTAGCTAATGGGCAGCCAGTGCAATTCTTTCAGCAGTGGGATAACATGTTGGCGATACACCGCATTTTACACCAACTACAGCTTCCAGACTAATCTCAAGGACAGCCCCACATAGAGCACATTACAGTAATGCAGCCTGGTGGTTACCAGTGCATGGACAACAGTGGTCAGACTATCCTGGTCCTGAAATGACCAGCTGTCTTACCAGCCATAGTTGATAAAAGGCATTCCTAGCCACTGAGGTCACCTGGGCCTGTAGCAACAAAGATGGATCCAGGAGCACCCCCAGACTACGAACCTGCTCTTTCAGAGGTGGGCTGCATTTGGCTTGGTGGGTCACAAATTGTGTAGGCCTGCTCTAGTGTTCACACCTCCAAGTCTTGAGAATGTATTTGTATCTGATACATGGTTTGTTTTTATGGGGATCTCTGTACTCATCAAAAAACGCTCCCATTTCTCTTGAATCCTGAGAGCCCAGAGATGAAAGCCTTGCAAGAAAAACTAACAGCAGCCAGCTTCAAAATGTCTGAATATCGCAACCAGCTCCAGACCATGAAGCAGGAGCTGAAGATGACGCAGAAGGTAGGATCCTCCTTTATGATCTATGCAGGTAATCAAGGTAATAGTTTCCGGACATACACTATGCCCAGTTAAGCTTAATTTTTTCCTTTTTAATTTGGTTGGCCTCCACCAAATCTGTTAGTGCTCAGAAGGTGGGCATAAGGAATTTATTCATTGCCATGAGGAATATTTTCACCCAAACTGCACAGTTTGGGGCATAATTCCCATGTTCACTTTTGACACTTGTCACATGGCAGTTTCACATGTTGATTATTTCTTAATCTGTGCAAATGGCCACTAGCATTTCTTGAGTCAGGGAAAAGGCTTGAGAGATACTGGTCTCCTACATGTGGGAAAAAGCCAGCTGCCGCTGCTTGAAACACCTTCATAAGAATATTCAGGCCTGGGGCGGGGGATGACTTTGCCATGTCAGAAAAGAACGTGCAAACAAGCCTCACATGAAAGCTTGTTTCTTTTTCTTTTGATCACAATTTTCCCTCTGTGTGGTCTGTTAACTGTTGGGATGCGGACTGCTGTTTAAAACACTTTTGTATCGGAACTGGGTTGCCAGCTTGTTAAGCAGCTCCTCTATCTGCATAGCTTTGATGGGCAGCGATTTATGTTTGGGTTGATGCCATAAAAAGTCTCTGTCATGGGCCCCGAGGTCAAGTTCAGTTCAGAGAGGGAGATAGAGAGGATCCGACTTGGAGAGACCCTTCCCGCAATCCCGACACCTTCACAAGTGCGACTGGTGGGGACATGAGATAGGGCCTTTTCGGTAGCTGCCCCTAGGCCCTGGAACTCCCTCCCTAGGGAGGCAAGAATGGCCTCCTCTGTGCAGTCCTTCCGCCGACAGCTAAAGACTTTTTTCTTCCGGCAGGCCTTTGGAATTGAAGGCTTTAAGGGTAGTGATTGAAGAGGGTGCTGTATGTTATTGTTTTACTTGTATGCTCTTAAACTGGGTTGCAGTATTTTAAGTGTATGTCCAACTGGTTTTAACATCTTAATAGTTTAATTCTGTTTTAATGCTGATTTTTATATGTTTATATGTTTTATATGTTTATATGTTCTTAATGATATGTACTTAGTTTTATCTGGAAGCCGCCTTGAGTTCCAGTTTGGAAAAAGGGCGGGGTATAAATAAAGATAATAATAATAATAATAATAATAATAATAATAATAATAATAATAATAATAATCCGTCTGAGTCCAAGGCTGCCATGCCTCTGGATGAGGTTCCTGATTATGAGCCTGAAGCTACTAGTGGATAGGAGCCTGCTGAGCCAAATCTGGGACCCTTGTGAATACGTTTCCCAGAGCTTGAAGAGTCTAGTGCCTTTGCTCCTGCCCAGTGGCGCAGGGAGCATGCTAGGTGGGAGGTCACAGAGAAGAGATGAAGTGCCTGCCTTTGGGCTGTGGGGTTGGCCCTCTTAAGAATTTACATTCTTCAAGCACAGGGGCAGAACTGAGGAGAAGGACCAGAGGCAGAAGCTCTTAAGGCTTCTGTTCACCTCTAGCCTTCACTGAAGTGGCTTACTAGGATCTACTCAAAAGTGCTGCAATCACTCACCTGCCTCACCTTGCAGGTACCAGTTACAGGCACAGCAGAGCAGCTTCAGCTGCTGGTGCCTGTATATCAGACTCCTGATAATGGACTGGAGCGGGACAGGATAGTTGGCAATGCCTTTTTTGCCTACATACACATGCATACTTTGGTTTTCTGTTTGTTACAATGCAAATGTCTCTTTGTACGTGATGCAGCTCATGCTGATGTAGTGCTCGTGATGTAGTGATGGCCATCGACATGGATGGCTTTATAAGAGGATTAGGCCAATTCATGGAGGGTAAGGTTATTCATGGCTACTAGCCATGATGGTTATGGTCTACCTCCACTGAGGGAGGCAGTATGCCTCTGGATAGCAGTTGCTGGGAGGCTGCTGTTTGAAGTCCTGCTTGCAAGCTTCCTAGATTCATGTGGTTGGCTAGTCCACCGAATAGACCCCAAACAGTATCACAATGGTTTGGATGAAACTTCCAAATACCTCTCATATATGGAGTTTAAATAAGATAAAGTCCACAGTTTTGATTGTGTAAATTTGATTGTGGCATTGGGGGATAAGGTTTCGGACCCTTGGCCTCTCAATTGCGGTGTGCCACAGGGTTCTATCCTTGCCCCCATGCTATTCAACATCTATGTAAAGCCGCTGGGAGCCATCATCAGGAGATTTGGGCTGCGGTGCCACCAATATGCGGATGACACTCAGCTCTATCTCTCGTTTAAGTCCTCGCCAGAGTTGGCTGTGGAGACCATTTCCAAGTGCCTGGAGTCAGTAAGTGAATGGATGGGAGGAATTAGGCTGAAGCTAAACCCTGACAAGACCGAGGTACTGCTCGTGGGAGACAGGAAAAGATTAGGAGCTTTAGACCTGGTGCTCAATGGGGTAAAATTGCCCCTGAAGGACCAGGTCCGCAGCCTCGGGGTCATCCTTGATTCCCAGCTGTCCATGGAGGCTCAGGTTTTGGCAGTGAGCCGGGCAGCTTGGTTTCAATTACATCTAATACAGAGGCTGCGACCCTATCTGCCTGTCCATCTTCTCCCACGGGTAGTACATGCCCTGGTCTCCTCTCGCTTAGACTACTGTAATGCGCTCTACGTTGGGGTACCCTTGGAAACGGTCCGGAAACTGCAGCTGGTACAGAATGCGGCGGCACGTTTGATTACGAACAGCCGTCGCCGCGATCACATCACTCCGGTGTTACAAGATCTACACTGGTTACCAGTTGTTTACCGGGCCCAATTCAAGGTGTTGGTACTAACTTTTAAAGCCCTATACGGTCTCGGCCCAGCTTATCTGAAGGAACGCCTCCAGCATCAACAAATATGCCGCCTGACTAGATCAGCCACTCAAGACCTTCTCTCAGTCCCACCAGTCAAAACAGCTAGACTGGTGAGGACCAGAGAGAGGGCATTTTCAATCGTGGCCCCCACCCTCTGGAACACTCTCCCTTATGATCTTCGCCATGCCCCCTCCCTGCCAAGTTTTCGCCAAGCCTTGAAAACCTGGCTATTCAGGCAGGCCTACAAGATCCCTGGGGTAGCCTAATTGTATTGGTTTTAGCTATGGGTGGGTTCGGTTTCGTTTTATATTGTAGTTCTTGGGTTTTTATAGTTTGTATGTTGTATTTTACTTGATCTTGTACGCCGCCTAGAGTGGCCGCTTGTGCGGCCAGATAGGCGGCCTAGAAATAAAATTTATTATATTATTATTATAAACTGCTGTTGGCTGTGTTTTCAGATAGTTTAACATCATAGAGAAGTGAGAATGCAGTCCATTGATTTTTCCTTAGAGAAGTTCATGGTACTTGGGCCTAACAATTATGGATATCCGACAAACAATTCAGATCATTGAGATTGAGCCAGACATTGATCCTAACAGTCATAACTTCCAGGCTTTACAGAATCATCCAGCATTATTTGTTCTCTTGTTGAACATGGGAGGTATTCTGGCTTCTGAAGAAACAGAGAGCAGCTGTTCACCTAGTCCTAGGACTGTGGGTGCTTCAAATTTTTTCCAGAGTGACTTTGTCACAGCTAACTGAGCTGTGTTTCTGAGTGTATCCAGGAGCAAGTGCTGACAGGCCTGACAAACCTACTCCCAAAACATCTGTGTGAAAATGCCCCTTTGATTATTTTAATAGAAAAACTAAATAATAATCTAAAAAACATGGAGCCAGATGCTAATTTGGGCTCTCTCAAAGTTTAAAGTCTCTTTGAAAAGATATTGGTAAGTGCAGTTCACCCTTTCCCAATGTTTGGGTCCCCAGATGTTGCTGGACTGTAGTTCCTATCATTCCTGACCATTGGCCTTGCTGGCTGGGGCTGATGGGAACTGTAGTCCAGCAACAGTCTGGGGCCCCAACAGCTGGAAAATGCTGGTGTGGTTGATGCGATGCATAAGTTAAACGTTAACTAAGAACATGAAGCTGGGTTTGCTTATTTGTTCCTCTTCCTCAGTCCATTTTCCTTTTGTACCATATCTTTTTAGATTCTGAGCCTGAGGGCAGTGACTTTAAAAATGATTTGTTGCCTACTCTGAGAGCCTTCTTTGGCTGAAGAGTGGGACTTTTAAAAAACCTTCAAATAATAAATTAAAACCTTCAGCACAAAATATTTAGGTCGATATGATCTTGCTTTGTGTCTAATTTTCAGCTTTTAGCAAATGAAGTTGGAGAGGATGTCAACATTCAAAATCTGTTGTCCACCCCTGGCACCTGGCGTGGGCGGGCTCAGCAGATTCTCGTCCTACAAGGCAAAGTGAGTTGATGGTCTTCATTTCGCCCTCCTCCTTCTGAACATTGCATTGCGCTCACACTAAGAGTCCAACTGATTGCCACAGAGTTTCAACAGGCCATTTGCACACAGCTCTAGTCTGGTGTAGATTGTTTAGCTCAGTGGCAGAACATCTGCTTGGCATGCAGAATGTTCCCAGGTTCAATCCCTGGGTAGGTAGGTCTGGGAAAGACCATTGTCTGCAACTCTGGAGAGCAGCTGCCAGTTTTGAATGCTACTGAACTAGATGGACCAAGACAGTTGCTTATATTCCTATGATTTTATTTATTCATTGAAATATTTATAGGCCACACTTTCATAAAAATACAGCGAGGTCATCTACAGCATAGAGCATTACAATAAGATAAATAAGAACATCAGTAAAAACTTCAATAAATACTGGTTGGTAAAAAGAAACTCACATTGCAAGCGCCTGTCTGAATAGTTTTTAGGGGGCATCTGTAAGAAGGCAGGAATGATTCCTTTACTGGCGGGGAGTTCCACAGGCCTGGGCCTGCCATGCTGAAGGCTCGGTGCCTGGTAAAGGCCGACTGAACCCTGGGGCATGGGGAACCACCAGAAGTGACCCATCAGAGGATCTCAGTGGTCAGGGTGGAGCATAAGAAATCAGACGATCCTTAAAGTTGCCAGTAAGATTAATTTGGTGGTGGATGCTTTTGCACTAGTTGCCACTTCGGTTCTATAAAAATGTGCCAAAGCTCTGTGGTAGAGCATCTGCTTTGCATGTAGAAGGTCCCAGATTCACTCCCCAGCACCTCCATGTTGGGTTGGGAGACACTCCCTGTCTGAAGCCCCAGAGAGACGCTGCCAGTCAGTGTAGACAGTACTGAGCTAGATGAACCAATGGACTGACTCAGTATAAGGCACCTTCCTCTGTCCCTAATCTTAGGCTTCTTTGGGATCAAAGTTTTGCAGGACCTTCTCCTACCCAACACACCTTTTGAATTTACCTGTGGCAGCATTGAAGTACAGTTTGCTTGTTTATTAAATTTATGTACCATTCTTCATCAAGAGACCCCAGGGTGGTACAGTTGACAACTTTCTTTACATTTTATTTCAAATATTTTTTGCAACAAGGCTTTACCACTGGAGGTGGCTGTCCGTGTCCCCACAATAATGTAGCATACCTACCTACATTAACATATAGTCTGCATCTGTATTGGAACCGTTATCTTTTGAATGTTTACTACCCTGGGCTCTTTCAGGAGGAAGGGCAGGATATAAATTTAACAAATAACAATAATACCCTCAGCCCCCAAAAGCTATATTCTACCCAGATGAGCCTCATTATAACCAACCCCCTCATAGCCTGGTCATGGGGTCCCAGGAATGAAACAAAAACATTATTGTTGTTGTTAACAATCACAATAAATCTATTACTCACTCTTCAACAGCAGTTCCCAGGATTGGTTACAGCAATTTAACATTAAAAACAGTTTAAAACAAATTACAGTCACAAAAATAAGGTGGATCGTAAAAATATCTCTCTCAGGTGTCAAAGGCTAGGGTAAAGAAGTGCGTCTTCAGCATTCAACTGAAACTACATACAGTAGGGCCCCACTTACCGGTGCTTCGCTTCCCTGTGTTCCGCTAATGCGGCAGCTTTCATTCCTCGTTTTAAAGCTGATTTTGCAGCATTTTCGCGTGACGCGCCCCATTATACTCAATGGGGTTCCGCTTTACGGCGGGGGTCCAGAACAGAACCTGCCGTATAAGCGGGGCCCACCTGTAATGAAGTTTGCCAGATGCACCTCTATGGGGAGGTAATTCCATAACTTACGGGCTGCCACAGAGAAGGTCCTCTCCCGGGCCAACATCCTCTGAACTTCTGAGGGTGGTGGAACTACCAAGAATTTTCCCTCTGCTGTTCTTAACACCTGAGAGGGTCTGTAGGGAAGGAGGTGGTCTCTCGGATATTTGGAGCCTAGGCCATTTAGGGCTTTAAACACTAGCATGAGCACCTTTAATTGGGCTCAGAAATAAAATGTCAACCAATGCAACTGTTTTAGAGCAGGGGTTATATGAACTCTAAAAGCAACTCCGCCCTAGCTATAGGGCGGTTTAGAAATGCAACTAAATAAATAAATAATAAATAAACTCCAGCCAGTAATTGGCTGCTGCAGTTTGGACCAGTTGACGTTTCTGAATCGCCTCCAAAGACAGCCCTACATAGAGCGAATTGCAATAATCCTGTCTGGAAGTTACCAGAGCATGAAGTATTGTGGCCAAGTCATCCGTGTCCTAAAGCGACCATAGCTGGCAAGCCTGCTGAAGCTAGAAGTAGGCACTCCTGGCCACCTGAGCCTCCTGTGACAGCGTTGGATCGAGGAGTACCCCCAAGCCGCAGTCCTGCTCCTTCCAGGGGAGTGCAACCCCATCCAGAACAGGCCGTCATTTTCTAGATAGTTTTCTATAAGATCGTGTTGTCACTGAGGGGTTAAGCCTGCGGCTGGGCCATACCATTTTAGATTACTGGTGGAGGCCTCCCGTAACTGAATGGTCCTTCATACAAAACAGTTTGCTCCTCACAATGACACAGTTGTTATGGAGAAGAGCTGCAGCCTAGTCATCTACTTGACATGCTAGACTACTGTGTGAAGTAAATCCTTGTGTATGGGGTAGCATTCAGTCACATGAGCCCCCACTTGCCATCTGAAGTGGTACCTTTCAGAAACAGGTTGAGCACTTCAATGAGAACTAGGCCTAAGAAATAAGTCAGTGAAGAATGAATTGCTGACCTTTCAGACAGGCATGGAAAAGTCAGTGCACTGAACTAGCACACAGAATGGCTGTGAACACACTATACATTTAAAGCATATGGTGTCCCCAAAAGAATCCTGGGAGCTGCAGTTTGTTAAGGGTGCTGGGAATGATAGCTCTGTGAGGGGCTGTGACGATCCCACCTTTTGGCTCTCCCTATCAGGTTCCCACCTGCTTGTGGCTACCGCCTTTCACTAGGCACCACCTCAGGACACCACCAGTCAGGATCATCGTTTTTATTTTTTCTCACTCCGCTCTAGCACAGATCTCACAAGATCCCACTGCTAGGCAGCACCACCAGCCACTCCCTGTAAACAATACTGCTAGAGACTTCACCTTAGTCCCCCTATGGCTTGTTACTTTGTGTCTGGGTGCCCTTGCTGTCCACAACCCCCCTGTATCTTTGTCTATAAAGCATACAATCCTGGGTTGCTCTGGATACTTGACGATATCTCCCTTTACCGCTGCCACCATTTATGTGATACTGTTTCCCTCCAGCCTTGGTAATTACCCTGCGCTCCCTTCTGGTCTGTGTATCCCCAGCCAAGGATCAGGCTTTTGGTAAACTAATAAAAGTATTTATTTGATAACACCAGGAAATAACAAGATTACTTTAGGAATGTTTAACAAGCGTATGGTTTCATATAGTGTCACTCTTTATGTTTCTGTCATATATATACTGTCTAAATATCAGCCAAATATAATCCAACCCTCCCTCAGAACTCTGCCGACCAACCCATCCAAATAACTCTCCGCTAACGACTCTCCAACAACTCTCACCAACCGACCCCCTCTCAACTGTCATCCTCCCATTTATACCTTCAACCATTCAAACACTCAGCCAATCATAATCCAGCATTCTCCAGCCTTCCAACCCATGCTCTCCCCCCTCTCATTCAATTCACTTACCATATATCCCTTAATAAACCCGCACTTACTATATTTATAGGTTTTGACATATAAGGACATCACAGGGGCAAACTACAGTCCCCAGGATTCACTGCGGAAAATAATATGCTTTAAATGTATGGTTTGTAGTCGGGTTGCCGGGCCCAGCCTCCAAGAGGTCTTCTGTATCTTTAAAAGTTGTGCAGGGGGAAGGGAGAATTCCACCTTGTGTTTTTTTCCATTACAGAGTTGCAAGAACACCTGCACTTGGCTGACTTTTTCTTCTCCTAAAGATACAGGATGAGTCTCAAGCCCTGAACCCGGCACCCCTAGTTTGTACACAGCCAATGAGTTGACAGAGTTGTCTCTCAGCTTGGGCTAGATTGAGCATGAGCAATGGATTAATTTTTTTAAGGCTATAGCAGATGAATTCCGTAGAAGGGCCACCATTTTGTTGCCTGGGGTCAATTTATACTCCACCCAGGCAAGCAAGCTATTTGCCAGCTTGCTGTCTGGGTCCGACACTGCCCTTTTCATTCAAGTGGAACAATTTGTATGTGCCTAGAGCAGCAGCTGGAATTATGTACATTCTCCACTTTCTCCTCTAGGTCCGGGAGCTTGAGAACCAGTTAGGCCACAACAGAAGCAGGCTGTCTGAAAGCACTGCCGATGAAGACGTTTTAAGTTT
This sequence comes from Rhineura floridana, assembly GCF_030035675.1. Classification (NCBI taxonomy): domain Eukaryota; kingdom Metazoa; phylum Chordata; class Lepidosauria; order Squamata; family Rhineuridae; genus Rhineura; species Rhineura floridana. Next base: position 84,727,463 of record NC_084489.1, on the reverse strand, counting down.
TACAGACTCAAGGAAGAGATCTGCCCAAGAGAAGAACTTGCAGCGGATTCGAAGCTTGGAAAAAGAAAAGAAAGAAGGCCTGGAGGTGAGGAAGAAAGGCTAGGAGCAAATCTACCTTTTTACTGAAGTCTGGGCTTCCTGCTTGGTATCAGACAGACAAGACTGGATGGAAGGACGCCAGGTCTCACAGCTCTTGGATTGAACTATAGTCTGTGGTCCCTCGCAAGGCACCCTTTCTGGCCTGCTACCGTTCACATATAGGGTGGATACACAGAAGCGCACCCACCCTTCGCACACAGCTGTTCCCAAGAGCTCTGATTGTCATATTTGAAATGGTTTGAACTGAACTTCCAGTCTTCTAGTTCTCAAAAGGGGAAGGAGTTAGAAGGGCCCTGTATCTTTTCCCCCTATGGGTGAAAAAGCAGCTTGTGAAGTGTGATCTTGAGATGCAAAAAGACTGGAAGGAAGCAAGTGAGAGGAACTTGCTCAGGACCACTGGTCAAAGAGTAAGGGTTAAGCAGGTGAGAGAAACTGCCGCTGGAACACCACTGGGGCCAGTTTTCTCCAGCCTTTGATACCTTCTATGTCTTCATACATACCCTGACCCATCCGAACCTGACCCTGAAATCTCTCATGCAGAGGAAGCGACCTGCTCATGTTGATCAGTGATAGTCTGACAGACAGGCTGTGCTGGCCTTTGGAATATGGCAAGCGTGCACAGATTGTGACCCACCAAGCCAGAGACCATCAGCCACATATCTTGTCTACCATATATTGAGAGCTAGTGAGGTGTAGTGGTTAGAGTGTTGAGCTAAGACCTGGTATACCAGGGTTCAATCCCCACTCAGCCATGAAGCTCAGTGAGCGACCTTAGGCCAGTCACTGCTTCTCAGCCAAATCTACCTCACAGGGTTGTTGCACGGATTAAATGAGGAGGGGGAGAACCATGTACGCCACCTTGAGCTCCTTGGAGAAAAGGTGGGATATAAATGCAAATATTATTAATGATAATAATATCTTAGCTTACCAGATGCTTGACAGCCTTCCTGTAACCCAACAGTTTGATACTGTTCTTTCTTTACTTTTGGCTTTAAGCTTCTTTATTATTGTATGAATGTTATTTTTCTTTTATGGAGCTACCCTTGTCTCAGCAAAAATAACATTTGAAAACACCACCATGAGAAGTTCACTGAGCCCTTGGTGGATCCATGGGTTACATGTTATGCAAGGTGGTAATAAGGAATTAATTTATATCCTGTCACTTAAATTACATGTCCCATCATTCCTTTGCATTGTTGTTTTAATTCAAAGCAGCCTGGGGCAGGCGGCGTCTGAGCTGAAGGAGGGTATGTGTAAAGAGGGTGCTAACCCTCTCCCCGCCCCCTGTTGCTTTTCAGCTCAAACTCATGCTGCCCAAGGTGCTTTCTCACCCACTGCACAGTGGAGGAGCTATAGGGACCCTGCATCTCTTCACACGGAGATGAAAGAGCGGCCTGTGTGGTGTGACCTTGAGCTGAAAAAAGGGTTGGAATGAAGAGGGTTAAGCAACTGCTTTCCACACAACTGTCTGGCACTCGGATGCAGTCTGCCAGTGCTGCATGGGGTTAAAATAAAATTGCAGAAGAACTCTGCCGCATCCATAGTTATACTTTATATGAATGCAAAGCCCTGGAGATCCTGCCATCACAGGATATTGTGAGCATCCTCTCAAGACGGGGAAAGTGTTTTTATGTACAATTCCCTGCGGCGTCAGTTTGACTTTCTGTATGTGCTTGACTGCAGAAACTTACCGGTGAACATAATACCCTCCAGAAGGATCACGAAGATCTGAAGAAGAAGCTTGATGGATCCAAATCTCGGAACAAAGTATTGTCTAACGAAGTAAAAACGCTAAAAGAACAAATCTCAACCCTGCTGGACAAAGGAAAGCACGATGATGAACTCATTGATGCTTTATTGGTATGAACTGGCTAGTGAAATTCCTTCTCCACACCAGAGAGGTTCAGTGCTGGTGACTACTACTCATAGCAATATAAACCTTCAGAATGCTACCAGCATCTGCGTTTCCCTCTAACATCCTACAAGAGTTAATTCTATCCTATGGTGTCTGCCTGAGGCCCTGGAGCAGTGATGGGGAACCTTTATGGCTTGGCAAGCCCATCGCCACCATGGGGCCAACTTTGACAGATGGGTGGTCCCACCTGTCAATCATCAGACATCAGATAGTTGACACTTATCAGAATTGGCCAGTGGAGGGAGAGAGTTCAACAGGCTTGTTCAAGCCTGTGCTCAGTGCTTCCCAAAAACCTTAGGAAAACAACAAAAAGGAGTGGGGAGTTGGGTGAGAAGGCAGGGAAAGAGAAGTTCCACATTGGCTCCAGCAGGGACTTGGGGCTTGAGTTAAATTGCACTGATGTCAGAGGCACTAACCAGTGGGTCCAGTCTCTGTCCACATACCTTACTCACTTGCAATAGTTGTGGTAGCCAAGGGGTAGAAATAATATTTTCCCATCAATTAAGTGTTAAAGTTTGAATCTGGGAAGATGCAGCTTTTCCACAGCAGGAAAGCACCATGTGGGTAACTTGCCACAAGTGAGTAACTGCTACACATTCAGTGACAAATATTGTCTCAGAGCTCTGAAACCAAGAGTGATTTTCCCACATGGTTTATTACTGTTTGTAGCTGATGTAGTAGAGTGGGAAGGTAACCTTTTAAAAAAATATTTTAATAAATATTTTAAAAAATACTCTAGGAAGTGTGTGTGTGTGTATATAAACCTAAGGGTTTTCCCTTGCCATTGATTTCAGTGGAATGTGTGCCGTGTTTGAAACAAGTGAAGCTTGTTTAAATTCCATGCAGAATCTTGGATTACAGTATCTGGCTGATGGCAACCAGTGCTGAGCCTTTGAAATAGGGTAGCCATTGACAGGAAAAATTATAACTGTCATCATAATCATATATGCCTTTTTTTAAAAATTGCTTTTGGCTGTTTCATTTTATCTAGTGCGGCTGAAAGAAAATGCATTGGCTGGGATTATTGGAAGCACACTTTGAGTGTGTGTATGCCTGCCTGCCTGCCTTGTCTATCTGCTGCCACTGTAATCATGTTAATGGGTAAAGCAATCCACTAAAGCTTCAAGTGATTAATTGGTGAGAGCTGCAAGTCAAGGGTGTATCTGCTTTTGAAGTAATTTTGGCTCTAGCGTATTGAGATATTAAAGAATAAAAATGAAGGTATGATTTTAGCTTTTAGGAACATAGGAAGCTGCCTTAATACCAAATCAAATGCATTGGTCCATCTAGCTCAGTATTGTCTACACTGACCGGCAGCAGTTCTCCAGAGGTTCACATGGGGGACTTTGCCAGCCTTACCTGAAACTGCCAGGGATTGAACCAGGGACCTTCTGCATGTAAAGCTGTACCACTGAGCTACAGCCTTTCCCCTAATAAAATTAATAATTTGCTTAATAAAATCTAAAGATAGACTCCTCATTAAAATCATTCCCCAAAAGGGCACCCAAATTGAAGTTTTGGTTATATGCAAAATGTTTAAATCTTAACAATTAATTTATCTGTTGAATATCAGCCAATTGAACATTAATTAACTGACAGCTCTAAAATATACATATATGCATGTGCTGTAATAGCCCTTCTGCTGGAACAGAATAAACCTTACCTGCCAGGCAAGACCTTGTTTTATCTTCTGCTGGAGGCCACAGCAGTTGGCAGGGGGGTGGGGCTCACCTGACCTCCCATGTCATTGCTGCTTGTCGGGAGGGGTGAGGCGGGCAAGGTGCAAACGCCAGCAGGAGCACTGGATTGGCCCTGCCAGTGCATTTGCACCTTGCCAACCTCACTGCCTTGCCTCATAAGAACATAAGAAGAGCCTGCTGGATCAGGCCAGTGGCCCATCTAGTCCAGCATCCTGTTCTCACAGTGGCCAACCAGGTGCCTGGGGGAAGCCCGCAAGCAGGACCCGAGTGCAAGAACACTCTCCCCTCCTGAGGCTTCCGGCAACTGGTTTTCAGAAGCATGCTGCCTCTGACTAGGGTGGCAGAGCACAGCCATCATGGCTAGTAGCCATTGATAGCCCTGTCCTCCATGAATTTGTCTAATCTTCTTTTAAAGCCGTCCAAGCTGGTGGCCATTCCTGCATCTTGTGGGAGCAAATTCCTTAGTTTAACTATGCACTGAGTAAAGAAGTACTTCCTTTTGTCTGTCCTGAATCTTCCAACATTCAGCTTCTTTGAATGTCCACGAGTTCTAGTATTATGAGAGAGGGAGAAGAACTTTTCTCTATCCACTTTCTCAATGCCGTGCATAATTTTATACACTTCTATCATGTCTCCTCTGACCCGCCTTTTCTCTAAACTAAAAAGCCCCAAATGCTGCAACCTTTCCTCGTAAGGGAGTCGCTCCATCCCCTTGATCATTCTGGTTGCCCTCTTCTGAACCTTTTCCAACTCTATAATATACTTTTTGAGATGAGGCGACCAGAACTGTACACAGTATTCCAAATGCGGCCGCACCATAGATTTATACAATGGCATTATGATATCGGCTGTTTTATTTTCAATACCTTTCCTAATGATCGCTAGCATGGAATTTGCCTTTTTCACAGCTGCCGCACACTGGGTCGACATTTTCATCGTGCTGTCCACTACAACCCCGAGGTCTTATCACACAGACCTCTCAGTAAGCATCAGCAACATGGACACAAGCACCTCCCCCCCTGCCAGTCGCTACTGGCTGGAATATGTTTTTATTATGCAAAAATGTAACAAATGTGAAATCCTTGTGATGGAGAGAGATTGCGAATACCAGCCTGGATGATTATAATGGATTGGTTTGATCCATTGTGGGAGTCACTTAGCTTCAAGAAGCTTGTCTCAGAGGTACACACTGGCTGATGCATTTCTTTACATCATAGACGTCAGCTTTGTATTGCCGCGGGTCTCTTGCAAGTAGCTTTAGGCTCAACACCCCCTACCTTCATGCACATTTAATGACTGTGTATGTACGAACCCTGTGCCTTTTCTGCTTCACCAGAGCCAGCAGAAGGAAATGCAAATCATCTTGAAGAACCTGAGCCAGCAGGACGAGAGGAACAAGGAATGCCACCAGCACCTGGGGATGCAGCTGAACACTGAGGTCCAGAAGCAAAACTGCCTCATAGAACAGCTCAAGCAGATGGTGGCCGAGCGAGAAGCCAGGGTGAGGGAACTGGAGGAGAAGGTCAGCCAGCTCACCCTGCAGGTAAACCAGATCAGATAAATTAGCTAGAGAAAATGGCTCACTAGGGGACCTTCCAAATCAGGTGGTGAGCATTAGTGGCTTCCCTTCAAACAGGCCTTTGGAAGAAACAGACATACAGGAGGCAACAGCCGTGTAACAGACGTTTACTGTGCAATGGGCCTCTGGCAGCTTGCCTCAGGGCTTGTCCCAGGAGCAGCCAGACAGCAGAAGTAACCCAAACATTTGAGAAGCATCAGTGAAGTAGCACAAAGATGGGGAACTTGTGGTCCTCCAGATGTTGCTGGATTCCCAACTCCTATCATGCCTGACCATTGGACCATGCTGCCTGGGCTGATAGAAGCCAAGGTCCAACATCATCTGCAGGGCCACAAGTTCCTCAGCCCCAAAGCAGCATGTAAATTCAAAGGGGTGACCCAAGATCAGTTCCAAACCAATTCTGGGATTTTGGGGAAGGGCTGTAGCTTAGTGGTAGAGCATCTGCCTTGCATGCAGAAGGTCACGGGTTCAATCTCCAGCATCTCAAGTTAGGGGTGGGAGAGACCCTCCTGCCTGAAACCTTGGAGAACCACTGCCAGTCAGTGTAGACAATATTAAACTAGATGACTCAGTAAAGGGCAGCTTCCTATGTCATTGAAGGGTCTACTGTATACTGTTTGTAGTTCCATAATTCTTCCTGATGGGTTTTGTTTTTGAATGTAAAGTTGCTGTGCTGTGCTGGGGGAATGTGAAGGAGAGGTAAAGTAACTGTCTTACTGCCATTTTTATACTCAAACTCTCCCCACACCCCAGCTTCTTTTCTCTCAAAGGGGAAGAAAAGACACTGTACCCTGTATCTTTTCTCCCGAAAGTGGGAAACAAGCATTTGGGATGTAGGAGCAGTGACTGAAGGGGAAAAAATTAAAAACTGCTGGCCAGGAAAAGGTTGAACAGCCCATTTCCTCCCTGCCATTCCCCTGTTCAGTGTAAATCCACCTGCAGCTACTTTGCATTTTTTAAAAATGAATCCATTGGAACTACAAGTAATAAGGACATAACAATGCCCTGAACCATCGCTGCTACATACCCTGATTTCTGTGCTATTCGTGCACCAGGCCTCTGCTGCAGTGATGCCCGCAACTGTGCTCTTGTCTATGAAACCAGGACATCTGCCATGGCTGGCTTGCCTGCCCATGTACCTGTGACACATGAGAAGGGATTTTAAAATAAAATGTTAATGGCAAATTGTCCTCACTATCAAAGTTTGCAAATGTACATTGGGTCTTTTTTTTAATGGTCTAAGCACACACACACTGAGAATGCACAAAAGGGTCTTGTGAAGGTGTTGTAGCTCACATGTACAGAGGCCATACTGCACCCCCCTCTCCCCTCCCCCCACCACTGCTTTCCCAACTGTCCATACTGGTTTACTCCAAACCCGTACTAGAATTCTGCAGGAACAGCACCCCATGCATTTAACAAGGACCATTCCTGGATATCATTTTTTGTAAGTGGTGCCTTTTTTTAGGAGGGAATTGTAGCCAGTTAATAATTGCAAAACTTGACACCCACCAACCCAGGACCACTTTTGGGAGGGGCCCATTGTTTAGGGTTAGGGCATGTGCTTTGTGCACCAAAGACTACAGGTTCAGTCCCTGGCATCTCCAGTCAGAAAGATTGGGTAGTAGGTGATGGGAAGGTCTGAGACCCTGCATGAATGGTGCCTGCCAGAGTAGAATAGTACTGGGCTAGATGGTCCTTTGGTCTGACTCTGTACGAAGCAGCTTCATGTGTTCATCCTCATATCTTTTCTTGCAGCATTTCCATGGAGGATTTGCCTCAAGGGGAGACCTGTTGTTTGGAAAAAGCAGGATTGATTGATTTATTACACAGCTCACTCTGTCCGTAGGGCCTAGGTCAGATTGGCCCCATCTTACACGATGAGCCTTCCTTTTCATTTGTCTGGTTGCATTTGAAGTCTTTTTCCTTAATCCATACCTGCACAACTTGTCATCTGCCATAGCAAGGGCAGCCTACCAAACACGGCCTGCCATGGGCTTAGCTTCTAGGACTGCAAAAGTCAGGGATATTGTCAGGCTGGTGGGCTGCATTTGCCTGTGTGGGCCACATGTTTTGCAAGCCTGCCCTTGCCCCTCAGAAAGACCTACAGACGCATCACAAAGTTGGGGAAAGGGAATGCAACTTCTTATCAAGCAGCAGGAGGCAAATCTAAATGGAGCTTCACACAAATCGCTCACCTTTTGAGGAGTCTCAAAGGCCAGCAGGGCATCTGGGTGGAGCTCCAAGTGATTTACAATGTGAGTCTTCAGTCATAGAATCACTAGGCTGATTCTTTGTTTTTCAGGAAATTGACTAACAATGTTTGTACATTTCACAGTTCATAAAATACAGAAAGGGGCTTTAACAACTATAGGGATAAATGTCTGCAATTACCTCTCTGAAACGAGGAGTAAAAGCACCACCACCAACAACAACAAGCAACAACAAGGTTCAAGAAAGAACTGGATATATTTATCAGCACTGCCTTATCAGTTTTATTCTGATGCTCAGATGTGGCCTATTGAGTCAAGAGCAGACCCCCCACTCAGTCATCCTTTGCCTCAGGCAGTAGGGACTGCCACAAACAGAGACTGGATAGTGGGTCATGCCAACTTGAGCCCAATGCAGTTCCTCTTGGGATTGTTGAGGGCATGCTGTAGGATTTAAACTGGCTTGCTCTCCCTCATTCTCTCTCCCCAGGGAGACCTGAGAACTGTAGTTCTGTTGGAGGGTGATGTATTTTTTGACGGTTCCTCAACAAATTGCAGTTGCCAGGATTCTATGTGGGAAACAGTGACGGTTAAATATGACAGTAGTGTGGAAATATCCTCCCTAATTAAGTTTTGCTCGTACTCATGGTCTGATGAGAGTGATGTCTAGGGTTCAAGAATGACTTTTCCTACAGGTCTGATTGGCTGGCTGATCACGGGCCTTGTCTCAGGGCCAAATATGCATTACATTAAGTGCATCATTAACAATTGCGTGCTTGTTTTTTCTTTGGTAAATAGGGGCGGACATCTGGATTGGGAGAGAGAATGGAATCGTCTGACTCCACAGTTCCAATCTGGATCAAGACTCCCCAAATCCTCAGCAGCTGTTGCTTGACCCAAGAGAACAGCTGCCAATGGCACCCCTCCCCCGAGGTTGCTATTTACCAAAGTAAAACCAAAACACGCATTTGCTAACTTTGTGCTTTATGTAACATAATTCTCCTGCCTCATCAGGTATGTGCATGGCTTATAAAAATCATACCTGTCTATGAAATTAAACAAAAAAACAACAACCCTTTCTCAGTCCTGCCATGAAATAGGATGAAAGCAAAGAGGAGATAGCAAAATCTGCCCACCTGTGCCAAAAATGTATAAAGTCTGACTTGGTTGATGTCTTATACCAGCACCATCTCCATCGAAAAGAGGGAAGCAGTTCTGACTCTATTTCCACGCTATCTACTGAGTCTTTAGAAGAAGAGAATTATACTTCATCATCCAGGAGAGATGACCTCATTGGAAGTAATGGTTCTGCACGGTAAAAAAAAAAATCACTTTAAAATCCTTGGTTTATCGGAATGGAGTTGCCTGTCAGAATGGAGTTTTAAGGGGACCCTGGCAGCTTGTTCATAGTTTATGGAAATCTCTTAATTGCTTTAGGGGCTCATAAATTTGTTGTGGGACATCAAAAGGACCTTTGGGGCATGGCAGCCACTATGTATTGCAAGTCTGCTGTGCGGCTGATTCTCCCTCATCAAGCAAGTATTCACAAAATGATTTGCAGATCTCTCTTCCTAGAAATCGGACATCAAGTGAGCAAAGGCCTTAGTCCTGGCTTCCACAGCCTGGTGTCTCCCAAATGTTTTGGACTACATCTCCCATCAGCCACAGCCAGCATGGTTGTGCTGGCTAGGGCTGATGGGAGTTGTAGTCCAACACATCTGGAGGACACCAGATTAGGGAAGGCTGCCTTAGCCAGTTTGGTCTGGGGGAAAAGCTCTGTCTAGATTCCATATATTCCTCTCTGACAGATCTGACTGGCAAGAGAAATCTATCAAGTGCTCCATCCAGAAGCAAAATATTTAGTGGCTTCATCTAAGTCCAACTCTGACATCCCATCTCCAGTGATGGATCGTATTTGGGACCGTTTATAGAACCAGGGAATAGCACTCTGATGTCTTTTTCCCAACAGAGGTGCTTCATAATGTGGATGACAGGCAGAGGTTTGGCAGGTACAGCTTCTCCATGCTGGAGAAGGCCTATTGGATTTCTGTCATGCAGAAGGTACAGGAACCATGTCAGAAAAAAATGGCAGCAACTCTAAATATGAGGCATACTTCCTTGGTTTTCATAACAGCATTCTTATCCTGAATGACACCAACAACCTTTGAACAGACAAGGAATTTCCAGGGAATCTGTCAGCCCTATCCCTTTGTTCACTGCGTCTATTCTGTAGTTTGAGGGAAATTTTCACTCCATCCAGACTGACGAACCAGAGACGTGTATATATGCTACTCAGTACACAATGACATAAGAACATAAGAACATAAGAAGAGCCTGCTGGCCCATCTAGTCCAGCATCCTGTTCTCACAGTGGCCAACCAGGTGCCTGGGGGAAGCCCGCAAGCAGGACCCGAGTGCAAGAACACTCTCCCCTCCTGAGGCTTCCGGCAACTGGTTTTCAGAAGCATGCTGCCTCTGACTAGGGTGGCAGAGCACAGCCATCATGGCTAGTAGCCATTGATAGCCCTGTCCTCCATGAATTTGTCTAATCTTCTTTTAAAGCCGTCCAAGCTGGTGGCCATTCCTGCATCTTGTGGGAGCAAATTCCATAGTTTAACTATGCGCTGAGTAAAGAAGTACTTCCTTTTGTCTGTCCTGAATCTTCCAACATTCAGCTTCTTTGAATGTCCATGAGTTCTAGTATTATGAGAGAGGGAGAAGAACTTTTCTCTATCCACTTTCTCAATGCCATGCATAATTTTATACACTTCTATCATGTCTCCTCTGACCCGCCTTTTCTCTAAACTAAAAAGCCCCAAATGCTGCAACCTTTCCTCATAAGGGAGTCACTCCATCCCCTTGATCATTCTGGTTGCCCTCTTCTGAACCTTTTCCAACTCTATAATATCCTTTCTGAGATGAGGCGACCAGAACTGTACACAGTATTCCAAATGCGGCCGCACCATAGATTTATACAACGGCATTATGATATCGGCTGTTTTATTTTCAATACCTTTCCTAATTATTGCTAGCATGGAATTTGCCTTTTTCACAGCTGCCGCACACTGGGTCGACATTTTCATCGTGCTGTCCACCACAACCCCGAGGTCTCTCTCCTGGTCGGTCACTGCCAGTTCAGACCCCATGAGCATATATGTGAAATTAAGATTTTTTGCTCCAATATGTATAATTTTACACTTGTTTATATTGAATTGCATTTGCCATTTTTCCGCCCATTCACTCAGTTTGGAGAGATCTTTTTGGAGCTCTTCGCAATCCCTTTTTGTTTTAACAACCCTGAACAATTTAGTGTCGTCAGCAAACTTGGCCACTTCACTGCTCAGTCCTAATTCTAGGTCATTAATGAACAAGTTGAAAAGTACAGGTCCCAATACCGATCCTTGAGGGACTCCACTTTCTACAGCCCTCCATTGGGAGAAGTGTCCGTTTATTCCTACTCTCTGCTTTCTGCTTCTTAACCCATTCCTTATCCACAAGAGGACCTCTCCTCTTATTCCATGACTGCTAAGCTTCCTCAGAAGCCTTTGGTGAGGTACCTTGTCAAAAGCTTTTTGAAAGTCTAAGTACACTATGTCCACTGGATCACCTCTATCTATATGCTTGTTGACACTCTCAAAGAATTCTAATAGGTTACTGAGACAGGACTTTCCCTTGCAGAAGCCATGCTGGCTCTGCTTCAGCAAGGCTTGTTCTTCTATGTGCTTAGTTAATCTAGACTGACAGAGAAATTAGCGAAGAGCCTCAGTTCAGTGTAGAAGTCTTCCTCCTTATTTAGTTCTTCTCACCTTTGATTAAGAATTTCTTGAGCAACTGATCAAATACTTCAGAGTTTGAAAGTATTGCTATTCCAGGGAAAGAGATAAGGAATTAAACCTTTTCATTTGCATTGGCTGAAAATTAGTTCCCACTAGAGGGCAGTAGAGTTGTTTAATGCTTCGCCAGTTCGCTGGTACATTTATGGGCAATTCAAATGACATTTTTGCCGGACTGTTTCCATTAGCCTAGTTCTCACAGACTGATAAACTTGTGTGAGAACTATACTGTTTCAGTTAGTTGGAGCTTCACATGACTGAATTTCCTTCATACTAACAAATTCCATGCACATAGAAAATGTATCTGTCAAAGAGAGATTCTAGCCGTTTTCTGTCTGTGACATGCCAGTTTTCTATGTGCAGGAAATTAGTTTGAATGGAGGAGCATGCAATTGTGACACCCAAGCTGCAGTGTACAGTGGTGCATCCCAGACACAGGCTTAACAATGAATACTAGGCTGTAGGGTCCAGCCCTGGTATGTCACATCAGGAGAGTTTTGATTTTGTACATACGCAACATCAGCTGCAAATTAGCAGTGCTTTAGAGCCTTCTGATCACACTCCAGAGAAGTGGCAGTGTGCACAGATGTTGGAAGTTGAGCAGGTGAAACACCCAACTATTGAAGAAATGTTGACAATGCTTTGTCATTCCCAGGATGGTGTCCAAGATGGGACACACCCTTGTGGATTCTGTGGCTACTTCATTTCCAACCGCTGTCTCTCCTGGGAGGTATGTACAAGCTATGTGTAGAAAGCAGAACATCCATTTGTAGCTTAGCATAGGGTTGTCCCTCTCCCCTACTCCAAAGTTCCCTTGATCTTTGCAAGAACGTAGCTCAGTGGTAGAGCATCTACTTTGCATGCAGAACGTCCCAGGTACAGTCCCCGGCATCTCCCAAGTAGGGCTGGGAAAGGACTCCTTTCTGAAGTCCTAGGGAGCCTCTGCCAGGCAGTGTAGAAAATACCAAGCCAGTGGTCTGGCTCAGTATAAGGCTGGTTCCTATGTTCCAATACCACCCATCAGATGCTGCTTAAATTTAAGTATGCACAATTAAAGTGGATTAAAGCACTCTGTCACTGTCAAACATCAGGGTTCATAGAGGCATGCAGCTAATGAACAGATAAAGCCAGATCATAAATCTGCCAGGAAGAAGGAACCAGGGGATCAGCCAGCATGTTTTACCATTTGGGAAGCGCCGAAGGAGGAGATAGAGAAGTCCTTAAGGGAGTCCAAGTGTCCAGAAACCAAGAGATCAGGCAGGGCAGGGTTCAAGGCACGGGTTTAACGGGAGAGCTGGAGTAATGCTTGCAGCAAGGCTGGATGTTGACTCTAGCAAGGAGTCTCCCTTTCCTTCCAGCCTTTTGTACTCTGCATGCTCACCCTGGTGCTTCCAATCAGCCTGTGTTCTTGCAAGCTCTCCTGCTCCTTAATTGTGCTGATTGCCTTCGTTGCTGCAACACCTGTTGGTGTCTTCTCTCTGCTGGGGAAGGGACAGCCTCCTGGTCACTTCCTGATTCTGACAGGCAGGCTACCTCAGGGGCTTGTCTCTGGTCTGGTGAAGGGTCCTGGGCTGTCTCCCTGCTTGTTCTCTCTCCTGGGTCTGCAGTCTCCCATTCCTCTTCCTCCTCGGATGAGTCCTCTGAGGTGGGCATGACAGACACCCTAGTGTAAGAAATCCACTTTAAAAAGAAACAGACTTTTTGTGGTTAGGAAAACGACGAGGAAATGCACAGAAAAGTGTGGATGAATGAATGAGCCAATGAAAGAGGTGTAAACATCAGGCAAGCAAATCAGGATGAATGCTCATTGTGGTATAACCTTCCCGTAAACAAATCAGAATGAATGCTTAATAAAGACCAGATGTAGTCTAACCTCTATGTAAACTTTGTCCAAGCAAATCCAGGTGAATACTTGGTAAACCGGTCATCTGCGTGAACCTCTGACCTTTTCCCACTTTATGTCTTTTTTAGGATTGTTGATCCCGATGACCCAGACATGAAAGCCCTGAAGATCCAGATCACAGAGTACAAAGCTCTTTGCCAAGCTGCTGAAGTTGAAAGGGACAGGCTGATAGAACTGGTCAACATCCTGCAGAAAAGGTGAGAAGCTGCTCTGTGCAAAACAGGACAGTGCTTTGAAAAACAGGCCTCACTTTTGTTCCCCTTGGAAAACCAAGGAACTCTAAGGCACTTTTTTTCCTTTTGCAATTCCAAAAGTAAATCAGAGCCAAGGAGGGGAAGGACTTAGTGCAGTAGCAGAGTACAAGAAGAGCCCTGTTGGATCACACAAAAAGGCCTGTCTAGTCCAACATCCTGTTCCCCACAGAGGCCAGCCTCAGAAGCCCATAAATCATGGCATGAGGGCAGTGACCTCAGCGACTGGTATTCAGAGGCATGATGGGAGTATACAACCATCATGAGTTGTAGCCATTGACAACCTTACCCTATATTAATTTGTCTAATCCCATTTTGAAGCCAATTAAGTTGATGGCCACCCCCCCTACATCTTGATGAGAACATGTTTTGCATATAAAAGGTTCCAGGTTCAACCCCTGGCATCTTCAGGCTGGGAGAGGCCACTGCCTGAAACCCCGGGGAGCCTCTGGCAATCAGTGGAGACCACACTGGCTAGATGGACCGGTGGTCTGATTCATTATAAAGCAGTTCCATTTGTTCCAAGAATGTTAGGTATGAATATACACCTTTGAGGCACTAAGGAGATGCAAGGGCAAATGTGATGATTATAAAGAAAGTAATGTTTTGTTCTGAAAATAATGCTCTAGCATCTGTGTTTTGGAACATTGTTTTTCTGTTCACTTTGCATTTGGTGATGCCATAAGCAAGTTTTGCATAATGGTTCCTGAGACTGAGGAAGAGGTTTTCATCTATGTTTGGATACAACTGGACACCATTTTGAATCAAAATGGTGTACTGAGCCTTTCAAAACTGCACTGATATTTTGGTTTCTTAGAATTCCCAAGGAATGCCAGATATAAAACCCCTTGTCTCAGCAGGAGATGCCTTCTGTGTGCAAAAGGACACCTCTGGATCCAACCTCATATAATTCATACAACTTGCAAGCAAATCTTATTTATTGTTTTACTACATTTGTATACCACCCATATAACTGAGTTCTCTGGGCCGTTTACAAACAATCAAAAGTTTACAGCACAATATTTAAATGATAAAAAGATTATAAATAAATTAAGGCAGCTAAAACCAAACACAGACACAGCCAATGAAAACAATTTTAATTGTCTTTACAGTGCAAACCTACCTTTGTTTACTCAGAAGTAAGTCTTACTGAGTTCAGTGGGGCTCACTCCCAAGTAAGCATGTATAAGATTGCAGCCTCAATGTCTCTATTCTGTTTGCCCCCACAACAACCCTGTAGGTCAGTCATTGTGCATCCTAATTTACAGAGGAAGGTGTGGAAGTGAAAATATCTTTGTTACTGGGGAGCCTTAGGAACAGAAAGCACCAGAGCCAAAGCATTCAGCTGAGGCCCTTTTCCAGGACCCTTTTTTGAGAGAGGCTAGGAAAACAATGACAAGGAGCACAGGGCCTTTTCAGTTGTGGCCACCATCTGTGAAATGCTCTCCGCACTGAGGTCCTCCTGGTACTTTCACTGACATCATTTCCGTACCAGGTAAAAACCTAACCCCCCCCCCCCAGGGTTTTGATGGTTTCAAAATTCAGATGTTCTTGTTCTGTGCTGCCAAAGGTTTCTGTGGTTGTTATGGTGGGAATTGTTTTGTGTATTTTTATAAACTGCGAATGTTTTTGTACGAATGTGTCAGTACTAGAATATATTTTATATATGTTTATGCTTTTAAAAATGCTGTCTTTTGGAAATCTCTGAACAGCGAGCAGGCAGCAAGTCTAAATGATGATGATGATGATGATGGTAGAAGGAACTATATGTAGAATCTTTCTGTTTTGAATGCCAGGGTGGATGACAGCACGACTAAGACCTGGGAAGCAGAGAAGAAGCTTCAAGAACAGGAGCGCAGGTGTGTCATTCTAGAGCAGCAGTTTGAAAAACTGAAAATGGAGTCTGGGAAGAATTCTGGCATTCCGAAAACCCTCTCAAAGAGCAAAGCAGGTAACATGGATTAGAGCATCAAGACAAGATGCATTGCCCAGAGGCTCTGCAGAAAGCATTTCTGCTGAATGTCTACGGATGGTGTGAGAGTTTAAGCCCATAACAACATAAAGGATGATCTCTTGCATATTATGGCAACTTTATTTTGTTTGTTTGCTTAAAGCATTTTCATTCCACTCTCCACCTGAAAAAGGCTCCCAAGGTGGTTTAGAAGTGTCATTGGAAAAAACAGTCTAAGACACGACACAAAAAGAAAAGGGGTTGGGAAGGAGAAGGAAAGCAAGCAAGCTCAGGTACTCCTTCTTAGTTCTGTAGTTCTTGTAATGGCCAACTGGAATGGAAAGATGAGGAGAGGATCAGTCAAAAGATTTGACTGGACTTGATATTATAACCAGGCAAATCTATAGAAAACCAGTGTAAAGTCAGCCCCAGAGGCCCTCGTGTTTCCCCAGAGGGGTACCTTTGTTTCGATCCCAAGGGAGTAGTATTGGGGTTTGGAGACCAGGCCAGGTAGACTAGTAGCTGATGCCTCCCTCGCTAACATCCAAGCCAGAGGAGAACTTTGGCAGTCCTCACGGTAACTGACAGCTCCCCAAAGGTATCTTCTGGCCCTCAGTTTCCAGTTTGCCTTCCAGTGTGTATATGAACAGTGACTCCGTGTAAATGCTGGGAGGTGACTATCCCTGGCTGGAGCAGTGGAGGCGGCCGGGTAGGGTGGAAGACGAGGAGGCCAGAGCAAACGGCCAGCGACGCCAGTGAGACGCGGAGCCAACTAATTCTGCTTTTGTCCCCATCCTCCGCTGGGCTGAGTTCTACAAAGGCAACACTGAGACTAAGGAGGAGAAGCTGACAGGCAGGGCCACCCCCTCGGCTTGTTGCAAGTAACGGGGTAGACACGTAGGGGGTGGCTGAGGACAGGCTGGCCTGAGTGGGTCAGTGCCCCACTTGCCCTAATAGACCAGTGTGGGGAAAAACAGCTTCCCATTTTGTATAAATCCAGATCTGAATCAAAACCAGCCTCCACTGGGCTGGAGGCTTAGCCAAATGGCCTCATCAAGAGCTCCAAACTCCTGGCTGTCTGAAATGTTTAGCCTCCTGTAGTCTTTTGTTCCATCTTTCTACCTGGGCCAGAGAGTGTGAATTCTTCTTCTCCACTCTGTGGTAACAATGCTGCCTAGTGGTTCCAGGACATCTCCTCCTCCTCCCCCCCCCACATCTCTCCCCATAATCCAGCTAAAGCCAGAGTCCACACACACCTTCAGGCACGGGATTCTCACAGAGCAAAAGCAGGAAAAGATCATGCATATCTGGCAGTTACGAATGTGAAGACTTGGTTGGGTTTGAAATGCGGGCAAGATTCTTTGTTGGTGTGTTCCCGTTTAACAACAGGCCCTGTATCTACAGCTCAGCCGCTCAGCAGCACCAGGCTGAGCTGGAATGCAGGCGACAGGAAAGATCTTCCCTCAGCACAGCTCTCGGAGGTGCCCCTGGCGTCCCAGATAGAAGAACTGTCCACGAGGTAGGAGGCTTTCTCCTCAGAGTTCCTTCAGAACTCATGTTTCTAATCCTCTGGGTTCAGGAGAAAGCCCTTAACACGATTGGGCAGTCTAAAGGCTTAAAGCCTGAACCTTTTAGCAGCTGCTTTCATGCATGTGGGTATATTTAGGGGGCAGCCGAATAGAAAGATTTCAGTAGCAAATTTTGTGGCACGTGCCAGCAATATGGGAAGGAAGACTCAAGCCAGTCTGCCTGCACAGCAGCATTCATCCACACATCCAAGAGCCTCTGCCCCATGGTGGGGGAGTGTTGGTGGTTTGAAAGCCCATGGAATGTCGTGGTTAGAATGTTGGGCTAGGAATGGGGAGGCCCAGTTCAAATCCCCATTAAGCCATGAGCCTCACTAGGGGATCCTGGGCTAGGGGAGCTGTCTCTGTCAGCCATACCTACCTGACAGGTAGGGGAGGGACGGGAGGAAGATGTATGCCACCTTGAGCTCCTTGGAGGAAAGGAGAGATGTAAATGTAGTAATACTTTTAAAAATACCACTGAGAGTGCTGTTAATAGCCCCATATGCTGCCTCTTGCTTCGAGCCAGAGTAAAGTGCATGTGGAGTGAGCCACAGTGGTCTTTCTGGTCTTGGTAAAAGAGCACCGGAGCACTGGCAGTGGTGGCACATGCAGCCACAACAGTGCTGCAGCATTCTCCTGCTGTCCTGGAAAGAGCATCTGGACAGGACCAGGTGGAAAGACCTTCATTATGAGTACCCTGTGACGCCCTTCCTTGGCTCTCCCTGTCAGGTTCCTACCTGCGCGTGGCTACTGCCTGTCACTAGGCACCACCAGGGACTCCACCAGTCTGGACTGTCCTTTTTTATGGTTTCTCTCCCCGCTCTAGCACAGATCTCAACAGATCCCCCTGCTAGGCAACCACCAGTAACGTCCTAATACTAGTATTCCCAGAGACTCTGAATACTGGTATTGTTATTCTCTTCACCGCTGCCACCATTTGTTACAGTTTCCCTTCAGCCTTGGTCATTACCTTACCCTCCCTTCTGGTCTGTGAAACCCCAGCGAAGGATCAGGCCTTTGGTAAACCAGATTAAGTATTTATTAAAGATAACAAAGCTAACAAGATTAACAAGATTTCTTCTTAAGGCACATAAGCATATGGTTTTACTCAATACTAATCCGAACTCCACCCCCCTCCTTCTCCACTCTCTCCTGGCAAACCACTCTCTGAAACCCACCAAACAACCCACTCTTTCTCTTCTCCCCCCCAGATTCCACTCTCACTCTTCCTTTTATACGTTCAGCCATTTTAAACACTCAGCCAATCATCTAGCATTCTACTGCCCATTCACTCCCCCTCCTCTTTCACTCCACTTACCATGTATCTTCTAAACAACCAACACTTACCATATATACATTAATACAGGAACATCACATTTCCCCCCCCCTTAAACAACGGCAGAGTATTATTCCTGTTCCAGGATTTATACGTCGCGTTAACAATATAAACAAGTCTCTATGGGGAAAATGTCTTTCTTTGTCCTTCCGTCTGGTCACGTCACTGCAGTCCCGGCCACTTGCCTGGAAAGTCCATCGGCCAGTACATTGTCCTTGCCTTTTATGAACTGGAAGTCCACTTGATAGTCCTGTAGGGCCCAGGACCACCTCTGCAGCATAGTGTTATGGTTTTTCATAGTCTGCAACCATAACAAGGCCCGATGATCCGTAGTCACTGTGAATCTTCGTCCCCACACGTATGGGCGCAACTTGTTCAGTCCCCACACGACCGCTAGGCACTCCTTCTGGACCGACGAATAGTTTTTCTCCCTCAGCGTCAGCTTGCGACTCAGGTACGCCACTGGATGTCTGGTGCCTTCTCTCTCCTGTAGCAAGACGACTCCCAGCGCCAGGTCCGACGCATCTGTAGCCACGATGAATGGTTTCTCATAGTCTGGTGCTATTAATATGGGTCCTTGGCACAAGGCTTGCTTCAGTAGATCAAAAACCTTCTGACATTCATCCGTCCATACCACACGCTCAGAACACTTCTTCTTTGTTAATTCATGCAAGGGGGTTGCTATTTCCCCAAAATTTCTCACAAACTTCCTATAAAATCCAGCCACACCCAGAAATGCCCTTACTTGTTTTTTGGTTAAGGGGATCGGCCATGCTTGTATTGCCTCCACCTTGCTCCATAAGGGGGTGATTTTCCCACTCCCCACCTTATGTCCTAAATAGATTACTTCCTTTAGTCCAAACTGGCATTTCTTAGCTTTTATTGTGAGGCCTGCTTTTCTTAAGGCCTCCAATACTGTTGTCAGGTGTTGGACATGCTCAGGCACCGACTTGCTAAAAATGGCCACGTCATCGATATAGGCCACTGCAAAATCTGACATGCCTCGCAACACAGTATTGATTAGCCTCTGAAATGAACTTGGTGAGTTCCTTAGTCCCATGGGTAAGGTCACAAACTCATATAACCCATCTGGTGTACTGAAGGCAGTTTTGGCTCTGGATTGCTCGTCTAGTTCCCTTTGCCAAAATCCTTTACAGAGATCTAGTGTAGAGATAATGGTTGCTGCCCCCAATAACTCTAACATTGCATCTACCCTAGGCATAGGATACGCATCTGGGACAGTAATTTTATTGATTAGCCGATAATCAATGCAAAACCTTGTCGTTCCATCTTTTTTCGGAACCAGGACAATACTTGAGGCCCAGGGACTGATGGATTCCCTGATCACTCCTAATTCCAGCATATCTTCCACCTCCTTTTTGATCTCATTCAAAACTTTCCCATTCACACGGTACGGAACAGATCTGATTGGGGCATGATCTCCAGTATCAATGGAATGTATCACTATACTGGTTCGGTCAGGTTTGTTGCCAAAGAGATTCCTATAGGTTTTCAAAACTCTCAGAATCTCTTCTTTTACTTCCTCCTTCACCTCCTCTGACCATTCCACTTGATCTACCCCTCCTTTGTCTTTGCTTTCCTGTATCAAATCTGGAAGTTCAAGCCCACTTCCCTCAGGGAATAAGGTAACTTGCAACACCTGTACATCCATGGTATGGTAAGGCTTCAACATATTTACATGAACCACTTTGCTTTTGTTTAATTGGTCTGTGGTGATTACATACGTCACTGTGTCAAGCCTTTCTCTGATGGTATATTGTCCTTCCCAGTTAGCCTGTAATTTGTCATGTTTCCTGGGTATGAACGCCATAACCATATCTCCCACATCATACACACGTTCCCTGGCTGTTCTGTCATACCAGTAACGTTGCTTCTCCTGTGCTTGACTCAAATTCTTTTCCACCACCTCCATCATTGATGTTAATTTATTGCGGAATTCCAATACAAAATCTACTACAGATGTTTTGTACTTTCCCAGGGTTCCTTCCCATGAATTTTTTAATAGTTCCAAAGGTCCCCTCACTTTTCTAGTGAACATGAGTTCAAAGGGTGAGAAGCCTGTTGACTCCTGAGGGACTTCTCTGTATGCAAATAAGAAGCATCCCAACCGTTCATCCCAGTCTTGTGGGTGATCTTGAACATAGCTTCTGATCATGCCCTTCAAAACGCCATTGAATCTCTCTGTTAACCCATTAGTGGCGGGATGGTAAGTAGTGGTCTTTAGATGTTTTAGACCACAACATTTCCACATACATTGCATCACTTCTCCCATGAATACACTGCCTTGATCCGTCAGCACTTCATGAGGGAAACCCAGCCTCATAAAGATTTTTAATAAAGCCTCTGCCACTACAGGGGCTTCTACAGATCTTAGTGCTTCTGCGTCTGGGTACCTGGTGGCAAAATCCACCACCACCAATAGATATTTCTTGCCATGCCTTGTGGGTTTGGAAAAAGGGCCCACCAAATCTATTCCCACTCTATAAAAGGGTTGTCCAATTATAGGAAGGGGCTTTAAGGGTGCCTTAGTCTTTACTCCACTTTTTCCCACCTTTTGGCAGATACCACAAGATACACAATGTTGTTTTACATCTTTGGAGATGTTTGGCCAATAATAGTGTGCAGCCAATCTCCTCTTGGTCTTTTTTATTCCCAGATGTCCTGCACATGGGACATCGTGGGCTACCTCTAGCAATCTGGTTCTGTATTTGCTAGGTACTATCAATTGCTTCACTGGTTCACATTCATCCTTTCTCTCAGCGGGCATCCACAGTCTATATAAAATCCCATTCTCACACACAACTTGATTCCTCAGTTTGTCAGTGAAAGGAATCTGTTGGGTCAGAGCTTGTTCCTTTATCTGCTTCAAACTTATATCTTTATGCAGCTCTTCCCTGAATTGATCTGCTTCTTTCTTATCAGAGACCACTTGATACAGTTTGTCTCCTTCAGCAGGCCTGCTAGTGGTTGCTATGGTGACCTGAGGCTGGTTAACAGATTCCACCCTGTTTGTTTCAGCCCCCCTTAATATGGCTTCTTTTTCTCTGCCAATTTGCTGTCTGGTCACTACATATATCTTTCCTTGGGCTCCCATTACATCTCTTCCCAGTATTACTGGTTCTTGTTGCTGGGCATTAATGCCTACTTTATATCGGCCCTCTCGGCCTCTCCAGGTCATTTCCACCAGGGCCACAGGCAAACTTTCTGGTTGACCTCTCACTCCTTGGATAGTCACAGTTTCCTGAGGTAATATTACCTCAGATTTTATTAAATCTGGCCTCAGTAATGTCTGAGCGGCACCAGTATCAAGCAATGCCCAATAATTTGCCCCTTGTACACTCACTTCCTCTCTCAGACTTGAATCAAGGTCTGTTACTTCTGTCCAGTTTATCTGGCAGAACTGAACCTTTTTCGCTGTTTCTAAAGCCTTGGGCTCTGTTTTCACTGCCCTTGTCTGAGCAGGATTACTAATGGGGTTGGCAACCTCACATTGAAAACGTAGGTGCCCCGGTCTACCACATTTGTAGCATAATTTCTCCTCACTTTTAGGGTACACAGATCCACTCTGGGGTGTCCTGTGCCCTTCAGATTTTACTGGAGGACTCACTCGCTGTGGCACCACATCCCTTCTGCCAGCATTATATGGTCTGGGTTTAAAATCTCTTGATGTTTTCCCCACCCAGCCAGTTCTGTTGGAGGCGAAGTGGTCCGCCATCTCTGCGGCCTCCTGCACCGATGTAGGGGAACGGCCTTTGACCAGGAGCCTTATTTCTGGTGGTAACTGATGGTATAATTGATCCAATATCATGAGGTTTTTCACCTCCTCCACAGACTGAGCTTTTGCACTTGTCAGCCATTTCCCAAATATGTCCATCAGTTTTGCCCCCAGCTCCACGAAAGACCTCCCTGTCTGTATCTGGCAGTTTCTGAAAAGCTTTCTAAAATAATCAGGCCTCAGTCTGAATCTTTTAAACACTGCTTCTTTGAATTCAGCATAGGTGACGGGCCTGTCTGAGGGGAAATATTGGTATACCTCAGCCAATTCCCCTTTAATCAGGTTTGATAAATACTGCATGTATTTATCTTCAGGTAGCCCCCACAACTGAGCTGCCTTTTCAAAGGTTGTGAGATAAATTTGAGGATCTTGACCAGGCTCATAGACAGCAAAGTCCTTTGGAGTAATTTTTATTTTTGCTCCATCTCTGTCCTTTCTTGTTTCATCAGAATGAAACTTCTCTCTTTCAAATTTTAACTTTTCTGCCTGTAATTCCGCATCCACTCTCATTCTCTCAGTTTCCATCCGCAATCTCTGTTTCCAACTCTCGCTGTTTATCTTTTTCCCCAGCCTCAAAGACCCGCTGCTTTTCTTTCTCATCAGCCTCCCTCCTCAATCTCTCAGCTTCCAACTCCCTCTGCTTGTCTTTCCCATCAGCTTCCATCCTCAATCTCTCAGCTTCCAACTCCCTCTGCTTGTCTTTTTCCTCAGCCTCCCATCTTAACTTCTCTCTCAAGTACTCTATATAAGCGGGATTGCTTAAATATCCTTCTGGGGTCTCTTCCCTGACAGGTTGTTTTTGCTGGGCAGTTGCAAATCCTATTAGTGCTACCCTCAGTTCATCTACCCCTTTACCCTCGTGAGGTAAATTGAATGTTATGCACTTCTCCACCAGCTCCTCTCTTTTCATTTTTATATATTCAGCCATGGTCACTCACTCTTTGCCATACACTCTTTGCCAGTCACTCTCACAAGTAATCTTGTTTTGTTATTTCTGTTTGCCACACCACTGGTAGGGATTCTCTAGTATTCGTATTTCACTGCTACAGCCAACACCTGTGACGTAGTCTCCTTTGTCACCACGTGTCTTTGGGACTCTCTTTGGTTCGTATCTGGATTCTCTGTTGTTCGTATCCCACCGCTACTGCCACCACGTGTGACGCCCTTCCTTGGCTCTCCCTGTCAGGTTCCTACCTGCGCGTGGCTACTGCCTGTCACTAGGCACCACCAGGGACTCCACCAGTCTGGACTGTCCTTTTTTGTTGTTTCTCTCCCCGCTCTAGCACAGATCTCAACAGATCCCCCTGCTAGGCAACCACCAGTAACGTCCCAATACTAGTATTCCCAGAGACTCTGAATACTGGTATTGTTATTCTCTTCACCGCTGCCACCATTTGTTACAGTTTCCCTTCAGCCTTGGTCATTACCTTACCCTCCCTTCTGGCCTGTGAAACCCCAGCGAAGGATCAGGCCTTTGGTAAACCAAATTAAGTATTTATTACAGATAACAAAGCTAACAAGATTAACAAGATTTCTTCTTAAGGCACATAAGCATATGGTTTTACTCAATACTAATCCGAACTCCACCCCCCTCCTTCTCCACTCTCTCCTGGCAAACCACTCTCTGAAACCCACCAAACAACCCACTCTTTCTCTTCTCCCCCCCAGATTCCACTCTCACTCTTCCTTTTATACGTTCAGCCATTTTAAACACTCAGCCAATCATCTAGCATTCTACTGCCCATTCACTCCCCCTCCTCTTTCACTCCACTTACCATGTATCTTCTAAACAACCAACACTTACCATATATACATTAATATAGGAACATCACATACCCCCCCCCCTGGCCTTGGAAAAATGTGGGGAGAGGGTAGTGAGGAGGGAGGGGTTGCGTGGCTGCCATGGCCCTGTGGGAAGTTGGCCACGAGCTTACATGGCTTGAAAGGGGGAGTGGGCAAATTCACAGAGGAAAGGTTTGACAGTGACTGTTATCCATGATGGCCAATGGAACTTCCATGGCCAGAGGCAGTCTGTCTCTGAATACCAGTTGCTGAGCAGCACCTGTGGGACTTCCCAGAGACCTCTGGGTGGCCACTGAGAACAGGATGCTGGATTAGATGGACTCTTGGCCTGAGCCAGCGGAGCTCCTCTTGTGTTCTTTGCAGATGAATTCCCAGCCCCAGATCCACCTCTGGCGGGTATCAGCTTAAGTAAAGCATTCTCTGTAGACCCAGCCTTTGCTTTTGCCAATACGTGCAGAGGCCCAAGTCTCTGCCTTACGTCTGGAGCTTTCAGTAGGCACCAGAGATGGCAGGTGAGGGGTAATTCGATTCAGTGCTCAGTTACAGTGCTCAGCCTACCTAATTCGCACTTTCCAAAAGGATGTGTGTCCCGCAACACAGCCAGCCTTCAAAATTCACCCTTCTCCACATTTTGCATTGCGGTTCCCTAGCTGGGTATACAAAAAAAGCATTCACTGGGGCAAAGTGTGCATAAGGATGCATACATTAGTGGAAACAGTGTACAAAATTGCATTATATTGTGCAAAGTCATTTTGCAGAAATGTTTGTCTCTTAGGAGAAATTTGCATTAAACTGACGTGGAAATGTGGGAAAGTGGTCTTATGTTGGGGAAAACTTGGCAGATTCGCCCATCCCTAGTTGGCCCTTCTTTTACATCGCTACACTTCTGCACCCCCACTCCCAAAGCCACGAGGGTTAGAAATTTCCTTTGAACATAAATGAAAACTGAAATTGTATTGACCAGCATCACAGGGAGAACCCCCCCCTTTTTATATTGATTTTCTTTTTAAAGAATGCCTGGAGGGGAGGGTGTCCTCCATTCTCAGCATGTATCTGCTTTACTATATTAGGGTCAGACGACTGTTTGTGTCCTTGCAGGCTCGCAATCCAAACGGATGAGAACGAAGGCCTGAAAAGTGCTTTGCAGGACATTGTGAAGACCAAAGAGGAAGACTTCCGGGTTTACCAGGAGACTGTGGGTCAGGTGAAGGAGATCTTCCTGCAAGCTCTGAGACAGCAGAAGCAGGACAGGAACTAAGCCAGGCCCTTTAAAGTGCCATACGGAGGGACGTGGGGGAGGTCATTAGGGAATTCCAGGGTGCTTGGGATCTCCTGGTTTGCATATTGGCAGGTTTGTCCCCCCCAAATGATATTTATTTAAACACTTGCAGGAGTGAGTGAGAAATAGACCTGCTCTTGATCCTGTTGAAGGTGCTGATGTTGTAGCAAACTCTTGCCAACAAGAGAAAATGAGAGGTTAGCTCTTCTCATCCATAAGGATGTACATGTAGTGGTATTTGGTGGAACTCTAGGCCTACTCTCTTTTAGCATGAGTTCTGGAATCTGTATCAGCTGCGCTTAACAATTCACCTGTGTAGAAAATAGCTGGAGCACCTTTATGGGCCTGCAATGCTGCTCTGTTTAACTCTGTAAATACAGGACATTTTTATCACTCTTTGCAAAGCCATAACAAGATAAAACGGTAACTTATTTTCTCAAAACACTAGGGCATTCTTTATTTCTGCTCTGCTTCCTGTTGTCAGTTAGAGAGGCAAGGAAAGGACAGGTGTTCACTGTGTTTCAGACAGGTGTGCCTCCCAACCAGTGCCTTCCAGGGGCACGTCCAGACTGTCACTATTTTCAGGTGGGGTTCAATCACATATTGGCAAATTCAGGTTGAGCAATTATAGTTGGGGGGGGAGGGGTCTTGCACAACAAGCCCTCTTCCCCGAAAGATCAGACTTCTTTCAGTAAGGAAAGTGACCAGGGAATATACACTGGAAAGTGTGGTATAAACACTTGCTTTGATGCAACATCTAATCTCCCAGCAAACAAATCAGAATGACTGTTCAATAAACAGGCTGTCTGAAGTGCCCTAGGATTTCTTTGTACCAGCAACACCTGTCCAGCCACCTCTTGCTGCTGTTATTTATAATTTTGATCTGTGCCTCATTGCATTGGTGCTGCTTTCTGCAAATTTTCTTCTCAGGATTGTGGACTGATCTTAGGCTCAGATGAACCCTTTTCCTTATAAAATTACACTCTCAGGATCTTTTTTCTGGTCTTGAGGAAAGTACAGATGCCCTAAGTTATGCAAGGCCTCCCTCTCCTGGGTCTCCATTCCAACGTTAGATTTGTATCAGCTGCCTAGCTCCTTAATAATATAGATCAGGTAGTCTTTGATAGTGGCATGCATAGAAAGGTTTTGTGAGTGTGGCCTTGTAGCCTCAACTCTCTTTAACGAAATTCATCCCAAAGTACAGAGAACATGGCCTACTACCCAGGGCTTTGTTTGTGTAAAAGTGCAACCCAGGAGTTCCTTTTCAGTGCTGGAATAATTGAAGAGAAACGCCTCTGGTCATATGTGGAATGTCTTTCAATCACTACTGAGCCATTGTGGCCTGTAGAGTAAAGGAAAGTGGAGGTGTCACTGACAGATTCCACCTGTTTTTCCATACCGTTGCAAAACTTTATAACCATGGCTCTAGGCCGTAAGTTGGAAGTTTTGAAGGAGATTTATTTGCCGACTGAGTCAGATAAAACTTCCATTCCTGTGCATTTTACACACACGCACATTCTATAGGGTTCCCCTTAGTACCAGAGTTCTTTATATCAGAGATGGGGAACCTATGTGACCTTTCAGAAAGTGGCAGCTGCTGACTGCATGTCAGTGGGGCAATGGAATCTGCTCTGGGCGGGTTTTAGTCCAACTTTTGGACAGAAGCACCTGGGACAGCTCCTTGAAAGTTTTGACTAAAACCTGGAGTGGATTCCACTGCCCCACTAACACTGGAGCCGCCACTGCCTCCAGACGTTGCTGGATTCCATCATCCCTGACCATTGGCCATACCGCCTGGGACTGGTGAGAGTCGGGGGAGATCACCTGCAGGTAAATGAGATCAGATAAATTAACTAGAGAAAATGGCTCACTGAGAATATCAGCGGTGATGGGGACCTTCCAAACAGTCACTATTAGCTCCTCCTTTTGAATTAGGCCCATGGAAGAGGCAGTCCTACAGGAGGTGCCAACACTCAACGAAAGCATCATGTTCAGTGTTTGTTTTGCACTCTGGCAGCTTGCCTTAGGCTTTATGCCGGGGCAACCAGACAGCAGAAGTAACCCAGACATTTGTGTGTGTTATGTGTGGAGGGGGAGCAATGTTTTCATAGGTCATGTGCTTCCAAATATCAGTTGCTGGAAACCGCAGGAGGGGAGAGTTCTGTTGCACTCAGATGCTGCTTGTGGGCTTCCCACAGGTATCGGTTGGCCACTGGCCTGATCCTGCAGGCTCTTCTTACATTATGTTGTTTTGTGCACTGCTCCTAAAGTGGCAAGGCCACCTAAATAGTTGTTGCCTGCAGAACTAATATTAGGGCAGTAATGGGGAACCTTTTTCAGTGTGAGGGCTACATTCTGTCCTGAAGAACCTTCCAGGAGCCACTTGCCAGTGAAGAGTGGGACCAGAGGCAAAATCCATGGATGAGACTCTTTTACCTTTGTACAGTAGGCTTTCCTAGCCAAGCAAGATCAGAGGTTTCTGCACATGAACATAAAACACATGCACCTCTCCAGCCAAGTGAGCAAAAGGCATCTTCACAGTCCCAGCCAGGCAAAAGCACTCAGGGAGGGTGCAGAACAGGGCTGGGGGAGAGCATCCTGGAGAAAGATGGGGCTTGAGAAGAGGACCAAATAGAAAAGACTGGAGGACTGAGTAGGAGATGCTTGACTCTATCCCTCTGGAAGTTTTTCTGTGTAGCAACAACATGCGGTAGCGGCTTTCTCTCCTCACGGGGTTCCAGATGCATAATTACCCTTCTGCCTATGCTCCTGGAAATTCATGGGGTGAAAAGCAGCTTCAAGGGGAGTGACTTTGGAGGAAGGGAGGAGAGGGGACAGCCAGAGCAGATAAAAGGCAAGCACCTCCCCCCCCCATTGTTCCATCATCCAAAATCACAGGCTGCTTTTCATTATAAGAAATAAGCATGCCAGGGCTCCGTTTGCCAGCATGGTGCTCTTCAGATGTTGCTGGACTGAGCTCCCGTCAGCCCACCAGCAGGGCCAGTGGTCAGGGAGAGCCGCATGTTATCTATCTCTGCCTTAAAACAGTTCCCACTCCTCCACCCGTCATTATAAGACACGGCTGAAGGCGTGGCTTGTTTTACTTTTTAAGCTTTTATACCTCACTTCTCCAGCTTCCACGGGCTGCTCAAAGCAACTAAAATAGCGAAAATAATGACACAATAATTCAATAGTTGAACAAGCAACACAGTATATAAAGCTTCCAAAGAAAAGAAGACGAAATGGGAAGAGCAGATCCATTGTCAAGCATGGGCTGATTTTTTTTTTTTAAGAAAAATGGTTTGCAAGCTTTTAAGGAGATGAAAGAGAAGTGCTGGCATGTAGTCAGAGCCATTGTAAGGGAGTGATTTAGCTATCTCTTGACTCTGGTCACATAATTTAAAGGTAAACGGAGGGCATGTAATTTCTGCTAAGCAGATCCTAGAAAAAAAAAGTGTGTTGTATATGTTCAACAATGAATGCCACCAACCGCAAAGGTGAAGGGCAGGCTGTGCACCACATAACGCCTTAATGTTCATATACATGCATTGAGAGGCAGATGTGTTGCTGGAATCATGATGTTTTCTCCTCTCCACTCAGTTTCTAAAGACTTCCTGGAGAGAAGGGGGCTGGGTGGCAGTTTTCATTCAGATCTCTGCACACTAACACATAAAAAAAAAAAAAAAGCTTTCTTGGCAGCCAAACTAAGAACAGTGAGAGGTGTTAGAAAACAGGGAGTTCTGTTGGAGAAACAATTGGAAACTCAAGTTGTGCAGACTCTGGAAAATATAAAACCTTCTTACCCTCTGGATGCAGACTCTCAGTGCTTTCTGTTGCAAAATCAATACAAGCACGAGGCTTGTTTCACGTGACAAATGCAGAGGATAATTTCCGAGGGGGCAATTAGGTAAGCCTTAGTTGTTGCACATTGCTCATCATGCAAATGAGATTTCTTCCACAAAAACGGGGCTCTTCTTCCAAACGTGGTGGTGGCTGATGCCGGTTGGGACTGTGGGATGGAAGGCAGGGAACCCAAACAGCAGGTGGAGCAAGAGCCAATGGCAGGCAGAACCGACTCATTCTACCTGAGACAGAGGAGGGGGAAGTTAACAGGGCTACCCTCCGCACTGGTTGTAGGGAGGCAGGCAGGTTGGGGCTGGCTGAGGGCAGAATGAGGTTGTTGGGGCAGTGGTTTGCTTTCCATATAGCCAGGCATGCAACCCTTTATACACTGCTAAACGTCTGCCCATGTGGAAAATCTGAAAAGGAGAATGGATACCCTTGTAAGACTGGTCTTCCCAACTTGTTGCCCACAAAACTGAATGCAGGCCAAAAATAGCCATATATTTTTCTCCCTCTCCCATAATGCTAGAACATGGGGCGACATCCTGAATGTTGGCAGATTCAGGATAGACAAGAGAAAGTACTTCCTCACATAGTGACAGCCAGGGGTGTAGTCATCAAGGGTCTCAGGCAGTCTTAGACCACTTACTTTTTTGGGAGTCCCAGCAGGGGGCCTATGTCTCTCCAGTGTCCTATGAGCCAATCAGATGGAAGGGGAGCGTGTTAGCCACTGAGAAGAGTCTTCTAACTTGCTTCCTTGTTGTTTCCTGCTGATTGGAGCCAATCAGAGTTGAAAGGAGTTCCTATTAGTTCCTACTTCAAAAAGCCAAGCGGTGAAGAGTGAAATACTGCAACTGCAGAAGAAGAGACAATGAATCCTGATAACACACCATATACATCATCAGGTAGTTTGGTAGCAGCAGGAGATAAATGTGTAGACAATGAATTCAGGAATTCAAGCAATATCTCTGGCAGTGAGAAAATACAGTCAAATGGTGACAGTGACAGAGAAGCAGAAAGCAGTATTCAAGCCTGGACAGATTATTCTGTAATCTTAGAAGGTTGGATAATCTTAGAAGGGGCGATGGCTGTGACTATCAGGAAGAGACTCTGTACTTCTGAATTTGCCACTACACTACTGGCGACAGCATCTAGTTAGACTATGGAGTGTTGCTTCCACATGATGTAGTGATGATGACCACCATTTCAATTTCAGTAGGCAAATTCATGGAGGATAGGGCTATCATACCATGGACCGCGAAAAAGACAACTAATTGGGTGTTAGAACAAATTAAACCAGAACTGTCACTAGAAGCAAAAATGATGAAACTGAGGTTATCATACTTTGGACATGTAATGAGAAGACATGATTCACTAGAAAAGACCATAATGCTGGGAAAAACAGGAGTAGAAAAAGAGGAAGGCCAAACAAGAGATGGATTGATTCCATCAAGGAAGCCACAGACCTGAACTTACAAGATATGAACAGCGTGGTTCATGGCAGATGCTGTTGGAGGTCACTGATTCATAGGGTCGCCAAAAGTCATAATCGACTTGAAGGCACATAACAACAAGGGCTATCAGTGGCTACTAGTCACGATGGCTATGTTCAGCACTCCACTGTTGGAGACACTAGGTTCTCTGACTATCAGTTCCTGGGAATCTCAAGTAGGGTGAGTCTCTTTCATGTTCAGGTCCTGCATGTGGACTTCCCATAACGGGCATCTGGTTAGCCACTGAGAAGAGGATGCTGGACTTGATGGGCCATTGGAAAAATCCAATACAATTCAGAGGAGGAGAAGGAGAGGAGGAGGAGTGGGTAGGTGCAGGTAGGCATCCCTTAAAGCCCCTGCTGGAGCTGCCCCCACCATCTATGAGCAGGTATAGGAACCTATCCCTGTTCTTTCCATGTCATTCCTACCTCTGGTACCAAAGTTTCTGTTAAAGAAGGAATGTCCAGGAATGCATCGACTCTGTTAACTGAGTGATTACTGTATATTGCTGATGGGCTGCTGAGACAGCATGCCTCTGAATGTCTGCTACTGGGAACCACCAGTGGGAAGTGATGTTGAGCGCAGGTCCTGCTTAAGGACTTTCCATTGGGGCATCCGGTCGGCTACTGTGAGAACAAGATGCTGCATTACATAGACCATTGGCTTGATTGCTGCAGGCTGTTCTTATGAGTTTTATTTATTTATTATGTATTACATTACATCCTGCCTTTCCTTCAGGAAGCTCGAGGTGGCATATATGTTTTTTCTCCTCTTTTTATCCTCACAACAACCCTGTGAGGTAGGTTAGATTGAGTGACCTGCCCTAATGAGGTCACCTAATGAGCTTCAAGGCCAGATGGGTTTGAACCCTGCTCTCCCAGTTCCAACTCTTAGTCTTAATCATCATACCACAGTGGCTGAGGTATATTTGCCCAAAGGACAATGGAAGTAGGATGGACCCCTATTTACCTAGGTTCCTTTTCTTTTTTAATTTTAAGAAAGGAGCACAGCTGTAATAGGACACAATATCTGTGGAGGATTGTAAGAAATACAAGTGGAATATGTTAGATAGGAGTGAAAAATTGGGCCCAGCAACTCCACTGCCATGAAGCTTGTGTCTAGAATCATAGAATAATAGAGTTGGGATCAGCCTGTAAAGCCACTGAGTCCAACCCCCTGTTCAGAACAGGAATCCAAGTCGATTTTCACCTCCAAGATGCCTGAAGGCAGTTTAGGAATGCATGGGGCCTGCCGAGCAGGCAATGGCACTCGACACTGAGCATTGCTGGAAACGTGCACAGAGCGTCCACCTCCTTGCAGCCGCAGCTGCTTTTTAAGCCTTTGAAACCAGACTCCAGCCCACCCTGTGCCTTTTTGGAAGGAAAGAATGCCGTCCTTGCAAACAAGGGATTGAAAGAGCAGCTGTGATCGCGGTCCTGTGCGCAGCGGGTGATCTGCCTGGGCACCTATTTATATCTCCTTATTTTAACAAGAATGCCCCACGGCAAAACAGCAAAGGATAGGGCAGAGATATATGTGGAGGAGGTGATTGTGGAGCTGACAGATTGCCTTTTCCCTTCACTCTGCCACCATCACCACTATTCTAAGTCCATTTTTAATGTTTGCAGATATTTATTACCTATATATAATCCGATTGTAGCATGGGCCAGTCCACCCTTGGCCTGATGTCCCAGGGACCAACCAGGTGCTGGACAAAGAAGGGTGCTTTGAATCTGGGAAAGGGGATAGGCAGCTGGCAATGGGCTTTGGAAAAACATCCTCCTCTCTTTGTCCTCTAACTGCCGCTTAGAGATTTAGGGCTCATCCACATGGCAATGTAGTGTGTGTCTGGTGCTACTTGCATCCCTTTGTAATTCACATGGTTCACATGACACAGGCAAGCAGAAGCTAGAACACAGTTTCCCCCTTTAAATCCATATCACCCCAATCCAATTATAATGCAAAAAGGAAAGGAAACAGTCTCAGCTTTGCTGCGCTCCTAGTGTAGGCGCTTCGCTTCAATGTTTGCTCCCACTGGGAGAGGCATGCAATTGACAAGAAACAATGAAACTGACAAAAAAACCCTCCACATCTCCATTAGCAATATGAATACTCAGGAGGGAGTAAACATGTAAAATTGGGGGGGGGCACAAGGAAACAGCGATACTAAAGTTTTCCAGAGGAATGCCTACTTGTGTGAAAGGAAAACAGTGGACTGGAAGCTGCCATTGGGCAAGAAGTGTGGACCTTGAAAGGCTATTGTGATGGTAAAAGCAGCTTCTTTAGTATGAAGTTAGGCTCCCATGTGGATAAGCCCAGCATTCCTTGTCCAGGAGACCAAAAGAAGCCAAATCCTGATAACTGGCCAAGCATAGAGGTTTTTAGCATTTGGAGACCCCTTGCCAGAATGTGTCCTGCTGCAGTCTCTGCATTTCCCAGTCTTATTTCAGTTCTCCACATTTCTGCATCAATTTGCAATTAAAAAACAAGTCCTCATGAAAATGTATCAATTTCCCATGGGGGTTTTTTCCTCAATTTTTGTAATGTAATTTCCCCCAATATAATGTACCTTAAATGTTATTTCCCCTAATATAATGCATTTTATGCACACATTGCAATAGCAGATGCACTTTCGTACACATTATTTAGGTGGATGCACACATATCACAATCCCATCCCATACATCAAAGATGGGAACAGTAGCCTCATTCTGAGCGACTTGGAATCAGGCTGGGGGCCAAATGCAGCTCTCCCAGCTTCTATCTGGCCCTCAGGACTCTCCTCACACCACACCCCCTCTCTAACCACAACCCTCTCCCCAGGCCCTCACTGGCCCTGCTTTGCACGCTCCTTTTGCCTGCCTGGAATGTTAGCTCTACTAATGCCTCTTGCTTGCCTAGATGGAGGATAAAAGAAATCTGAAAGTTTCTTCCCGATTCCTTTGCCACCCCCTTTGACCATCCAAGGATGCTGAGTCTACATGGATGGTCCCTCTGTGTGTGTTAGGAGTCTAGTCAAGTTCAGCAATAACAGGAAGGCCTCGGGTTTCCCCCCACCCCGGGGTCTGGACCATGTGGATCCTTCCTCCATCAGAGTGAGGTAGAGAAGCCGTGCCCACAACTGCCTAGTGAGGTTGTTTGCTTCTGTTTATAAGCTTTTTGCCACCACCTCCCTTTTCTTCTAGCTCTGGTCAGGGAGGAAGGCCAGAGCTGTGAGCCAGATCTCTGCCTGGGTGAGATAACGGCCAGCTGGATCCCTCCTGCTTCCATGGATCAGGGCCATTTGCTTTCTGTGTATTTCTCTTCAGGCACAGGTATGTAGCCTCATTCCAAGCGGCTTAGAATCATAGAGGTAGAGTTGGAAGGGGCCTCTGAGGCCATCGAGTCCAACCCCCTGCTCAATGCAGGAATCCAACTTAAAGCACCCCCAACAGGTGGCTGTCCAGCTGCCTCTTGAATGCCTACAGTGTTGGAGAGCCCACCACCTCCCTAGGTAATTGGTTCCACTGGCGTATGGCTCTAACAGTTAGGAAGCTTTTCCTGATGTTAAGACGAAATCTGTCTTCCTGCAACTTGAGCCCATTGTTCCGTGTCTTGCACTCTGGGATGATCGAGAAGAGACCCTGGCCCTCCTGTGTGTGGCAACCTTTCAAGGATAAAGAGTGCTATCATATCTCCCCTTGGAATGATGATGATGATTTTACATTAATTTATGTACTGCTTAATGCCAAAATAGCTCCTAAACAATTTGACACAGAGTCACCGCAAGCCACAACACCAAATTAAAGATTTTTAGTAAGAGCAGAATTTAAGAGACAAAAGGGAAGGAGCACACCACTTTAAATCTGCTATTCTACAGAAGACTGTTAGAGAGACTCCTATGACATACAGAGGGGCCATGCATGTCGAGTCAGCATCCTTGGATGGTCAAAGGAGGTGGCAAAGGAATATGGGAGAAATGTCTATATTATTATTGTTGTTGTTAAATTTCTTACCCACTCTTCACCACAAGGTCTCAGGGCAGGTTACAACAATATATAAAAACAATATTAAAATATTTTAAAGCCATTTATAATCATAAGAATAGGGTGGGTCCTAAAAATACACAACTCATGACAAAAGCTGTACTATGAAGGTGTAACACACTGAATCTAAGGGACAATGGGAACGTAGAACAGCACTTTAAGAAAACAAACAGTAGGAAGCCTGCTATTCTATGGCCAAGACTGTTAGAAAAAGTCCTAGCACACACAAAAAGTGTTCGAGCCCATGTGGCCTCGAGTGACAGGCTCCCAAAATGACCTGGGTTGTTATTACTGTATCTGGCCTAGTGGCTTCACAAAACAACTTTTCAATTCATTACTACTGTTAAAAAGTGATTAGTAATGTTCTAGGCCTGTGTCCCAACAGCAAAAGGGGGGTTATGGATTCCAGATTCCAAGGTGAAGTTTTTGTGGGCCTTTGCTCTAGTGACGCAGTGAACTGCTGAAGTTCCCTGTTCAACAGGATTGTGACCACACTTTTGTAACCACAGTAAAAGTCCTTTCTTTTGAGACAAAAGATCCAATTTGCCATTGATTTCTAGGGCAGTTTCCTGGCTGTCTCAGCTGTTGCTCGCATTTGTATCATCTTCCAGATGTCCCTCCTTCACAAGGCACCCCATTGTGCTTTTTGGCTGCAGAAGAACCATACCCGTTCAGTTGCAACAACACTGTTCCTTCTGTTTCTCTCCAGTTTCCCCATCCCCTCCTCAGTTTCACCTTCTATTCCCTTAGCAGCCTGCTATGTAACATACCTGCAAAGACAATCCCATCCCAAACATTTAGGAGAAGGCGGAACGCATTAACCTGGTCCATGTTGGATGCCCAGGAAGAAATCCCACCTCTGTCACCATCTCCAAAATAGGTTGTGGAAGGGCTACAAGCTAAAAGGCAGGTTGAAAGCAGAGTCACCACTAGACATTCACCTGAGCTCTGTTAGGCATCAGACAGATCTCCGGTCAGATAGCTTTGGAAGCAAAGCAAGACTTTGGCTGGGAAGGAGGCAGAGGAGACTGAAGAAAGGAAGAAGACAGATTGCGTTATAGAAGAGCGAAGACTGTGTTGGAGAGTCAAGGTAAGTCTGAGAGCACACCAGTGGAGACTGGTGGCTCCAATGTCAGTGGGGCAGTGAATCCTCTCCGGGTTTTGGTTAAAACTTTCAGCACCTTGGATAGCTCTGGATGAAAACCCGGAGCTGGAGCACACTGAAAATTGAACAGGGCTGCATGATTGAGGACCCACCTGGCCTTTATTTATTTATTTGTTGGTTGGTTGGTTTATATCCCGCCCTTCCTCCCAGTAGGAGCCTAGAGTGACAAACAAAAACTCTAAAAGCACTCTAAAGCATCTTAACAAACAGACTTTAAAATATATTAAAACATCTTTAAAACATATTAAAACATCTTTTAAAAAAACCCTTTGTATTGTGGCTTACCAGGTGACTAAAACTATAAGAGCTCCCCTAGATCAGATCAAAAGCCTAGGTAGTCCATCATCCTGTTTCCTATAGTGGCCAACCAGAGGCAGTGGGGAGGCCACAAACAGGTCACATGTACAAGAGCCCTCTCTAATTGATGCTCTTCAGCAATTGGTATTCAGGGGCATACTGTCTCTGGACCTGGTCGTAGTATTTTGTCATTAATGGCTAGTAGGCATTGATAGCCTTCTCCTCTATGAATTTGTCTAAGGGCTTTTCCCCTATTTTTTTGGTGGGATTTAATGACATACAGGTTGTGCAGTTATAGGTTGAGCAGGTGGTCTTGTGGAACACACCTGCTTCCCCCAAAGTTTGGACTTTTTGTGATAAGGAAAGTGGTGATGAGAAAATGTAATGGAACATGTGGGATTAACACTTGAATTAGCACATCGTCATCTAACCTTCCTGGAAACAAATCAGAATGAATGCTCGTTAAATAGCCAACATCATCTAATCTGCCTGCAAACAAAATGGGAAGAATTCAATAAACAGGTGGCCTGAAAGCCCCCTAAGCCCCCTTAAAGGTGGTCTAAGTCAGTAGCCATCCCATTCACAACATCTTGCAGAAGCAAATTCATTCGTTTCAACTATGGACCATGTGAAGAAGTGCTCACTTGTCTTTTTCCTGCATCTCCAGCCAATCCAATGGGTGATTCCAGGTTCAGGTTTTATAAGAGAGGGAGAAAAACCTCTCTCTGAACCCACTTTCTCCACACCATGCATAATTTTATACACCTCTGTCATGCCACCCCTTACTCACCTTTCCCCCCAAAACTAAAAAGGCCCAAACACTATAAACTTTCCTCTTAGGGACACGCTCCAGCCCTTTAATCATTTTATCACCCCTTTTCTGAACTTCTTCCAGCTCTGCAGTACAGTAGGGCCCCACTCATACAGCGGGTTACATTCCGGACCCCCGCTGTAAAGCGGAACCCATTGACTAACATTGACCAAAATGGCGCCCAACAGCAAAAAAAAATACCATAAAAGCAGAACAAGCGCCGTAAGAGCGGGGCCTTTCTGCAATTGACAATCGCTGCTTTAGCAGAAAGCTGTAAAGCGAAGCGCTGTAAAGTGGGGCCCTACTGTATCCTTTCTGAGGTGCATCCCAGCATTCTCTTTTCTCAACAATCCCAGGCAGGCTGAAAAAACCTACAAACTGCATTATTTTAGGGAAAATTGCTTTGCAAAAATCTGCATATTAGGGGAAATTGCTTACAAACATCTGCTTATTAGGAGTGATTCACTGATAAATTTTCATAAGAATTCTTATTTTTTAATTGCAACCTGATGTGGAACTGAACTTAAGTTTGGAAGAATGAGAAAACAAGAGAAAATGAAAATGACAGACTCGCCCACCCTAGTCTGAAGAAATGTCAGCCAGAATCTCAATTTGATGTCCATGAATGCAGGAGTAGCCAAGTGGCAGCCTGTGGACCAACAGTGCTCTGCGAACTTCATTCAAGTGATCCGCATGCTGGCTGGGGCTCACAGGAGTTGTAATCCAAAATGACTGGAGGGTGCCAGGCCAGCAAAGGCTGTTCTAAATAATCACTAGCAAATTGCACACTTTCTCTTTAAGATGGCACCTTTGGAGCCTTTTGGGTTCACTCAGACTCTGCATTAGCTTCCACCTCAGGCTTAGCTTGGCAGGAGAAGGGAGCGAGAGAGCCAGGAATTCTTTGCTCCTAAGAAGCTGCCTCTTTTGTTCCAAGTCCCTGCAAGGGTTCCATGCCACCACCACCCCGAGCCTCTCCGTGCTGTACTGCAGAGCCACCCCGACCCTCTCCGTGCTGTACTGCAGAGCCACCCCGACCCTCTCCGTGCTGTACTGCAGAGCCACCCCGACCCTCTCCGTGCTGTACTGCAGAGCCAGAGATCAGACAATTTCCCATTAAGGACAAAGAAAGAGATGTGAGTTTTCAGCGTCTCTATTTGTGGAAGCTTATTTCCCTCAGACCAAAACTCCTAGTTTAAATCATATTGCCTGTATGTTCCTTCTTTCTTTCTAGGGATATCCCACTTTCTTCGATCCAGGATGGTCTCCCATCCATGTACAGACCAGACCCAAACTGGCTTAGCTACAATCAGGTGTGGACTTCCCTTGCCTTCAGGCCATTTGTTCTGATTTCTTTACAGGGTGGTTATATGACAAGGGGCATCCATCCTGATTTGCTTGTGGGGTGTTTGTTTTTCAGTGCCATTTCCCCGTCACTTTCCAAACCACATAAAATCTGGGTTTATTTTAAAGTGGAACTGTTGCACCCAGGGCAGCAGAGCCCTTTAATCCACTGTAATTGCTCAAACCTAACATTCCGGTATGTCCTTGAATCCCTCCGGCAACATGCCGACCGTCTAGAGGCACCTTCATGCACTTCTCTTTGCTGCGTGTTCAGCGATGATGTCGATTGTCCCCAATTTACTGCTCCAGAGCAATCCTCCCAGTCCGGGCAGGGGCAGCTCCAGAGGAGTATGTCCCAGGGAAGCAATTCAATACTGCTGACCCAGAAGCCGGAGGCCTTGCAGCATCAATAACCAGGAAGTAACGTTACGAGAGAACTCTGCCCTGTGGATCAGGTGCCTTGGGGCTGCTGGTTTCTCCCTGTCCTTGTTCACTGTGCCCTGAATTAGCTTTGGCTGCTGCTGCAGCTGCTTCTCTGGGCCATCGTTTTGACAGGCAGCTCCCGGGCCAACCCCCCTCTCTGCAGTGCTCCTCCAAAATAAAAATATCTGCAGCCGTCCACTGTCCGGTCTTTGCTAAACTCGCACCAGGGACCTACCAAGGAGGGAACATCCAAGGGCCTAACACTTCTTTTTAAAAAAAACAAAACAAAAAACAGCAACACTGGACCAGGTGCTTTAACAGGAGAACAAGTTATCTTTTTCTTCATGACTATATAAACTTGGGACTCTCAAAAAAGGGTCACTCCTGCCTCCTTCGCTCCCCACCTCTTAACTCCAAGGTTCCTTTTATTCTCCAGGCCGGTGGTGGCGTCGGCGAATTCTGTCAGCTGTTTTCTCAAGGTCAGTGAGAGGGAACTTGCATGCTACCAAGAGGGTGGGTAGGGCAAGCTCTGGGGCGTGATTTGAGTTTGCAGCTCTTTCTTCCTGCAGTCCCCACTTGTGAGTGGGACGTGCCGTCGGCATGGCTGGTTAGTAAAGGGTTAAATGGCACCCGCCTTCTACTGGCATGAGCAAATGAATTTCTTGTTTAAGAGAACTGTAAGGATTTCCAACTTTGAAGGTGCTGCCTCCGGCACCAGCGGTGCAGAACCATAGATGTAAGAGTAGCGCAGCTCTGAGGGATTCCTGGCACCCCATGCACGGGTGTGTACATTGCAGCAAAGCCAGAGGCAGATGAAGGGAGCTTGTTTGAAAGGGCCACAAAACTTCCATGGTGTCTTTCTGTGTTTTGGGCATCGGATGCTGTCCCAGGAACAGGATTGCTTCTGCTATCACATTGCACATTGCAGGCTGCAGATAGAGCAATTGCTAAGCTAAAATTGGAAAGGACGGCTGCTTTGCAGATGCGTTGATTCTCCCTCTCCCCTCCCCTCCCTCACACCAGTTACAGTGGCACTGCCTGCCTTATGCTCCATTAACTGACTCCCTCTCTCCCCATCACGATCAATAATGAAGCTTACCCTTAAAAACACTCAGTACAATTGATGCAGACTAGAGTGAAGGTTAGCTGAGAGAATTGACGCCGCTGATCATTTCTTCCAGGACCAAAGAGGGTTTCTTTTTATGGATGCAGACTCTGGCCTCATTTAGGGTGGTGGAAGGCCCTCTTTAGATCATAATGTGCATCACTTCACTTCAAAAATGTGGTGAGCCACCTCTACTGCATTTGGGGGCCCTCCTGCTCATTCTGCTAAGCGGAACCCTTGGCGTCTGCCCTAAGTTCCTTGCCTGATGGCACCCTATGCAGAAGCATAAGAACATAAGAAGAGCCTGCTGGATCAGGCCAGTGGCCCATCTAGGCCAGCATCCTGTTCTCACAGTGGCCAACCAGGTGCCTGGGGGAAGCCCGCAAGCAGGACCCGAGTGCAAGAACACTCTCCCCTCCTGAGGCTTCCGGCAACTGGTTTTCAGAAGCATGCTGCCTCTGACTAAGGTGGCAGAGCACAGCCATCATGGCTAGTAGCCATTGATAGCCCTGTCCTCCATGAATTTGTCTAATCTTCTTATAAAGCCATCCAAGCTGGTGGCCATTACTGCATCTTGTGGGAGCAAATTCCATAGTTTAACTATGCGCTGAGTAAAGAAGTACTTCCTTTTGTCTGTCCTGAATCTTCCAACATTCAGCTTCTTTGAATGTCCACGAGTTCTAGTATTATGAGAGAGGGAGAAGAACTTTTCTCTATCCACTTTCTCAATGCCATGCATAATTTTATACACTTCTATCATGTCTCCTCTGACCCGCCTTTTCTCTAAACTAAAAAGCCCCAAATGCTGCAACCTTTCCTCGTAAGGGAGTCGCTCCATCCCCTTGATCATTCTGGTTGCCCTCCTCTGAACCTTTTCCAACTCTATAATATCCTTTTTGAGATGAGGCGACCAGAACTGTACACAGTATTCCAAATGCGGCTGCACCATAGATTAATACAACGGCATTATGATATCGGCTGTTTTATTTTCAATACCTTTCCTAATTATCGCTAGCATGGAATTTGCCTTTTTCACAGCTGCCGCACACTGGGTCGACATTTTCATCGTGCTGTCCACTACAACCCCGAGGTCTCTCTCCTGGTCGGTCACCGCCAGTTCAGACCCCATGAGCGTATATGTGAAATTCAGATTTTTTGCTCCAATATGCATAATTTTACACTTGTTTATATTGAATTGCATTTGCCATTTTTCCGCCCATTCACTCAGTTTGGAGAGGTCTTTTTGGAGCTCTTCACAATCCCTTTTTGTTTTAACAACCCTGAACAATTTAGTGTCGTCAGCAAACTTGGCCACTTCACTGCTCACTCCTAATTCTAGGTCATTAATGAACAAGTTGAAAAGTACAGGTCCCAATACCGATCCTTGAGGGACTCCACTTTCTACAGCCCTCCATTGGGAGAACTGTCCGTTTATTCCTACTCTCTGCTTTTTGCTTCTTAACCAATTCCTTATCCACAAGAGGACCTCTCCTCTTATTCCATGACTGCTAAGCTTCCTCAGAAGCCTTTGGTGAGGTACCTTGTCAAATGCTTTTTGAAAGTCTAAGTACACTATGTCCACTGGATCACCTCTATCTATATGCTTGTTGACACTCTCAAAGAATTCTAATAGGTTACTGAGACAGGACTTTCCCTTGCAGAAGCCATGCTGGCTCTGCTTCAGCAAGGCTTGTTCTTCTATGTGCTTGGTTAATCTAGCTTTAATCATACTTTCTACCAGTTTTCCAGGGACAGAAGTTAAGCTAACTGGCCTGTAATTTCCGGGATCCCCTCTGGATCCCTTTTTGAAGATTGGCGTTACATTTGCCACTTTCCAGTCCTCAGGCACGGAGGAGGACCCGAGGGACAAGTTACATATTTTAGTTAGCAGATCAGCAATTTCACATTTGAGTTCTTTGAGAACTCTCGGGTGGATGCCATCCGGGCCCGGTGATTTGTCAGTTTTTATATTGTCCATTAAGCTTAGAACTTCCTCTCTCGTTACCACTATTTGTCTTAGTTCCTCAGAATCCCTTCCTGCAAATGTTAGTTCAGGGTCAGGGATCTGCCCTATATCTTCCACTGTGAAGACAGATGCAAAGAATTCATTTAGCTTCTCTGCAATCTCCTTATCGTTCTTTAGTACACCTTTGACTCCCTTATCATCCAAGGGTCCAATTGTCTCCCTAGATGGTCTCCTGCTTTGAATGTATTTATAGAATTTTTTGTTGTTGGTTTTTATGTTCTTAGCAATGTGCTCCTCAAATTCTTTTTTAGCATCCCTTATTGTCTTCTTGCATTTCTTTTGCCAGAGTTTGTGTTCTTTTTTATTTTCTTCATTCGGACAAGACTTCCATTTTCTGAAGGAAGACTTTTTGCCTCTAAGAGCTTCCTTGACTTTGCTTGTTAACCGTGCTGGCATCTTCTTGGCCCTGGCGGTACCTTTTCTGATCTGCGGTATGCACTCCAGTTGAGCTTCTAATATAGTGTTTTTAAACAACTTCCAAGCATTTTCGAGTGATGTGACCCTCTGGACTTTGTTTTTCAGCTTTCTTTTTACCAATCCCCTCATTTTTGTGAAGTTTCCTCTTTTGAAGTCAAATGTGACCGTGTTGGATTTTCTTGGCAATTGGCCAGTTACATGTATGTTTAATTTAATAGCACTGTGGTCACTGCTCCCAATCGGTTCAACAACACTTACATCTCGCACCAGGTCCCGGTCCCCACTGAGGATTAAGTCCAGGGTTGTCGTCCCTCTGGTCGGTTCCATGACCAACTGATCTAGGGAATAGTCATTTAGAATATCTAGAAACTTTGCTTCTTTGTCATGACTGGAACACATATGCAGCCAGTCTATGTCCGGGTAGTTGAAGTCACCCATTACTACCACATCTCCTAGTTTGGATGCTTCCTCAATTTCATATCTCATCTCCAGGTCTCCCTGAGCATTTTGATCAGGGGGACGATAGATCGTTCCCAGTATTAAGTCCCTCCTGGGGCATGGTATCACCACCCACAACGATTCTGTGGAGGAGTCTGCCTCTTTTGGGGTTTCGAGCTTGCTGGATTCAATGCCTTCTTTCACGTATAGAGCGACTCCGCCACCAATACGTCCTTCCCTGTCCTTCCGATATAGTTCATATCCAGGGATAACCGTATCCCACTGGTTTTCTCCATTCCACCAGGTCTCCGTTATGCTCACTATATCAATGCTCTCCTCTAAGACCAAGCACTCCAGTTCTCCCATCTTGGTTCGGAGGCTCCTAGCATTAGCGTACAGGCACTTGTAAGCAGTGTCTCTCTTCAAGTGTCTTTGGCACTTGTGGTTAGGCCTGTGGTAATTTTGCTCTTCTGAATTTATATCCTGTGTCCCTGCTCTCACAATGCCTACTTCTAGGCCTACCCCTTTTAAAATTTCATCATTTCTTTGGTTTTTATCCCAGGGGGGAGGTTTATTCCGAACCGGACCTTTCTCAGCTCCTGTCGGGTTTCCCCCCTCAGTCAGTTTAAAAGCTGCTCTGTTACCTTTTTAATTTTAAGTGCCAGAAATTAACAGCAGGGACTAGGAACTGTAACAATTCGTAGCTCCGACCACTGCCAGCCCTCAGGGTTGGGGGAGAGCTTCAATTCAGTTTGCATTTAAAGGGAAAGTTACCTAATCTGCACTAATCTGCGAAACGGCATGTGAACTGAAGCACAGTAATCCTTCAAAATTCAAATTTCTCTGAATTTTGCAGTGCAGTTCTCCAGTGTGTACAAAATGCATATATAATGTAATGCGTACAAAAATGCACATATGAGGGTCATGCATATGTTAGTGAAGATAACATACAAAAATGTATTGTTTGCCAAATGTGTATATTAGGAAAAAATGGCATACAAAAACATATATATCGGGAAATTTGCACTTACATTCTGATGAATTTTCATGAAGACTTTAAAAATTTTTTTTTATTTATTACAAAATTGCAATCTGTTGCTGAAACTAGGAAAACTGAGTTTAAAGCAGGAAAAATTAGAAAGGGAAAGAAACTGAAATGGGTCAATCCCTTCAGCCTTGCTGCCAGGTGGCTCTTTGTTCTTCCCACTCCATCCTCTGGGCTCTGCAATGCCTCTGCAAAGCCATAACTGCAGAAAACAAAAAAAAGTCGTGTCCTTGGTTGCATGGGCCTCCTAAAAAATTGGGGCCCGTTCCAATCAGAAATTAAAGCATTCTGAGATGGCAGGTCTGC
The DNA here is from genome assembly GCF_030035675.1 of Rhineura floridana. Taxonomy (NCBI): domain Eukaryota; kingdom Metazoa; phylum Chordata; class Lepidosauria; order Squamata; family Rhineuridae; genus Rhineura; species Rhineura floridana. The sequence continues at coordinate 84,683,506 of NC_084489.1, read as the reverse complement.
ATTCGATCAAAGAGCTAAGCACATACCTGGCTCTGTCCCACGGATGGGAAACCTGTGACCCTCCGGGTGTTGCTGAACAACAACTCCCATCATTCCAGAGTTAGACCATTGGCCGCGCTGGCTGGGGCTGATGGGAGCTGGACTCCAGCAACATCTGGAGAGCTACAGATTCCCCAGCCCTGCTCTGTCTCATTGGAATCTATAGGGTGCAGAAGTCAGTGTGTCAGACCAGTGTTAGAAGGGCACCGGAGCTGGGTTAGTTATTTTTTTAATGGTTGGTAGCCCTGGAATCAATTCTCCGAGACTTCCGGGAAGGGTGACTTAGCCTGTGCCTGCTTTTGAGACGGGCTCCTGCCTCAAAAGAAGCTTATTCAGATATATCAGTCAGTTTTTTCTTTTTTTTTGACTGATTAAACTTCTCCCGGGTAGGGAGAAACGAAGAGATTAACCTCAAAGCCTATTTTTGTTGGGACGACCAGATCTCATTAATTTATGGGACGAGGTCCAGCCGACGAAGGTGGGACGGATTTTCAACAGCAAGCTCTATCTGATAAAGCGAACGTACATCTTATCTTCTAAGAGAGAACGCACTAACAGGCAAGCACCCTTCTTTCTATATTTTTCTTTTACTTGACTTAAATTGTTGCTGTTTAAAAGAGATTTGCCAGATTGATCGGTTTTTGACATCTCACTGGGGAGCCATAACTTCTCTCTGCTACGCACTAATTAATAGCTTATCTCTGTTTTTGTTGCAAAAAGCTGTCCTGGATTTGCATTCTAAAGATATACACAGAAGAGGGATTTCTATTCCAGATTTTTATTTTGAAGAATATTATATTGTCTGAGACTACTCTCTTTTTGGTCTATTTTATTTTGACGAATCTGTTTCTTGACGACTGCCATTAATTGTTTCGATCCTGGGAACTGCATTTTGTTTACTTAACTATGGAGAGATAAGGCTGTCTGCTCTGTTTATACTGTGATGTCACCAAGTTTGGAGTATTAACCCAATTGTTGCTGAAATAAGAAGTGGTTTTCCTATATTTTTCTTTTAAAATGGCAATTAAGAAAGTGGCTGAGAATCTGGAAATAACTATGTTTCAGAAAATAATGGATGAGATTGAGATAACGAAACAAAACCTGCGACAGGGTTGTAAGGAGCTGAAAATTGAATTGAGTAAAATGACGCAGGAGATTAAAGATATAGGGGTCCCTGTGAGAGAGGTGACCCTGGAAGGGGTCCCTGTGAGAGAGGAGACCCCGGAGATTGGAACAAACGTGGAACAGGAAAAAGATTTGGAGTCTATGGACTTTAGAAATAAAATCTATTGTTTGGAGACACAGGAGATTAAAGATATAGGGGTCCTTGTGAGAGAGGAGACCCTGGAGACTGGAACAGGGGTCCCTGTGAGAGAGGAGACCCTGGAGACTGGAACAGGGGTCCCTGTGAGAGAGGAGACCCCGGAGATTGGAACAAACGTGGAACAGGAAAAAGATTTGGAGCCTATGGACTTTAGAAATAAAATCTATTGTTTGGAACTCAATGTTATCTCTGAAGAAATTAATGAAGATTCTAGAGATAAAGTTATCAATGGCATGGATAATCTTCTGGACTGGAATGATGTGATGGAGCCCAATATAGAGAAAATCTATGGAATTAACTGCAGCCATGTGACAATGGAAAAACTTTCAAGAGATGACCCAGTGTATTTTGAAAAAAAGAACAGAGATATGATTTTACAGCAGTATTTCAGCAACCTATTCAGAATGGATGGCAAGAAAATATTTGGGATAGAGGTAATTCCCATCAGACTCTTACTATATGACTATGGCTTTGACAGCAAGATTATTATGGAATACTGATAATGGAAGATTGGATACTGAAATTACTGGACTTAACAAGACTACTGAAGATGGAAGATGGAAAATGGAACTAATAGGGATAATAGAACAATGGCTACTGAAATTACTGAACCTAACAGATTCTGATGTGATGGATTAATTGAAATGTTTATTTTGACTATGGTTATGACAATAAGATTATCATAATTAGTAATGAGATGGATTAATCGATATGCTTATCTGGAAAAAAAAAATTGATAGATATATTTCTTAAAGAACTGAAACCTCTCTTTGACTTTTTGTGGAAAGAATAAAGTAATGTTTATGAGATTTGATGACTAAGTAAGATAACTATTGGAGGAAAGTGATTTTATAATATGACTTAAGAGACAGGATTGTTATATATTATAGACTTATAACTGATCTGATCTTTGACAAATGGGAAGTCAATATTTTACTCTTTATTTTTTATTTTTATTTTTATTTTTATTTTATTTTTATTTTTTTGTTTAACTATTTTTGATTTTGTTTTTTGTCTTTGAATGTTTTATGATTTCGTCTTGTATGTTTTATGAAAATTTGAATAAAAATTATTGAAAAAAAAAAAAAAAAAAAAAAAAAACAACAACTCCCATCATTCCAGAGTTAGACCATTGGCCGCGCTGGCTGGGGCTGATGGGAGCTGGACTCCAGCAACATCTGGAGAGCTACAGATTCCCCAGCCCTGCTCTGTCTCATTGGAATCTATAGGGTGCAGAAGTCAGTGTGTCAGACCAGTGTTAGAAGGGCACCGGAGCTGGGTTAGTTATTTTTTTAATGGTTGGTAGCCCTGGAATCAATTCTTAAGAGGACTTCAGTGTTGTTGTTTTTAAATCATCTGCTACAAAGACACACATACTTTAAAATGCTGAACAAACATTAGCTCTGGCTTCCCTGCATCCAGTATGGGGTAAATCCAGTACAGAATTCTTCCTTTCTTTCTTACATTACATTTATATCCTACCTTTCCTCCAACGTGCTCAAGGTGGCCTACAAATATGATTCTCCCCCTCCCGATTTAATCTCACAACAACCCTGTGAGGTGGGTTAGGCTGAGAGACAGTGACTAGCCCAAGGTCCCCCAGTGAGCTTTATGGCCTAGTTGGGATTTGAACTCTGATCTCCCAGATCCCAGTCCAGCACTTTCACCACTGCACTACAGTGGCTCTTCCTTTGTGGCCTTATAGGCTCCCTCTGATTCTATGATTACATCTTAGGCAAATGAGAGGGTTCTTTCTGTCTTCTGCCCAGTCGCAGGGCTGGCCCAAGACATTTTGCTGCCTGAGGCAAAGGACGGAATGTTGCCTCTCTCCATATCCATGTTCAAAAAGCCAGCTGGACTGGCAGAGGAATCTGACTTCAACGCTACAAATGGGGCATCATCCCCCACTGCAGCTGCAGGCAGCAGATGAGCTCAGAGCCGGCCAGATGACACATACGCAGGGGTGTTCTCCAACGAGGGGTGTAAGAGGGCAGCGATATCCATTCTGACTTATATTCAGTCACATTCACACCATGGATTCAAAGCACATTTGAAGCACATGTGCTTTAAATGTGCTTTAAATGTATGGTGTGGCTGAGGCCTTCCATCACAATCAGCGCTGCTTCTGTTCCTCTGCAGTTCAGTTTCCACCAAATACTCTATTATTCGCCTTGCTGTCTGTCTGCTCTTTAATGTTATGTATCTTACATTATGTAACTTACCTATCTCCAATTCCTCCCCATCCCTCAGCACCTGCCACTGTCAGCAGATGCCTCACTTTGTCTAATGGTAGGACCAGGCCTGCCCCCACTTCCATCATCATGCTTTTCCCTGCCACCCCAAAAGTCGGAAAGCCAGCGATACAGAGCAAGGTAAACCTGCTGTGTTGGACTCCTAACTCCCATCAGCCTCAGTCAGCATGGCCACTAGTCGGGGATGATGGGAGTTGTAGTCTAACAGCATCTAGAAGGCCGCAGGTTCCCATCTCCTGTGGAATTGTCCTGATTGAGGCTGAAGTCACAATGAATGATCCCACGCCAATCTGCTGCCACTTCAGGTTGCAGGAGATTAATAGGGACACAGAGCTTGTGCACATCAACAGCTATGTATACACCAAACATACGTTTAAAGCACATTTATCCGCAAAGATTCCTGGGAACAGTAGTTGGTTAGGGTGCTGGGAATTGTAGTTTGGCAAAGGGTAAACAACAGTTCCCAGGACTCAGTGGGTGGTGGAATGTGCTTTAAATGTATGGTGTATATGCAGCCTTGGTATCACAAGCATGTGCATGCATATATATTTCATTTATCCACGTGTAAAATAATAATAATAATATTTATGATAAAGCTGTAAGCGGCCATAAGGCATTTTGATAAGCCTTTTGCATCAGTTGCCATAAGTAACCTGAGGTGGCAAACAGTGGCAGCCGGGAAAAACAGAAGGGTCGAAGATGAAAGGGGAAGCTGAGGGCTCCTTCAGGCATCCGGCTTATTTAGCATGCATCCTGATTCGCTTGCTCAACGCTTATGCGGCGGTTAGACAATGTCCGTTTTTTACTGTGCATCTGTTTTGATTTCTTTGCAGGGCGGTTATATGAAAATGAGCAGCCTGATTTGGCTGTGCGGTGGTTAGACACCTCCCTGTGAATCAGCAGTGGCTGGTCCATGAGGGCAAATGGGGCACTGCCCCACCAACCTCAGCCAGCCCCAGCCAGCCTCCAAATGCCTGCCTTCATATATCCAGTCCAGGGGGAGGCCCCGGCTGCCAGCTTCGTCCTCCTTAGGCTCAGTGTTGCTCTTTGGAACTCAACAGGAAAAAGGAGGATAGAAGCAAAACTAGCCCCAGTTGGGTCTGCCTGTCATTGGCTCCAGGTCCACCTGCTGTCGGGCTCTCTGCTTTCCACCCCACCAGCCCCAATGGGCAGCAGCTGCTGCTGCTGTTGGTCATTTGTTCATCCCACACTTTTGAGCACATTTCCCTTCACTGGATGAGGTACATGGCATGAGGACCTTGGGAAGGACCTTTTCAGTGGTGGCTCCTTTCATGTAGAACTCTCTCCCTACTGAGTAGGGCTGCCAGATTCAGGGCCTGAGACTGATCCTGTATCTTTAGGAGAAGAGAAAGTCAGCTAAGTGTAGGTTTTCTTGCAACACTGTAATGGGAAAAACCACAAGGTGGAATTCTCCCTTCCCCTGCACAGCTTTTAAAGATACAGAAGACCTCTTGGAGGCTGGGCCTGGCAACCAAGAGGTCTTCTGTATCTTTAAACGTTGTGCGGAGGGAAGGGAGGATTCCACCTTGTGGTTTTTCCCATTACAGTGTTGCAAGAATACCTGCCCTTGGCTGACTTTCTCTTCTAAAGATACAGGATCAGTCTCAGGCCCTGAACCTGGCAACCCTACTACTGAGGCATGTCTGGCCCCATCTCTTTATAGCATCAGGTGGTTGGTAAAGACACAACTTGTTTGGAGGGCATTTAGAGGAGGAGAGGCATGACTGCTGCTGCTTCTGCTGCTATTGGTAATTGTCATTAAGAGGTGTTGTGTTAATGGGCTGTGTTATTTTTATGGATTCTTATGTACTTGTTTTTATTGTGAACTGCCCTGTGGCCTATGAGAAGGGTGGTATATAAATAATCCAACTAAATCTGAAGTTCGAGATCACTCTGTTGCAGTAGTGTAGTGTCAAATTCAGAAGTGCAGGGTCCCTTCATGTTAGTCCCATCCATGCCCCCTTCTCCTTTTTTGCTGCTGGGTTGAGAATGAGATCCTTGTTAATGACTTCTACCACAACTGTATTTGTTTTAATTTTTGCAAGCTGCCTTTAGTCCCAGTTCTGGGGGAAAGGTGGGATATAACAACAACAACAACAATTATTAACTTGTTGCAACCTGCCCTGGGATCTGCTGCTGAAGGGCGGGTTATCAGTCATCATCATCACCATGTACAGAAATTAAGCAGATGCCGTTTCCCCCACGAGTTATATTTTGGCTGGAAAATCTTTGCCTTTTAATTTTTTGCAGGCTTCTTTTAAGGGAATAGGAAATGGCGAGTGTGTGTATTTGTGTATGTGTGAAATACCCATTATACTAGGGATAGTTGGATGCTGTACTAGGAATTTCTACCCTGTGCAGGTGTGTGATGCATTTCTGTGGCCAAAATAATTTTACTGACACCTGCCTGTTATAACCCACAGCCAGATCCATGGAACGCTAACCTATTGTCTCCCCGCTTCCCTCTTGCTACAGATCTGGATCCCCTGGAGTTGGCTCCTGTGGTCGTGGTGGTGACCCCCCAACATGGCTGTGAAAGCGGCCTTGCCTGCTTATGAGCTGGGGCTCTACGCTCTGGTCGTGTCATGCGCCATCGCGTATAGCGGGCAGGAGATCTTCGAAAGCTCAAGAGGTATCTGTTCTAGTCCCATCGAGGCCGAGGGAGTGGTGCCATGAGTGGGTTGGGCCAGAGGCGGGGACATGCCTTTTTTCTGCGCTCCCTATAAAACCGGGCTGGGAAAACTTTTTCAGCCAAGGGGGGTTGCATTCCTTTCTGGGCAAACTTTCTGGGGGCAACACACCTCTACCTTATAGTTTAGTTTTTACTGTTTAGCCCAGTGATTCTCAAACGGTGCACCCAGGCACACCAGTGAGCCCTAAGAGGTGGCTAGGTGTGCCTCAAATATTATGAAAGTATATTTTGAAAACGAGAAGAAACCCATTTGTATAGGGCAAGTACTAGTTTTCTATAGTTTATTTTTATTCATAGTACACAAAGTGCACCAGAAAATTTTTATGTTTTACAGGCGCTGCGAACCAGAAAAAAGTTTGAGAACCACTGGTTCAACCCTTCGATGTTTGATATGTTTTTGCTTTGTACGTTGCTCAGAGTGGCTGGGTAACCAGCCAGATGGGCGACTAATAAATCAAATAAATAAATAAAATGGTGGGTGGTGCCAGAAGCAAAAGTAGGTGGAGCAACAAATTTACTCACACATCCTCTATGTTCTCCACCCAGGGAAGCAAGAACCATGATCAGGATGCATTCTTGCACAAAACACTTGCGGAGGCTGCAAAACGGGGCTGGTGAGGGGTATGGCCTGTGGAGAAGGGGTGTGTCTCGGGGAGAGTGATGAGAGCAGAGAGGCCTGGAGGGCTTCATTCAGTCCCCAGGCCTGAGGATCCCCACACCTGCCTTCAAATAATATTCTTGCAAATGTGGCCCATTGCAGAAAAGAAAAAAGGACTATTTTAAACAGTTTAGGCTGCATCCCAGTGGAAGCTGCCCTCCCAGTTGACTTGGTGCTCTAGCGCTAATCTGGAAGTATTCTCCTGCACTGGAATCCAGCACGGGATTGGATTGGTGGAAGAATTATTCCTGCAAATAATTATTCCATGCGGGCGTGCAGGCTCCCAGAGCTCACAGCCACTTTGCTCCTCCTCTGCCACGACGGCACGTGGAGCTAAGCCAAAGTTTGGCTTTGCATGCCATTGGAACTCGTGGTTAATCTCTCTCTCCTTGCTAACCATGAGCTGTGCCCATGGTTTCCTCTGCACGTTACAGCTCATAGTTAGCGAGGAGAGAATTTAGCCACGAGTCCCGGTTCAGACGGCACTCTAAGCCAAACCTTGGCACGCTCATGCGGTCTCGGTAAGTCATTGTTTGGCTTCCCATGACACGTGGACCGGGCTACTCACTGTGAGTCATGTAATACTTCTGGTTTGGCAAAGGGAAGACTGTGGTGTGCCTACATGGATATTTCTAGAAATGCTCAGGGAAATCCTCCCTACTCAAATGCCATTTCCTCTGTTGCATTACTCTGAATTTTGAGGCACCTTAAATCTCTACATGGGGCTAGTATGCTGTAATGAATAGTGTTTCCCTTAGAGCTGTTGTTGCTGTAGTAGTTATTTCATTAATTGTGGGTTGGGAAGACATAGATTATTATTATTATTATTATTATTATTATTATTATTATTAATAATAATAATAATAATAATAATAATAATAATAATAATAATAATAAAATTTCTTTTATTTACTATGTTTCTAGACAACCACTCATCCTGTATAGGATGATCCCACGGTGTTGTACAGATAAAAAAAAATCAAACATAAATAATACATTTCAATGGAAGCACAAACTTTGTGCTTCTGCTGTTGCATTTTACTGTTTTATGTCCTTATATTTAGTGGCTTTAGTCCATGTCCTTATGACATGTTTTAATGTATAAATTGTACACAGCTTTTAACACTACCGTTTAGCAGCAGGACATAGAAATAACTGTCCCTAGACTGGCATACCTCCCCCCAATGCCCACGCTAAAGAGGTGTGTTTTTAGCTGATGTTGGAAAACATTCACCAAAGGGCGCAACTGAACCTCCAAAGGGAGGGTGTGTGGGCGACCAGGACGCTGCTGCAGAGAGGACAGAAAAGATGCACGCATTTGTCTGGGGCCTCCCTGGCTGCATCATAGGGTCCAGATGTTGTCTGTAACTAAGGACCCCTCCAGGCAGCGGAGGGTGGTGCCCGTTGGGACAGGCAGGGCCAGATTAAACTGAGGAGGGCTCCTAGGCTGATTCTGAGTCATCCACCGTCCCGTCCCATCCCATCCCACCCGCTTCACCTACCTTTTTGCTTTTTTTGCGGCTCCGCGCACTGCGCGCGCAGGTTTACCATCAATCAAGATAGCGGCCGAGGTTTCCCTAAGGGGCTGAAGCCTCTGCCGCCATCTTGGTTGATGGCAGCAATGCGCGCATGTAGCACGCATGTGTGCCATCAACCAAGATGGCGGCAGAGGCTTCAGCCCCTTAGGGAAACCTCGGCCACCATATTGATTGATGGCAAACTGCAAAAAACAGTGGAGAAAAAGGTAAGTGAAGCGGGGGGATGGCGGGCGGTTCAGAAGCTCTTGTTCCGCTATCCGCGGCTCCTATCCTGCTTCCGCGGATCACGGGCCCCCAACAGCTCCACGCCCCTAGGCTTCAGCCTACTAAGTCTAAAGGATAATCCGGCCATGGGGACAGGTGAGGCAGAAGGCAGGAAGACCAAGAGCAGGTGGAGCCAGAGGCAGCTAATTCTGGTTTTGTCACCTTCTTCCTTGCTGCTGAGTTCTACAAAGGCAACCTGGGACTAGGGAGGAAACTGAGAGCCAATGCCACCTGCTGGGTAAGGAGGTAGGCAGATGAGGGCTGGCTGAGGGCAGACTGAGCTTGGTGGGGCAGTGCCCTAGTAGACTAGCCTCCACTGCCTGTAGGCATCCTTGTATTGTGCATTCATGATGATTTGTACTCATGCAGGTATCAGGGAAATTGCGCGCAATTCCACTTCCAATACTGTTTGCGCCTGTAAAAGGTTTGAGGCGAACATACTGCTTCATTTCCGGTCAGTGCATTTCCCATAACTTCCTGCTGTTATCCTGTTATCATTGTTCTGAGGGGTGGTCCAGCTTTTGTTGTGCTATAGAGCACAAGAGTTCTCTTCCAGATGACAGTAATGTGGTTTTATTCAGGAACATTGCAGAATGACAAATAAAGCAGTGTGGATGGTCCAGTATAAATTTACCACTGATGCACTATTATTAATGCACTTAATCCTAGCAAGAAGGAGACGCTATGGGTTGGTGCTTCCCAAGTTCAGATAATTGATCAGTTGCCTGCTTTGGATGGGTCGTACTCCCTCTGAAAAAGCAGGTTCATAGTCTGGGGGTGCTCCTGGATCCATCTTTGTTGCTAGAGGCCCAGATGACCTCAGTGGCTAAGAGTGCCTTTTACCAGCTTCGGCTGTTAAGACAGCTGTGGCCATTTCTGGACTGAGACAGCCTGACCAGTCTTGGTCATGCACTGGTAATTGCCAGGCTGGATTACTGTAATGTGCTCTATGTGGGGCTGCCCTTGAGCTTGGTCCAGAAGCTGCAGCTGGTGCAAAATGCAGTGGCACGACTGCTCACTGGGGCAGATTATCACCAATATGTCACCCACTGCTGAAAAATTGCACTGGCTGCCCATTTGCTACTGGGCCAAGTTCAAGGTTCTAGTTTTGGTGTACAAAGCCCTATACAGCTTGGGACCAGGATACCTGAAAGACCATCTTACCTCTTTTATACCTAGTCGATCACTGCGTTCTGCAGGTGAGGGCCTCCTGCAGATACCATCTTATCAGGAGGTCCGTTCCACACAACATAGGAAATGGACATTTAGTGTCGTGGCCCCTTCCCTTTAGAATTCCCTCCCCTTAAAATATTAGACAGGTGCCATCTCTGTTATTTTTTTGGGTGCCTACTGAAGACCTTCCTCTTTCAAACAAGCCTTTTAAGAAGATACCTTATCCCAGTCTGAGTCTGTGTTGGAATTGCTTTTTAAGGTGTTTTAAAAGCTTTTTTAAAAAGATGTTTTGTTTGAAAATGTTTTTAAAGATGTTTTGTTTTAATACATTTTAAAGTCTGTTTTTAAGATGCTTTAGAGTGTTTTTAGTGTTCTTGTTTGTCGCCCTGGGCTTCTACTGGGAGAAAGGGCAGGATAGAAATTTAATAAATAAATAAACAAATAAAATATTATTACGCCAATGACATGTTGCAGACTACACTTGCAAAGTACGCCTGTCTGGACGGGCCCTACGATTGCCAACGAGCCAGCAAAATATGGCCCCTTGTTGCTTTAAATATATTGCCCATGTCCTGTGCTCCTTAGAGAGTTGCCTAAGCCCCATAGACAGGATCCTGCTCCCAAGGAGCTTTAGAATTTAAAACAGACAGTCGTGAAACAGCATCAGAAGGAGAAAGCTTACAGAGGGAGTGAACTGCTGTTAACATGAATAAAGCTTGGCTTTATGTGCGAAGGAGGATTAAGAGGCTGAAACAGAAGGCCAGAGTTTGTTGTGCAAAAGCCAAACATTTGACCGGGTTGTGTGAAGTTTTGAAGTAAAGCCATAATGCTTGGGGTAAAGGTCAGCATTTTTACACGTACGTGGATACCATGCAGTCAGTTATTCAGTGGCATAGATTAACCATGGAGCCAATGCATGAGCACTAGGCTGACAGCTGTTACATGTGAGACTGCAGGGCCCTGTGTGTGACTAATTCGTAGCTGCCCCACAGGCTCTGTTGAGCCAAGTGTGTCCGGGTGGAGTGTATATTGCCATAATGACATTTGCCACATTGCTTCTCATACCTGTGTGGCTCCTTTCCTTGGCTTACACCTGGCTTCACCTTTTGACTATCCCAGCTACCAGCAATTGGAAATCCTACCCATAACATGCATTTGCATGTAACAAATTGATCGTGACGGATAATAGATGTCAACCTTTTCCCTGCTAAGCAACTAGGTGCAGCCTTCGCCACGCTAGTACCTTCCAGATGTTTTGGAATACGCCTTTCCTCAGTCCCAGGCAGCTGACTGGGGTAGATGGGGGTTGTCAATAGTGATGGGTGAATCCGTCAATTTTGGTTTTTCCCCATCTTAAGTTTAGTTTTCCAGATTTCCACATCAGTTTGCAGTATATATATTTTTAATGGCCCTCATGAAAATCCACCAGCATTTTAGTGTGAATTTTCTCTAATATACACACGTTTGTATGCAGTTTTGCCTAACATCACATTTTGGCACAGCAATTTCCCCTAATATGATGCATTTTTGTATGATATTTTCACTTACATATGTATCTGTATGAACACTTATAGTATAATGCATTTTGCACACATTACTTGCCTGGAGAACTGCATTGCAACATCTGGAAAGGGGCAAATGTTGAAAGATGGCTGGGTTTCAGTTTATATATTGTTTCGCAAAGTGTGAATTAGGTGGATTCGTCTTTAAATGTGAACAGAATTAGTTTCTTCCCCCATCCATAGCTGTAGTCCAAAACATCTGCACAGCGCTAGGCGATGTGGCCAAGGCTTCCTCCAATGCAATGTGGCTTCTCTTTCAGACAGCATGAACCGAAAGGCTTTCCGAGAGAACATTAAGCCAGGATGGCATTACTTTGGCAGGAAAATGGTAAGTGGAGCAATTTGCTGGGCACTCTTGTGCTAGTCATTGCTAAACGGGAAGGGGAAGAGCTGAAGCCAAAGCTATAATGAATATTTGCACCTCTTTGAAATTTGCCAAATTTCCCTGTTGCCTGCAGAGCCATTGGAGGAGGTGGGGCAAGGGAGGAGAACCCCCCTACAGATGTTCAATGAATGCACATGGAGAAGGGATGTGGGTTTAGTGCAGATGTAGCGGAACCTTTGGCCCTCCAGATGTTGCTGAACTACAACTCCCAACAGCCCTAGCAAGCATGGCCTATGGCCAAGGATGATGGGAGTTGTAGTCCAGCAACATCTGGGGAACTGAAGGTTCCCCTCACCTAAAAATGTGAAGGCTTGGGGAAAAAACTTTTTTTAAAAAAACAAACAAACAGGATTTCCCCATTTTTTACATTTTGGGGGGGAAGATAAAAGGCTTTGAACTGAACTGCAGCTCTCATCATCCCTGGCCATTGAATTTTGCTGCCTGAAGCAAGCATAAGAATCTGCCTTACACTGCATCAGGCCATTGGTGAACCTAGCTCAATACTGTGTACACTGACTGGCAGCATCCCTCTAGAGCAGGGATTCTCAAACGGTGCACCAGAGCACACTGGTGCGCCGCAAGAGGTGGCTAGGTGTGCCGCAAATATTATGAAAGTATATTATTAAGTTATCTTTATTCATAGTTTAAAATATATTAATATATTTTTAATTTTGTACACATATAATTAAAACATACAGAGTCTAGATTAAAATAAAATTAAACTAATTCCAATATTAAAACTATTCATACTTATAGCTAAAAGAGAATCAAAAAACCAGTTTAAAAATGGAGGAATTAGGCATTAGCAATGCAGTTCCCGTCAAGCCCTATCTTTAGCAGCTGTCAATACCAAAGGCTTGTTGGAATAGAAAGGTCTTTGCTTGACGCCAGAAGGACTGCAAGGAGGGGGTCATTCTTACATCCCTAGGAAGGGAATTCCAAAGCCTAGGGGCAGCCACCGAGAAGGCCCTATCACACGTCCCCACCAGTCGTACTTGAGAGGGCATGGGTATTGAGAGAAGGGCCTCTCCTGAAGATCTCAGGGCCCGGGCAGGTTCATACAGGGAGATACGGTCTGATAGATAGCCTGGACCTAAGCCGTATAGGGCTTTATAGGTCATCACCAGCACTTTGAATTGTGTTCGGAAACAGACTGGCAACCAGTAGAGCTTTTTTAACAGGGGAGTTGTATGGTCCCTGTAACCCGCCCCAGTTAACATTCTGGCTGCAGCATGTTGAACCAACTTAAGTTTCCGAACAGTCTTCCGAGGCAGCTCCACGTAGAGCGCGTTACAGTAATCTAAGCAGGATGTAACTAAGGCATGTGTCACCGTGGCCAAATCAGAAGGCTCAAGGAACGGGCGCAGTTGGCACACTAATCTTAACTTTGCAAAAGCACTCCTAGCCACCGCCGAAACCTGGGATTCCAGGTTTAAAGCTGAGTCCAGGAGCACACCCAAACTGCGAACCTGTGACTTCAAGGGGAGTGTAACCCCATCCAGCACCGGCTGTATCCCTATTCCCTGATTTGCCCTAAGACTGACCTGGAGCACCTCTGTCTTGTCTGGATTAAGTTTCAATTTGTTCGCCCTCATCCAGTCCACCACTGACACCAGGCACTGGTTTAAAACCGAGACAGCTTCCTTGGAATTAGGTGGAAAGGAGAAATAGAGTTGGGTGTCATCAGCATATTGATGGCACCGAACCCCAAACCCCCGGACAACCTCTCCCAGCGGTTTCATATAGATGTTAAATAGCATAGGGGATAAAACGGAACCCTGAGGGACCCCGCAGGCCAACGGCCAAGGGATCGAACAGGAATCCCCCAGCACCACCTTCTGGGTTCATCCCTCCAGGAAGGAACGGAGCCACTGCAAAACAGTGCCCCCAAATCCCATCCCCGCAAGGCGACCCAGAAGAATACCATGGTCGATGGTATTGAAAGCCTCTGAGACGTCCAGCAGAACCAACAGGGACACACTCCCCTGTCCAGTTCTCTTCATAGGTCATCCACCAAGGCGACCAAAGCCATCCCCATCCCATAACCAGGCCAGAAACCAGACTGAAATGGATCCAGATAATCTGTTTCATCCAAGAATCCCTGGAGCTGGGAGGCCACCACACACTCTATTACCTTTTCCAAAAATGGGATATTGGACACTGGCTGGTAATTATCCATTATAGAAGGGTCCAGGGAGGGCTTTTTTAACAAAGGCCTTACAACTGCCTCCTTTAGACAACCTGGAATTTTGCCTTGACATAAGGAGGCATTAAGCACTCCCTTCACCCTCTCAGCTGGCACTTTTCATAAGCCAGGAAGGGCAAGGGTCAAGCAGACATGTGGTGGCTCTCACCTCTCCAAGGATCTTGTCCACATCCTCGGGCCATACAAATTTGGCATGGTGTCAATGATAGCCTCCCACCACTTCAACACCCATCACCATAGAATCATAGAATAGTAGAGTTGGAAGAGGCCTATGAGGCCATCAAGTCCAGCCCCCTGCTCAATGCAGGAATCCAAATCAAAGCATTCCCGACAGATGGCTATCCAGCTGCCTCTTGAATGCCTCCAGTGTTGGAGAGCTCATCGCCTCCCTAGGTCATTGGTTCCATTGTCGTACTACTCTAACAACTCTAACCACTTGCTTTCTCTGCCACTGGTGCTTTGGTGTCAGCAGCTCCACTCTCTGCCCTCAACTAGGAATGAAAGGGTCTGTCAGTTTCGGTTCTCTGTTTCTCATTTTTCCAGTCTTAAATTCAGTTCTCCACAGTTCTGCAGCAATTTGTGATTTTTTTTTTAAATACTCATGAAAATCCTTCACCATTTTGGTGCGAATTTGTCCTAATAAAACTTTTTTGTATGCAGTTTTGGCTAATGCACACATTTTTGAAAAGCAGATTTCCCTAATATAATGTATTTTGTTTGTTACTTTCACTAATCATTTTTATGCACACTTCCCCCTAATATATACAGTTTTGTAACCATTGTTTGGATGGAAAACCACTGCAAATTTGGATGTGTGAATTGCCAAGGATGGCTGTGTTTTGGCTCTCATATTGTTTCAGAATGCACAGATTTGATAGATTCGGCTTAAAAACATGAACTGAGTATAATTTCTCCTCCACTCTACCAGCCCTCAAACATGCCTCAGTGCTTGACAGGAAGCTAAGCTCAGCTCCTGTCCATGTAGCTGCCTGCCATCAAAACGCAATGCCCTGGCCCATAAGTTTCATTGATTTATGGGCCAAGGCATTGCATTTTGGGTGACTCACAATGGTGGACAACCACTGTGGATGGGAGTTGAAGTGAGCTCCCATTTAAAAGTGACATTGCCACCTGTTGCTGAAAAGCATCCAAGGACCCAGTAGGAGTGGTGGGGAATGGCAACGTAGTGGGGTTGGTTTAAATATATTCTTATAAATAACTGTACTGCTGCGGGGCCCTTCCAAGCCCTCGTCCAGTGCCCCACCTGGCCAACTGCTGGTGCCAGGTCTGCCTAACACAGCCACCACACTCTGCCTAATGGTAGGGCCAGCTCTACTATGCCTGCATAATGTAGTTTAATTTTGCCTCCCATTTGAGCCCTTCTTTACATATTTTAATGCAAATCCAGAGCAACCAGGGTTTCAGAGCTTGGAAAAGTTACTTTTTTGAACTACAACTCCCATCAGCCCCAGGCAGCATGGCCACTGGATTGGGCTGATGGGAGTTGTAGTTCAAAAAAGTAACTTTTCCAAGCTCTGCATCCAGACCAGGGCTTAATCCTGGAAACAGGCCATTCAGATTTCACAAGTGGATTGTTGGTAACAGGTAGTTTGCGGGGTTTTTTTGACATTGAGTTTTCTGTGGAAAGCGTAAATCTGGAGAAAACTATTAGAATTCTTTGAGAGTGTCAACAAGCATATAGATAGAGGTGATCCAGTGGACATAGTGTACTTAGACTTTCAAAAAGCGTTTGACAAGGTACCTCACCAAAGACTTCTGAGGAAGCTTAGCAGTCATGGTATAAGAGGAGAGGTCCTCTTGTGGATAAGGAATTGGTTAAGAAGCAGAAAGCAGAGAGTAGGAATAAACGGACAGTTCTCCCAATGGAGGGCTGTAGAAAGTGGAGTCCCTCAAGGATCGGTATTGGGACCTGTACTTTTCAACTTGTTCATTAATGACCTAGAATTAGGAGTGAGCAGTGAAGTGGCCAAGTTTGCTCACAACACTAAATTGTTCAGGGTTGTTAAAACAAAAAGGGATTGCGAAGAGCTCCAAAAAGACCTCTCCAAACTGAGTGAATGGGCGGAAAAATGGCAAATGCAATTCAATATAAACAAGTGTAAAATTATGCATATTGGAGCAAAAAATCTTAATTTCACATATATGCTCATGGGGTCTGAACTGGCGGTGACCGACCAGGAGAGAGACCTCGGGGTTGTAGTGGACAGCACGATGAAAATGTCGACCCAGTGTGCGGCAGCTGTGAAAAAGGCAAATTGCATGCTAGGGATAATTAGGAAAGGTATTGAAAATAAAACAGCCGATATCATAATGCCGTTGTATAAATCTATGGTGCGGCCGCATTTGGAATACTGTGTACAGTTCTGGTCGCCTCATCTCAAAAAGGATATTATAGAGTTGGAAAAGGTTCAGAAGAGGGCAACCAGAATGATCAAGGGGATGGAGCGACTCCCTTATGAGGAAAGGTTGCAGCATTTGGGGCTTTCTAGTTTAGAGAAAAGGCAGGTCAGAGGAGACATGATAGAAGTGTATAAAATAGAGAAAAGTTCTTCTCCCTCTCTCATAATACTAGAACTCGTGGACATTCAAAGAAGCTGAATGTTGGAAGATTCAGGACAGACAAAAGGAAGTACTTCTTTACTCAGCGCATAGTTAAACTATGGAATTTGCTCCCACAAGATGCGGTAATGGCCACCAGCTTGGATGGCTTTAAAAGAAGATTAGACAAATTCATGGAGGACAGGGCTATCAATGGCTACTAGCCGTGATGGCTGTGCTCTGCCACCCTAGTCAGAGGCAGCATGCTTCTGAAAACCAGTTGCCGGAAGCCTCAGGAGGGGAGAGTGTTCTTGCACTCGGGTCCTGCTTGCGGGCTTCCCCCAGGCACCTGGTTGGCCACTGTGAGAACAGGATGCTGGACTAGATGGGCCACTGGCCTGATCCAGCAGGCTCTTCTTATGTTCTTATGTTCTTAAAACAAGGAGGGAATTCCAGACTGGCATTTTGATGCTGGTGATGTTGTGTGAACGCTTAGGAAAAACTGTGAATAAGCAGCATTGACTCCACAATAAACACCCTTCTAGAAGTATCCATAAAGTTTGGCCGATTCCAAAAAACACACGAGATCAGTTTTGGACCAGAGGGGTGTTATGTCACAGTGGGGGCAGAGCTCTATGAGCAGTAAATCTGAGATTCTGTGCTCTTATTGATCTGGTTCTTTGTCCTTGCAGGACACGGCTGACTTTGAATGGGCCATGTGGTTCACTTCATTCAGAAACTTCATCATCTTCGCCCTGTCGGGGCATGTCCTCTTTGCCAAGATCTGCTCTATGACAGTGCCTCAAGTAAGCCAGTTCACTGCCATAATCACCGTCCCTTTAATGTTAGGTAGGGCAAATAGCGCCACCTGCTGGCACATTTTTGTTAAGTATGCAAACAATTAGTTCAATAAATACTGCGCAAAATCTATGGGACCCTATCCAGGCAAACCAAAGCACTTTTAAGTCCCATTTTAATCTATGGGAGAATTAAGTGCATGCATGCATCTCTCCAAGTTAAATTAATGGGGCTGAAAAATATTTATCTGTGGCCGGATCATGACCAAGGTTATCAACACATTTACAATGGAGAAAAGTCAGGGAAATATTAAAAACAAAAATTTGTAGAGGGAGGAAAGGAAAGAAGATTGGGTTGAGGTAAAAAGATGGTGGGGCAGAAGGAACCAAGGCTTCCGTGCAAAGAATGTAAAAATATATTAATTGTAATAATATTGAATCATGTCTATCTAAATATGCTGAACATATTGATAAAAATATGTCCACTTGACCTCTCCTGTGATAGTTAAATAGCCACACACATACACACACACATTTCAGAGTTGTCAATTGAATTAATTTTAAGCACCAAAATAAATTTACTTTAACAACATTGAACAAACGATATGACCTGTCACAAAATGGAGATGAAGATCATAACTGAAGACTCTTAGATCGCTCAGAATATAGTGTGTGTGTCTCTGTGTGTGGCATTCAGGGAAACAAAGTCTCATAAGGCTGCAATCCTGACCCAATTTACCTGGGAGTAAGCCCCACTGAATTCAACAGGGTTTATTTCTGGGTAGACATGGTTAGGATTGCACTGTATGTCCCAATTTTGATGTGATGCATTATTGCTCTTTAAAGAGTCTCCTTTATTACTTCAAGGCACATAAAAAAACAAAAGTAGTGCAGGTTGATCCATTTTTTGGGGGGGGGGAAATATCTTTGTTGGAAGGGACCAACCCAAATGTCACAAAAGCGTGGTAAGCTTTCGATTTCTCCAGGATGCTTCATCAGGCAAGATACTGAACAATGTAGAAGGTGAGAAGGACAAGGATAAATAATTTTAAAAGTATTGCTTATTTATCCTGGAATCATAGGTGCCATTCACCGATCACCACAGGACTTTTGTTTTGGAAGATGCCTGTGCGTGAATTTGTTTTCTGTGGGGCCTAGGAGCTGGCACTTCCTGTCCGCTTGGTCTCAGTGTTGCCCTTGCAGCACTCAACGGGGGGGGGGGATGGGGACAGTTGCAGAATTCGGCGTTTCCCTCTTGTTTTTAAGTTCTGTTTTCCACATTACTGCCTCAGTTTGTCATTTTTTTCTTTTTAAACACCTCATGAAAATCGTCAGAATTTAGTGAGAATTTCTCCTAATATACACATTTCGTACGCAATTTTCCCCTAATGTACACATTTTGCCAGCAAATTTTCCTAATATAATGCATTTCGGTGCATTATTTTAACTAATATAAACACTTTCCGCTCTCGTACACATTTTTTCTTTTGTATACGTTATTTGGTTGGAGAATTTGGGGACGTTCAAATTTTTTAAGGATAGCTGTGTTCCATTTCATGTATTGCTTGGGGAAGTGCAAATTAGATACCTCTGAATTAAAATGCAGACCAAATGGATTTTCTCCTCCCACCTTAGATATGTTTTTTGTGTGTGGAAATCTGTTTTGGGGGGAATGGGGTGTCCAAATGGAAAGACTCCAGGGTTGACTTTCACACAGTCAGGGTTGTGGGATGAGTTTTCAAAGTGAAGGCTTGAAGAGACTTTAGAGGGGAAGCTATTCCACCAATGTCAGTGGAACATGATCCATTACGGCAAGTGGGGACAGCACCACCAGCCTCAGTCTGCCCTCAGCCAGCCCCTACTTGCCTGCTTTCTTACCTACAATTAATCCAGGTTTGTGTCATTCCCTGTCAACTTCCTTCTCCTTAGTCTCACTGTTGCCTTTGTAGAATTCAACAGGGTGGAGAAGGATATGAAAACAGAATTAGCTAGCTCTGTTTATTACTTGCTCTGGGTCTGCCAGCTGTTGACTCCAGCACCACCTGCTGTTGGCCTCCCTGCCTTCCATCCTACCAGTCCCAATGGGCACCAGCCTCCGCTCAGCCACATGGACCATGACAGGAAGCAAAGGGACCACGGAGGGCTGTTAAGAGGTGGACAAAATGTCCCTTCATTCTCTCACAGCACAGGTCTGTAGTTTACATGGTGTATGGGATACTGACTGTGCTGGGCACGATGGGCAGCAACTACCTGATGATCATCCTGTCCCACTGTTTGGTGATCTACACTGTCGCGCTGATTAAGCAGAAGTGGCTATGCTTCGTTGCAGGCCTGTGCAGCCTGGCTTCGTTCAAGGTGGAGCCCTTCAGTTCCTGGCAGGTATGTAGGTGTGCTGCTAGTTGCACCTGCTGGAGAGGGGGTTTTCTGAGTTCTTTGGGCCAGATGTGTAAGTGGGGTGAAGGGAGGTCCTGTTTTCTACAGCCAAAGACAGATCTGACCTTCTTCATGCCTGTCTCTTTCTTCCTCACTGCCTCTTTTCCAAATTGCTTTGTTCCCGGGTGAACTCACTTCTGGGATCAGAGCTCAGCAGAGCAGAAAAAGCACCTGGGGACAATGGTGACTAGTGGCTCCAATGTCAGTGGGGTGGTGAAGCCACTCCTGGTGTTAGGCCAAACTTTCAAGGAGCTGTCCACTGTGCTGAACCTATGTTGGGAAATGGTTTCAGCACCTTGGACAGTTCATTGAAAGTTCTCATTAACACCCTTAGCTGATTCACTCTCGCACTGCCATTGGAGCCACCAGTCTCCAGTGCCTGGGGGAGAGACTGCGGGGAGGCAAGATGTGGCTGCAGGTAGTAGAATTATAAAATCATAGAACTGTAGAGTTGCAAGGGGCCTATAAGGCCATCGAGTCCAACCCTCTGCTCAATGCAGGAATCCAAATTAGAGCATACCTGACAGGTGGTTGTCCAGCTGTCTTTTGAAGGCCTGCAGTGTTGGAGAGCCCACCACTTCCCTAGGTCATTGGTTCCATTGTTGTACCGCTCTAACAATTAGGATGTTTTTCCTGATGTTCAGTTGAAACCTGGCTTCCTTTAACTTGAGCCCATTTGTTCCATGTCCTGCACTCTGGGATGATCGAGAAGGGATCATGGTATGGGGCTAATACCCCCAACCCAATGTCCCTTTACTTTACAAATCAGACAGTCAGGGTTGCACAGAGGTTAGATCAAAGGTAGCCAATGTAGTGCCCTCCAGATGTTGGTGAACTATAAATTCCATCATTGCTGACCATTGGCCATATTGGCTGGGGCTGATGGAAGTTGGAGTCCAGCAACATCTTATTTTATTTATTTATTTAATTTAATTTATATACCGCCCTAAGCCCAAGGGCTCTCTGGGCGGTGTACATAAAATAAAACAGTCAGGAATATATAAATACAATAATACAATAAAATCAAGCCAACAAAGGTAAACAAAAATAATCAAACAGCAGCAAAATACAACAATACATATAATAAAACGCATTAAAATGCCTGGGAATATAAAAAGGTTTTCACCTGGCGCCGAAAAGATAGCAGCGTCGGCGCCAGGCGCACCTCATCGCACCCTCATCTTGAGGGCACCATATTAGCTACCTATTGGCTAGAGGGCTGGACTTGGACTAAGAAGGCCCAGATCCAAAGCAGGCTTCAGTTCCCTTACTTTGCCATGAAAGTCAATGGGTGATGCAAGGACCGTTATTATCTTTCATCCCAGCCTATCTCACAGAGGCTTGATATTGCCTTTAGCTGAAAGAAGCAGATGGCTATTCAATAGGTGTGATTTCCTAATCGGGCACAATTTCTGGTTGTTGTGAGGCTGTTAGGGACTTGGTATTTACTCTGGAATAGTGAACAGTTTGTACACTCACATTTTGTAGGACAACTACATGCTGCTGTCATCAGATTGTCACTCTCCTGGGTTTTTGCCCGTTGTTTCAGGGAGATCATGCAATCTTAAGAAAAAGAAAGGTGAATAGGGATATATTATATAGCCTGCTTAAAATGGAAGTTCAAATCAGAGCTGTTTGAAAGATTTTCCGCTGTGACTCCCAAACTCCCCTTCTCGCACATGAAAATTGCTGATGATCTTGGTGGACCACTGTATACATTTTCCTGCAAATGTAGTGACTGTAATGCGCGGTGCTAGACGCGGTATGATTTTCCATTGCATTTCCATTGCTTCTTTTGTTTCTCCTATTGCATTACAGTTTGCATTCCATAGAATTCACCTTGGAATGCAATAAAATGCAATGTAAGAGATGAAAAAAGCAATAAAAATAGAGTGGAACATTAATATGTATATTTAATGCAGACATGATGCAGACCACCTGGATGAAGCTCATGGGACCACTGGTGGTCCACGGACCACAGTTTGGGAAGCCACCCTGATCTAGTGTACAGGACCAGGGAAGAGAGCATTCTCTGCAGCAGGCGAGACCCTGAAACAACCTCATTTTCTCGGTATATGCGGTTAACTGTTCTCTTTTGTCCAGAATGGGTTTGTAACAGGAACTTTTGATCTTCAAGATGTTCTTTTTTATGGAGGAAGCGGCTTCAGCATCATGCGCTGTGTGAGTTTCGCTCTGGAGAACTGCGAGAGGAAGGAAGGGAACTTCTCCATCTTTGCCCTGCTGAAATACAATTTCTACCTCCCCTTCTTCTTCTTTGGACCTGTGATGACTTTTGACCGATTCCACAACCAGGTGGGATGGGTGTACTATCAGGTTTCTTGTTGCTGCCTTCTCAGGGACCCCTCACCTGTACATTTCTACACCGTGCCCCCTTCAACATGGAGATGAACGCTCACCCTTTGCCAAGCTGGTGCCCTGCAGATGTTTTGGACTACAACTCCCATCAGTTGGTCCAAAGCATCTGCAGGGCACCAGTTTGGCAAAGAATGCTACAGTCCATGAAAGCTTATGCCAAATAAACTTGTTAGCCTTTAACTTGTCTTTGCTTCAAGAGACTAACATGGCTATCCTTCTGGAACTTAATATCCATGCCCATTTTCAAAAAAATGTAAAATGCAACATGAGCTACTGAATCAGGACCCCCTGCTTCACATTAGTGAGGACAAGGAAATTGTCACCACACAGCACCAGGCAGTGTAGTGCAAACGTGGGCTACAACAATTTGAAATACAATAGGCCTCTAAATGTTTCCACTTCAGTTCCTGACAGGAACTGGTCTCAGATTTGGAACTTGTATGAAGGCTATCCAATGAACCTTTTAATCAGAGGCAAGTGGATCATCATTTATTTATTTATTTAATAGATTTATATCCCACCCTTTCTCCCAGTAGGAGCCCATGTCTCATCAACTCCAACTGGTAGTAATGCTGTAGGATCACAGGCAAAGTTTATTAATCCTTTTAATGGGAGATGCCAGGGGTTGGACCTGGGACCACCTCCATGTATGATACACTTTGCCACTATGCTATGCGCCCAACTCTACCTGATGAATTTCAGTCTGTCATATAAAAGTTAAAGACATGCTTAATATTAAAAATGGTTCAGAACAAATTACAATCACAAGATAGGGTGGGTTCTAATATATATATATATATATATATATATATATATATATATATCACGTCTCAAAAAGGCTAGGGTAAAGAGTTGTGTCTTCAGCATACAATGGGAATTTGCATCACAAAGGTGCCGGATGCACTCGTGTGGGATGGATGAACCCACTGAAGTCTGCACCATCCCAGTTCTGCATAGAGATGGTCTATCCTGTGCTGTTTCTGTGCAGATTTGGAAGGGGAAATCCGTACAGTTCTGTGTGGAGACACAAATGTAAACAACAACAACAACAATAATGATAATGATAGGGTGTCTGTGGTCTACAGGGTTGCCTCCATCTGGTAAGTTGGTAACACGTTTTCTTTGACTTGAAAAACTGGGTCGTTGCCACTGGTATGCAGGGCTCCTTGTTGCCACACACTTTGAAGAATTCTTCTTCTTGTTGATGATGATGTTTAATTTATGAATAGCTTCCCATGAGGCATGCCAAAGCAACTTACAATATAACAACATATATGAAAGAGTTACATGTATAAAAAAGTTTTAAAAATTGCATATACAAAGACTATTTTTAAACAATTATAAATGTTTTTAAAAGTTTAAAATAACAGCACATGCATAAAATCAGTTCAGATCTAGCAGAGATACCAACTGGGATAAAGACAGAGTAGAACAAGTCCCCCTGGGAGCGATGAGAGACTGGATGATGTGCCATCGCTTCCAGAGAGAATTGCACCAAAAAATCGTGGCTGCCCTATCCAGGTAAACAACTATAGCGACATGGGAGCCAGGTGGGCAAACTGATGGCTACAGGCCCTTTGGTTTTGCCTTCCTTGGATTTTTATTCAAGTACCTCCTGACGCAACCTTATGCTTGCTCAGGATTGTGAAGCAGTATCAGAGGAAGGAATGCCTGGCGGTGTGTATATGTGTGTGGGAAGGTGCAATCTAAGCACACACACACACACAGCTCATAGAATGTAGAGAAGCTGGGCCTTATCACAGTTATAGTTTGGCAAGCTGGTGGCACAGCCAGGAGGTGAACAGAACAGAGCTGAAGCTTTAAAACCCCCAACTTAGTGCTTGGTCTATTGGCTGACCTTCTTTCCTCCTGATGCTCTTTTGCAGCCACTCATGTGCCATGCTGCATTCTGTGGGTCCATGAACAAAACACCTAAAATGTTCATCTTCTTTTTTTCCCTTGGCCACAGGTACACATCAGTGAGTTGCGACGCAAAGACAATGAAATGTGGCACATCCGTGCCCATGCTCTCATCCATCTCGTGGCCATTGTGGCCGTGGATATCTTTTTCCACTTCTTCTATATCCTGACCATTCCTTCAGACATGAAGTTTGTCAGTCGCATCTCAGACTGGGCGTTGGGTGAGTGAAGGCACAATTCTGTGCTCAAAGAGTAAGGAAGACTTTTCAATTTTTTTGAGGGGGTTTGACACATAGTTCATTCCCGCAGGCTCTTAAGATTACTTATGACTAGGGATGGAAACCGTGGATGGGGGGAAATTCAGTGCTGTTTGCATTTTTATAACAAATTGTGTAATTTGAACTTCTAGAACCAATATGCAAGACACGATTATCCTTCAGAATCCGCACTGCTCCAAATTCTGCACTCTACAACCATGTGTAAAAAATGCATATGTTAGGAGAACGTGTGTGAAAATAACAGACAAACATGAGTTACACCTGGAAAAAATGTTTGCAAAAATGTGTTGTTTATATTAGTCAAAACTGCATACAAAATGGGTGTATCACTGGAAATTCACACTAAATTGCTGATGAATTGTCATGAGGATTTTTTAAAAAAAAAAACCAACCTCAAATTGCTGAGCAAATCTGGAGAACCTGGCTGGGAGTCCAGAGTGTGTGAGTTCAAATCCTCGCTTGTGTCTCCTGGGTGTAAAGGACCAGCTAAAGATCACCCCACAGGGAGTGGCTCAGGGGTTACGTGCCCTGCCAAGCTGCATAGTCCCAAGGAGCCCAGTTGCCCCCCAGCTGGCGGTTGCGGACAAGGAAGGGGCTGGCTTGTGCAGCTGTGGCAAGCTGAGCAGGCCCTGGACAGCTGGGGAGGACTAGCCTCAGAGGGAGGCAATGGTAACCCCCTCGAATACCGCTTACCATGAACACCCTATGCATAGGCTCGCCATACGTCGGGATCGACTTGAACGCAGTCCATTTCCTCAAAGCTGAAACAGAGGGAACCTAAAGTGACAGTTCCCTCCATCCCTAGTGGAAATAACTCACATTGGCACACGCCAGACCACTTACTCTGCAGGGTTTTGTGCATTGTCTTGTATCTTAACACAAGGCAGGAGTTGGCAAAAAACGCCACCTGGCTTTCACTCTTTATACCTGGACACCCCCACACACATATCCCATTTTAGTGGAGGAAATGCCAGGCTGGCAAATGTACCATAGGGCATGGAGAGGAGAGCTGGTTCCCTTTTGTTTCCTGTCCACAGTGATCCCTTCAAGTCTGTGGTATCTGAACTATTCTGGTAGCTCCACTGTGGGACGAGCCACTTGTGTGCACAATGTTGCCATGTGCTGATACAACCCTTGGGGTAGCATGCAGGGGAAGGGGCAGGGTCTAGGGACAGGGGTGGGGAACTGGATCTAGTTCTGACCCACACTCTGCGGACCATATCTGACAGGTGGACGGGGCTGTCAGGTGACTCAAACTTCAAAAGCAATCCTGATTCTTCTCATTTGCCTTTGTACCCCCAACTTGAATTCAAGCCAGAGCTGCACAGGAAGAATCTTTGCAGCTGCAGCTTGAATTTAAGACTAGGCTGCAAAGAGTCCTGTTGACAGCAGGGCTTGCATTCAGCGTCAGAGTGCAGGTCAGTGGTGACTGCAAGCCCTGCTTTCAGCAGGGATTGGCTGCCCCTGAGTGCTCCCAGGAAGGAAGTCCCAAGTTCAGCTGATCCAGTGGGGCTTGCAGGCAGCCCCAATCCAGCGCCCACAGCAAGGCCCCCTTTCAACAGGGATCAGCTCTGCTTGGCAGCTCCTATTAAGAGCTTCCAAGAGGAAGCAATGACAGTGGAGCTTGGCATATGATGTCAGTGTGGGAAAGGACGGCCATGGCTGGGGAAGGGGAAAGAACAGCTTCATGGGCCAAATTAGGAGCCCTTTGTTGTTGTTATGTGCCTTCAAGTCGATTACAACTTATGGCGACTCTATGAATCAGCGACCTCAAATAGCATCTGTTATAAACCACCCTGTTAGTTCAGGTCTGTGGCTTCCTTTATGGAGTCAATTCATCTCTTGTTTGGCCTTCCTCTTTTTCAACTCCCTTCTGTTTTTCCTAGCATGATTGTCTTTTCTAGTCAATCATGTCTTCTCATGATGTGTCCAAAGTAGGATAACTTCAGTTTCATCATGCAAAGCAGTTGCTCCACCACTAAGCTATGGCCTGTCCCCCTTTTGCACTTTCCACCAGGAGAGGGAAACCTGTGGCCCTCCAGATGTTGGAATACCATCATCCCTGACCACTGGCCATGCTGGCTGCTGGAAGTTGGAGTCCAGCAATATCTGGAGGGTCACAGGCCTTCTACCCCTCCTTTACACGTTCGCTGTAGGAAACATTCCTTTCAAGGGATGTCCATGCCCCTAGTTAGGAACAATGGAAGTTGTCTTATACCTAGTCAGACCATTGGTCCATCTGGCTCAGTATTGCCTACACTGACTGGCAGTGGCTCTCCAGGGTGTCAGACTCTCTCAGGTCTACTTGGAGAGGCTGGGGATTGAACCTGGGACCTTCTGCATGCAAGGCGGATGCTCTACCCACTGAACTCCTGCAGCCCTTCACAAACCAGCATCTCTCGGGCTCATCCAGCTTCTTCTAGTACTCTCCGCTTCCTCCTGCTCCCTTCCCACCCCCTTGCGCTGCCTGAAGCTCGCTTGAAGCAGGCCTCGTTCATGTCTCTTAGAAACCTAAACTCTGATCGATGCCACTCAGGCGCTGTGCTGTTCTTTCCTTGGATGTCAACCTGCTGCCCCTCTCCTTCCACTTCTGTTCCACAGCTGGCCTGGCTTACTCCAACCTGGTCTACGATTGGGTAAAAGCCGCAGTGATGTTTGGGGTCATCAACACCATCGCCAGGCTGGATCACCTGGACCCTCCCCAGCCGCCGAAATGCATCACCATCCTCTATGTCTTTGCAGAAACGTGAGTGTCCGTCCGTCCGTTCGCAGGGGGAGATGGTAGGATGGGCCAGAGGTAGGATGGGCCAGCTGGTGGCTCCATGTCAGGGGGGCAGTGGAATCCGCTCCAGCATCCAGCTGCTTCAGGGGAGGATCCTATGGCTAGGAGTGGTGGAGCTCTGCAGCACACTTTAAAACTGCCTCGCACAAGTTGTGACACACCAAAGCAAACATAGCCAGCGAGCAATGTGTAAGGGAGGCCTGGGAGAGACCCTGTGCCTGACAGCTGCTGCCAGTCAGCACAGACAATATTGGGCCAGATGGACCGATGGGCTATAAGGCAGCTTGCTATAGCGGCAGCCCTCCAATCATTCAGTTTAACTTCTTGGTTTTTGTCTCTATTTGGAAAGCTGGAAAAGTTTTAAACAGGATGACGATAATACGGCAGAAGCAGCAGCAACAGTCAAGAAAGCAAAGCGATGAAACAGCAGGCAGCAAAATAAGCAGGCTGCTAAAAAGTCTTGCATGCACGCACGCTCCCTGTTTCTAGATTTTTTATTTTTCAAAACTTTCCTCTTGCGAGGAACAACTTCATTTCCCTATTGTCTAATCCCACATGGTTTGCTTTTATGGTGGCATTACACTTTTAATTCATGTTTACATTTTTATGTTGTGCTGAGAAGCTTTGAAAGCCACCTTGAGCTATGGAGGAGGGCAGCATTTAAATGCATACCTGAAAACCATGGAAGGCTGTGTGCGTTGGGAGCACTCCTTCACCCATGGGGACTTTGGCATTAGAGCTTAGCTCAGAGCACCCTGCATTGACCATGTACATAGAGCGACGCAGATGGAGGTTTAGGAACAACAGATACGTTAAAGCATCTGGTTTTTCTAACTTTCCATTTGTCTTGCAGGCACTTCGACAGAGGGATTAACGACTGGCTGTGCAAGTAAGTTCCCTTTCCACTTGACATCTCTCAGCATCTCTGGGAGACTTCCTGTTCTCAGAGCAACTTATTTGCTGTCTGGGATGGACAAATAAGCTAAAATTCATCTAGCCTGCACTGTTTCATTTGGGGAAGTGAAAGCTCTAGCCAAGGTTTGTGTTGCTGTGTGTGTTTTGACTCACAGGTACGTCTATGATTGTATTGGGGAGAATCACAACAATATCTTGAAGGAGCTGATGGCCACCATCTCCACCTTTGCCATCACCACCCTCTGGCTTGGCCCTTGCGAGATAGTTTACATCTGGTCCGTCTGCAACTGCTTTGGCCTCAATTTTGAGTTATGGGTGCAACAGTTCTTTCAGCTGAAGCAGTTCGCTGGGATGGAGGTACAGTGTTCATCCTTGATGCATTGCCAGCCATTTAAGATCACTCCCTTCCACTTGGGAATGCCCAATTTTGAGCTTCCAAGTGCTGCTGATTCCAGCGGGGCTTGCTATCAGTGTTGATCAGTAGACTGCAAGCCCTGCTTGAGAAAGGAACAATCTTTGCACACTTTAAGGATCCTGATTATTACTTTGTAGCTGCATGTTTACCTGCCCTACACCTGTTGTCATATGACATCAAGTGGGTGTGGCTTTGTGAAAACATCCTCACAGGCCAAATTAAGACCTCTGTCAGACCTCATTTGGCCCGTGAGTTTTATTTTTATTTATTTAATTGCACTTTTAAACCGCCCTATAGCAACAAGCTCTCAGGGCGGTGTCCAACAAGGTTCCCACACTTGCTGGAGGATATCATGTCACAGCAGAAGGACTACAGATGACATCCGAGTCCTTTCTGCGATTCTGTGTTTCCATTTGCCAGCCACAAATGGGATGGGTGCTCCTCATGCATGCATGTTTTTTGCAGCATCCACAGAACATTGTTAGAATAAAAATGCCAGCCTGTGTTCTCTCTCCCCCCATCCCAATTTCATCCACACTTACCCTTTATGGGAAGAATCAGATCCGTACAAAACAAACCTGTTGCCAATGCCCCCTCTGCAAAATCTCAATGCTCCACTAGCAAATTAAGCCCCGTTAGTCTACTGAAGGAGCAGTTGGCAAGAGGCTTTATGGCATGGCCATTATCTGTTTTGTTTTTTGTCTTCGGAATGTACAGTTGCCCAGCAGGTTGAGGCAGCGGCGGCTTATGGCTCCATGTCAGTGGGGTAGCGGAATCCGCTCCAGGTTTTAGTCTGAATGTTCAAGGAGCTTTCAGCACTTTGGACAGCTCCTTGCACATTTGGGAGCAACTTCCATTGCCCCACTGACATGGAGGCAGCTGCCGCCAGTGGCCTAAGGCCATGATGAGGCAAATGATGAGAGAGAGAGAGAGAGAGAGAGAGAGAGAGAGAGAGCATATTCTGCTCCTCACACTCCTGTTTGATGTCTCCTTCCTTGGGCAGGCCAATATGTCAGAGGCAATGTCCCGACGGATCAGGGGCGTCTTTGGGGCAGCCAATTTCTGGGCCATCGTCCTCTACAATATCCTTGCCCTCAACAGCCTGGACTTTGCCATTCTTGTTGCCAAGAGAATTCTCCAAACAGGTAAAGTTTTTCCAGCTGAGTAGGCCCAACCCCTTCTAATGGCTGAAAACGATTTTCCTTGTGGCCACACCCATTAGCCAACGTAAATGTCAAACCCACCAGAGACCCGCTGCTGAAAGCTGGACTGTTTTCTCGGAATCGATATGTGGAATTCGACACCGGCCCCTTCACCCCCCGAGGTCTCACCTGGAGCGGCACACATCACTCCTGCTGTCCTGTGACCCCATGGGAGGTTTTTGACCAGCCCTTATAGCATCCTTGGTCCTTCCGTCTCCCACATAAAACATTGCCTCACGCCTGGTTTAATGACATGAGGGACCTGAGGCTAATAGGAGGGAGGGGCCTAAACTGGGGTGACCCCCAGAACTCTCCCCAGGCCACACCCCTCAGTGGCTGCCATGCTTTGTATCCAGAGTGTTTTTGCCTAACTGGAAGAGGTCCTTGAACTCTGATAAGGCCTCTTGGATGGAGAATGGAGGGGCGTGTGAGCATGTGTAGAAGGAAACTAACCTACTGGAGAAAGGTAAAGTTTACATTCGTTGCTCTTTCCGCTTTTGCCTCTGGTGTGTGGCCCTCCAAAGGTTGCCCAGAAGGGAACACGGCCCTCAGGCTGACAAAGATTCCCTACCCCTGGCCTAAAGTGGTATGTAGTGCATATTGCAAAAATTAAAAATCATAGACTGCCTCTTCCCTATTAGGGTTGGAGGGATCTCTCCGTTTTGGTCCTCTCAGTTTCTCCACATTTGAATTGAATTCTCCACATTTCTGCAGCAAGTTGCAAATTTCTTTTTCTACATGTTCTCATGAAAATTCTCCAGCATTTTCATGCAATTTATGCTACTAAACACATTTTGTGTGCAGTGTTGACCAATGTACACATTTTTGCAAGCAGTTTCTCCTGCGATAATGCATTTTTGGTAGGTTGTTTTCACTCATACATTCAATTTTTTTGCACTTTCCCCCTTAATATATGCATCTCTGTAAACATTTTTCAGTCAGAGAACTGCATTGCAAAATTCAAATAAGTGTGAATTTTGAAGGATGGCTGCGTTTCAGTACTCATATTGTTTCAGAAAGTGCGGATTTGATAGATTCTGCTTTAAATGTGAATGGAATTGAATTCCCCCCCCCCTGCTTTCCTCTCCACTTTACTCTTAGATCATAGTCGGCTTTATTTACCCACTTATTCTTCCAAATTGTCTATGTCCTTTCCATTCAGTTCACCAACCTCTTTAGTCCTTTCTCTGGCTTTCTCCCCCCCCCCCAGCAGCGCCCTTCGGCCCAGCAGCAGCAGCACAACAGGCAGAAATTCAACATGTAAAGTTTTTCTCATCACTGTGTTTTCATCTTGAGAAAACGTTACCTGTTGACCCACTGCCTATTGTACAGGCACAGGAGCCATGCCAAAAAGAATACAGTTGTGGGAAATGTAGTACTTTTGAGCACAAAGTGCAACCACAGCCACCTCTCTTAATCAACTCAGTAAACTAGGGGGCAGGTGTGGGGAAACACTTGGTTCATATTGTAATAACTGGCACTTCTCTAAACAATGTGTAAACCAAAACACTATCCTTTGAAATTTGCACTTCTCTGAATTTTGCAATGCAGTCCTCTAATGAACAGTGGAAACCTAATGCACAATGATAATGCTACATTCAATAAGGATCTTGGGATTGTTGTTGATCACAAGCTGAATATGAGCCAACAGTGTGATGTAGCTGCAAAAAAGGCAAGTGTTATTTTCGGCTGCATTAACAGAAGTATGGTTTCCAAATCATGTGAGGTATTGGTTCTCCTCTATTCGGCACTGGTAAGGCGTCATCTTGAGAAATGCATCCAGTTCTGGACACCGTACTTTAAGAAGGATGCAGACAAAATAGAATGGGTTCAGAAGAAGGCAACAAGGATGATCAGGGGACTAAAAACAAAGCCCTATGAAGAGAGACAGGAAGAACCTGTTTAGCCTTGGGAAGAGAAGACTGAGGGGAAATATGATAGCACTCTTCAAGTACTTGAAAGGTTGCCACCCAGAGGAGGGCCAGGATCTCTTCTCGATCGTCCCAGAGTGCAGAACGCAAAACGATGGGTATGGCAGTGGAACCAATGACCGAGGGAGGTGGTGGACTCTCCAACACTGGAGGCATTCAAGAGGCAGCTGGACAGCCACCTGTTGGGTATGCTTTAATTTGGATTCCTGAACTGAGCAGGGGGTTGGACTCAATGGCCTTATAGGCCCCTTCCAACTCTATGGATTCTATGGTTCTATGAAATAATGGGTACCTTATGGTAAAGCGTGCATGTGAAAATGCATATATTAGTGAAAATAACATAGAAAAATGCATTATGTTAGGGAAAATTGCTTTGGGGAATGTGTCTATTAGAATTGCAGACAAACATGTGTATTAGGAGGGATGCACACTAAAATGCTGGCAAATTTTGCGAGGACTTGCGGAAAAAATGGCAGACAAAGACTGGAAACTGAGAGAAACTGAAAGTGACAGGTCCATCCATCTCTCCTAATTATATTTGTGCATTGATTTATTAAATTACCGTCCGGCCCTTCCTCCCAAAGGATCCCAGGGTGGCAGACAACACAGCAGCAAACAGTACAGTTAAAACATTGAATAAAACAAATAAAGACATTTTAAAGCATTTAAATATCTAAAATCATTTTAAAACAATCACATATAATTTCAAGGTGGGCTGGAAACAGTATTTTCAGCCATCAAATGCCTGGATGAACAGGAATGTTTTTAAGTTCCTCCTGAATTTGCTAATGTTAATATGAGGGAGGCAGACACACCTCACCAGGGAGAGCATTCCATAAACAGGGAACCACCACTGAGAAGGCCCTGTCACAGCTCAGGGCCAAATGGACAGCACCACCAACAGGGCCCCCCTGCCAGTCAGAGGACCCAAGACAGTTGATACTGGGGCAGACACTCTTTTAGGTACTTGGGCCCCAAGGCAGAAGCTGTAGCTCATAGGCAAGGTTTGAGACTTGTCTGTTATTTTAACAGTAACCAGCAATTCTGCTTACAATTTGTAGAGAGCATTCCAAGTGCATGCAGCCCTTCACATCCATTATCTCAATGGTCACGCTACTACAACCCTGTAAGGTGGAGCAGTGTAATCAAATCCATGTTATAGATTGGGGGACTAAGTCTGAAAGATAATGGCTTAATGGCATTAAGGTTTGAAGTGGGACTCTCAGGGGCACATTCTTGCCCACCATACCATTTATTATTATTATTAGTAGTAGTAGTAGTAGTAGTATATTATTTTATATTTTTATTGATTTATTGGATTGTGCTTTTGAATTTGTTTTTACTACAATTTTATTGTTTTCTTCTGTATTGTTCTGTTCACTGCTTTGAGGGCCGTGGTCAAAAAGCGGTATAAAAGTAAACCAATGAATAAATACTACATCCATTTAATTAAGATTTGTTGATTTTTAAGATGAACAAATTTAAGAAATTAAGAACTGGCTTCAAGCCCAGAACTTGCAGTTCAGATGAATGCTTTGAGTACATATGTGTGCATTAAAAAATGTGCATCAGTTGTGTTCCTCTTTAATCGTCATGGCGTTCACTAAAGAATCCTGGGAATTGTAGTCTGGCTGAGGATACAAAGACTGGTCTGTTAGATACCCCTAGCTTCTCTCACAGAACTGTAACTCCTAGGGTTTGGTGAGCAGAGGAAATGACTGTTAAACGAGGCTAAGCCTCATGGCCCAGATACGCTCAGTCTCTCTCATTCCTCAGCAGATGTTACCTGGCCACCAGTTATGAAATGCCTACCCTGAGGCCACGTTGATCATATCTCCCTCCTCCTCAGGTTTCCCTTTCAGCACTTGTTCCATCTGGTTCATCACTTATTGCGGCGTGCAGCTGATCAAGGAGAGAGAACGTTTCCTGGCCATTCAAGGGGAGAAGGAAGACAAGAAAAAGGCAGAGTAGAGGAGAGAGGAATACCGGCCTGGCAAAATGGCGGCTGCTGCTTGGCGTCCTTTCAGACACGCTAGGCCAAAGTGCCCAATCTTTTCAGCCTGAGCGCTGTGCGCTGCCAATCACAAAGCTCTACTTTAGCTATGTACAAACTTATCTGTGTAACCAACTCCTTTTCTCGTTTAAATAAAAAAAATATTTTCTATAACGCTCGAACACAACCGATACCAAGTTATTATTGTAAAGAATCACTATGGTGTGTGTGTGAACATAAGAAAAGCCCTGCAGGATCAGGCCAAAGGGCCATCTAGCCCAGCATTCTGTTCTTATAGTGGCCAACCAGACGCTTCTGGGAAGCCTGCAAGCAGGACCTGAGCGCAAGAGCACTCTCTCTTCCTGCGGTTTCCAGCAACTGGTATTTAGAAGCATACTCCCTCCAACAGTGGAGGAGTTGGTGTGTGTGTGTGTGTGTGAATTGTGTGTGCTATGATTCACAGCTCATTATTTCTCAGGAGCACCTATAATTCCTGACCAGTTTCTGGTTCTATATGACGAGTGAGTATGGAAATAAGCCATTAAATGCACCTGTACTACATAAATAGCAGGAAGAATGCTGCTATCGTGCCCGTGTCCTGCTTGTGGGCTTCCCAGAAGAGGCATCGGGTTGGCCACTGTGAGGACAAAATCCTGGACCAAATGGGCTTGATCCAGCAGCCAGGCTCTTCTGATGTTCTTATATATGTAAGCCAAAGGCACAAACCCATCCACGTTGAAAAGCCATCCAATAAAGATGTACTGTGTGAACCATGTGGATGGAGGGAAGGGAGAGTAAAGGCACGAGAGTGAACATTGAAAACTGATGGCTGCTTCTTATAAGGAGCCCCTTATATATCGGATTCAAATGGTATAGCACAGTGGGGAGTAGAGCCTGGCTGGGAGTCCAGAGTCTGTGAGTTCAAATCCCCGCTCGTGTCTCCTGGGTGTCAAGGGCCAGCTGAAGATCACCCCACAGTGAGTGGCTCAGGAGTTACGTGCCCTGCCACTTGTGCAGCCATGGGCAAGCTGCAGAATCCCAAGGAGCCCAGTTGCCCCCCAGCTGGCAGTTGTGGACAAGGAAGGGGCTGTGGCAAGCTGAGCAGGCCCTAGCCAGCTGGGGAGGACCAGCCTCAGAGGGAGGCAATGGGAAACCCCCTCTGGATACCGCCTACCATGAAAACCCTATTCACAGGGTAGCCATAAGTCGGGATCGACTCAAAGGCAGTCCATTTCCATTTTATATACCAGATTCCTGTATCATATGGTTCATAGTCTCCAGTTTGTCAAGAGATTACACGTAGTCTGCCAGAAACATACAACTTTGAATGTAAACTGTGGTGTCTTGCCAGAGGTCAGAGCTCAGAGCTCAGAAACCATCTGCTGCTTCTGTAGGTTGAATGCCCTGTGCCAGGATGCTATAGAGGGCTCCTCGGCCAATCAGGGGGCAGTGCAGAAAGCCAATCAGAAGGCTGAAGAGTGCCCAAAGAGGTTCCAAAAGCAAGTGAGGCAGCAATGTGAATTGGAGCACTTTGAATGGCTTCGTGCTAAAACCTTCTCTCGCTAGAACTGAAGGGCACATTCTGGCTCTGTGTGTATACATGTACTTGGAACCAGTGAAGACTGGCCCATCAGGGCAAATGGGGCACCGCCCCACCAACCTCAGGCAGCTGTCAGCCAGCCCCCACCTCCAAGCCTTTTTACTTACAGCCTCTCATTGGCTGTGGCTCCACCTATTGTTGGTCTTCCTGCCTTCTGCCCTATCAGTCGCAGTGGGCACCAGCCACTGCTGCTTGGATTATTATTGTTATTGTTGTTGCTGTTGTTGTTGCTGTTGTTATTATTATTATTAGCAGTAGCAGTAGTAGTAGTAGTATTGTTAGTAGTAGTACTGGTAGTGGTGGTGGTAGTGATACTACTACTACTTCTGCTACTGCTACTACTACTTTGTCGTTATGTGCCTTCAATGAATCAGCGACCTCCAAGAGCATCTGTCATGAACTACCCTGTTCAGATCTTGTAAGTTCAGGTCTGTGGCTTCCTTTATGGAACCAATCCATCTCTTGTTTGGCCTTCCTCTTTTTCTACTCCTGTTTTTCCCAGCATGATTGTCTTTTCTAGTGAATCGTGTCTTCTCATGATGTGTCCAAAGTATGATGACCTCAGTTTCATCATTTTAGCTTCTAATGGTAGTTCTGGTTTAATTTCTTCCAACACCCAATTATTTTTCTTTTTCGCAGTCCATGGTATGCGCAAAGCTCTCCTTCAACACCACATTTCAAATGAGTTGATTTTTCTCTTATCCGCCTTTTTCACTGTCCAACTTTCACATCCATACAACTCTGGGCCCCTCTAGTTTTGTTGTTGTTATGTGCCTCCAAGTCGACTACGACTTATGGCGACGCTATGAATCAGTGACCTCCAAGAGCATCTGTCGTGAACCACCCTGTTCAGATCTTGTAAGTTCAGGTCTGTGGCTTCCTTTATGGAATCAATCCATCTCTTGTTTGGCTTTCCTCTTTTTTTTACTCCCTTCTGTTTTTCCCAGCATGATTGTCTTTTCTAGTGAATCATAGTACTGTGATTATTTGAATTTATACCTTGCCCTTCCAAAGGAGTCCAGGGTGGCCAACATAAACAAAACGATTTCACAAGAAAAAGAAAAACTTACTAGAAACAGTTTAAAATATTCCAAAGCACAACATTCCTGGAAGGTTCATACTGCTCTTAAACAAAATTAAAATGCAAGTCTCATCAATCACCCTTTTCACAATGAAGATGATGACACTGACGGCTGTCGCCGGTTCCTCCTTTTCCAAACTTTCAAAGTCACACAGGCGATGGGTAGTCTCCGTCAATCCCTGGCTTTAGAGTGAATGGACCACTAAGCAACCTCCATGACGCATCGATGAGAGCCCAACGACATTGGGTGGATTCCACACCCCTTCCCAGAAGAACTAACAGTCTGTGCACAATGAGGCTAAATTTAAACAGGCAGCTGGGCCTTCTGGAATCTTACAGAAGGATCTAAAGTTAGATCGCAACTGAGTGAAGGGCAGCAGCTAAATGGGGACTGGACGTGCAAGGGTTCCATTTCACCAGGTTAATGCCTCTTTCTGACTATTGAGATTAAAGTCTTCATTGGGGTTAGCCCAACTAAAGGTTGAAGGACGGAGGGCAACCAAATGCAAGTTAAGTTGATCCAGGATTTGAAAAAGAGGACATATTCAACATGATTTTCTCTGTGTATGTGTGCAAACTTTGGAAGAGCCACAGCTCAGTGGCAGAGCATCTGCCTTGCATGCAGAAGGTTCCAGTTTGAACCCCTGGCATCTCCAGATAGGGCTGGGAGAGACTCCTGCCTGAAATGCTGGAGAGCCACTGCCAGCCAGGGTAGACACTATTGAGCTAGATGGACCAATGGTCTGACTCTGTATGAGGCAGCTTCCTATGGAAGTCTAAACTGTTAATAATTTCAAGAGCATATTGTCAATGTCGGAACTGCAGTAGAGGGTATGGTTGCCAGGTTCAGGGCCTGAGACTGATCCTGTACCTTTAGGAGAAGAGAAAGTCAGCAAGTGCAGGTGTTCTTGCAACCCTGTAATGGGAAAAACCACAAGGTGGAATTCTCCCTTTCCCCTGCACAACTTTTAAAGATACAGAAGACCTCTTGGTTGCCAGGCCCAGCCTCCACAAGGTCTTCTGTATCTTTCAAAGTTGTGCAGGGGAAAGGGAGAATTCCACCTTGTGGTTTTTCCCATTACAGGGTTGCAAGAACACCTGCACTTGGCTGACTTTCTCTTCTCCTAAAGATACAGGATCAGTCTCAGGCCCTGAACCTGGCAACCCTAATCCTGGGAAGTGTTGTTTGTGAAGGGTGCTGAGAGCTGTTAAGAGACTCCTATTCCCCTGACAGAGCTCCGGTTCCCAGTGTGGTTTAACAGTCAGCCCCTCTTCCCAGAGAACTCTGGGAACTGCAGGTCTGTGAGGGGAACTGGGTCTCCTAACAACTCTCAGCACCACAAACTACACTTCCCAGGATTCTATGGGGGAAACCATGCCTGTTTAAAGTGGAATAACAGTGGAATAAAGTGTGAATGCAGTCATGGTTAGGATTGCAGCCTTGGTCCTTCTATGTTCACCAAGGTTTCTCCCAGCTGTGTGTGCGCGTAGGAGTGTGTGTCACATTAAGATCCTTGCAGAGCCATTCTTTTACTCAAAAGTAAGCCCCACTGTGTTCAATGAGGTTTACTCCCTAGTATGTTTGTTTAGGATTGCTGCCTAAGGGATAAACTACACATTGTCCTAACTTCATAACTCGCAAATAGATCTAGTTTTTTTCTTTATTTAATTACAAGTGTCTGGAGTCTCATTGGGACTATAGCTTGTGGAGAGCTTTAATCCTTCACTCCCCATGCCAGAATCCCGGTGAAGTTCACACACCCCTCCATACATGCTGCAATTAACCTTAGCAAAACAATATCCCATTGACACCAGTTTGTCTAGATTCGGACATAATAAAACTCTGTTATAGTTAGTCTGTGGTTGGACAAACTATGGCTAAAAGCTAATTGTGGTTTATTGAAACACATCAACTTCAAACCATGGGTTATGAAACTGCCTTGTTTCTACTAGCCATAGTTAAAATTAACCACAGTTTATGGTTCAGATATATCACTAAACTGTGGTCAATCAAAAGCAGAAGTGAGAGATCACAATATCCTCTTCATGGCTGTGTCATGTGGATCTTACACAGTAATTTGCCATCCTTGTAGCGGATGGAATGACTGGGCCTTTTGAAAGTAAAGAGTTGGTTGAGTGTTAAGTCCCCTTGGAAAGGGGCAAATTAATGCAGATGGGAAAATATAATCCACTGGCACAGAGAGGATAGGGAGAATGGCTTGGAGCTGGCACAATGTGCTGCTTTGATAAACTCTGCTAACTGTGGTTGCCAGGTTCCTGGCCTGAGACTGATCCTGTATCTTTAGGAGAAGAAAAAGTCAGCAAGTGCAGGTGTTCTTGCAACCCTGTAATGGGAAAAATCACAAGGTGGAATTCTCCCTTCCCCTTGCACAACTTATAAAGATACAGAAGACCTCTTAGTTGCCAGGCCCAGCCTCCAAGAGGCCTTCTGTATCTTTAAAAGTGCTGCAGGGGGAAGGGATAATTCCACCTTGTGGTTTTTCCCATTACAGTGTTGCAAGAACACCTGCACTTGGCTGACTTTCTCTTCTCCTAAAGATACAGGATCAGTCTCAGGCCATGAACCTGGCAGTGCTAACACTTTGTTTGCTGCAAAAGACATGCAAAGTACATGCTAGATTATGAATTCCAACTGTACTCATCCAAGACTACACCTGTCAATGAGAATAAATCAGAGGCCTATATGCTCTGTGTCAACCCATGTGCTGATGAAATCTTAATTCTCCAGTCATAATAAGTTCCTATAATCTGAGGGAGGTCCACACATACATTTGCTTGCCTTGCAAAACATACCTCCTGAGATCCAGATTTTTTAAAAAATATAAACAGAATCAAATGGTCTTTCCCGCCCTATTTTGCATGTCAGCTGTCAGTCATGAATCCTGACCTCCAAACGTGCCATCAGCATATTGTAATGCACCCAGTAAATGATTAAAACCACAATAACCACACACATCTAAATGTCAAGTAAAGTGTTCTCTTAAATAACGGCATAAAAACTGAATATATCCTAAGTTGTTAGTGGAATGGTTTCAGTTGAGATTTTAAAGTTTGGGTGGATTCTCAGTGTTTTCGATTCTCAAACCCATAAATCTATGTATTTCTTGGATTTACAACCTCCAGGGAGCTCAAGGCAGTGTGGATGGTTCTTCCTATGCATGATCTTCACAACAGCCTTGTGGGATAGGCTAGGGTGAGAGACAGTGACTGGCCCAGTGACCCCCAGTTAGCACCATGGCTGCGTGAATATTAAATAAGTTATTATAGGCCATGGTGAACTCTTGGGACAAAGTGATAGAAGTATTATTGTGTGGGACAGACTTTCTCTAAATTTGGCTTGCCGCTAACAATCATTCCATATATTTCTGATGTTCAGGCAGTGAGTGCCATCACTTATGTATGCAAAACGGCATCACAAACTCAAGAGAGGTACATAGCAGCAGCCTTGGGGAAACTCCAAACTTCACTTAAGTTGGGGTGATGGTGTAAAAATAGATGAGAGGTGGAATGGAATGGAGTATCCTGAAGGTGGGCATGGCTGGATGACTGGAATACAGAACAGAAGCACTTCATACTGCAACATTCTGTTGCAGGTCCCACTTGTGTCCTAACTGACAGCCAGTTAAGGCCTGCTAGTATGGTGGTCATACCTAATTAGCAGCAATAAGAACGCAGTGTTCTTTGTGGGAAATTACGAAACCAAACGCTGGATGGGGAATTAAATTGGAGCACACTTAAATGCAGCCTCAGTTCAAAGCTTGCTGGAATAGGTTGCTAAAAAGTCTTTGGCTTGGCAGAAGTAGCTCCTAGAATATTATGGCTCTTGCCCTGCTGGTGTTGCTTAAGACTGGTGGCATGCCTGTTTCCCATCTGTCCAACCTGTGCATTTGTAAATAAAAAGTTTATTACAAAAGGCACCATAATTTGAAGGCGCTTGCTCCTCAAGAGGAAACTACTCCTGTAAAAGGCTGCCCCTGGAACAGGCTACCACTTGAGAAAGCTGAGCGCACACACCAACATGTATGTGAATAAATCAAGTCACATAAATGATCTCTGAGGAAACAAGGATCAGCAGCATTCACGACTTGGACAGATTTCCTTCCCTCCCAACGGCGATTAGATATATTTCTTCATTGTTTATTCAGCTCTGACTTTGCAGGATATTTTTAGCATGTTACGCTTTACTCTGGATTTAGCAAAGAAGGCTAGAGATATGGCATGTGTGCATGTGTGTGTGTGTGTAGTCAAAACAGTCCCCCTGGCACCTGAGGTTGATTGCAGGAGCTTTGATTCACACCAAGGCAGAATCTGTTTCATACACACGGAGGTACTAAGGCAGCCAGTCACGGGTCTTTCTGGTGAGAGTCCTTCGCGAAAAGACTTCTCAACGGTGAATCATGACAACGTCTGCCACAGAGCTAGAATTACACTTACAGCTGTTACTCAGCCCCCTTGTGTCATCCTCCCTCCAAGAGCCATCCCTCTATAGTGGGCCAGTTTGTCATACTAAAAGGTGATCGGCTTACATATGCTCCCAAATGGATTCCCTAAGCTCTGTAATGCTTGTAGCTATATATAAAAACCTGTCTTGCTGTGGAAACTGAGCCGTACAGCCAGCTGCATTGGCAGCAAGACTCTTGTATTCTCAGCACCCCATCTGGAAGCAAAAGGGTCCTCCAACATTCACAGGCTCAGAGGAGCTGCAAGAGCCAGCCGAGGAAGAAGAGGGAGCTGTTCGAGCCATGGCCTTGGAACAAGCCGAAGAGTTGCGTCTCTACCAGCAAACTCTCCTCCAGGATGGGTTAAAAGACATGCTGGACCACAACAAGTTCCTCGACTGTGTCTTGAAGGTGAAAGGTAAAGAATTCCCATGTCACCGCCTGGTCCTCGCAGCCTGCAGCCCCTATTTCAGGGCCATGTTCCTCTCGGACGTGGAGGAGTCCAAGAAGAAGGAGATCAGCTTAGAGGACGTTGACCCAGAAGTCGTGGGTAAGATCCTCCATTACATCTACACCTCAGAGCTGGAGCTCACTGAGCAGAATGTGCAGGACATTTTCTCCGTGGCCAACATGTTCCAGATCCCTTCCATTTTCACAGTCTGTGTCTCCTTCCTCCAGAAAAGACTTTGTCTCAGCAACTGCCTGGCCATTTTCAGGCTGGGGTTGATGTTGGACTGCGCCCGCTTGGCAGTTGCTGCCAGGGATTTCATCTGCGACCGCTTCGCCCTGATCTCCCGAGATGAGGAGTTCTGCCAGCTCTCTCCCGATGAGCTCATCGCCATCATCTCCAGCGACTCCCTTAATATAGAGAAGGAAGAGTCCGTCTTTGAGGCGGTGATGAAATGGGCCACAGCCAAGGACCATGAGAGCCGGGTGCAGGCCCTCCCGGTGGTCTTCGAGAGCATCCGGTTCCGCCTCATGGACAAGGATTACTTCAGGGACCATGTGGAGAAGCACGCCTTAATCAAGTCCAGCCCAGAACTCCTC
The DNA here is from genome assembly GCF_030035675.1 of Rhineura floridana. NCBI lineage: Eukaryota > Metazoa > Chordata > Lepidosauria > Squamata > Rhineuridae > Rhineura > Rhineura floridana. Next base: position 84,641,603 of record NC_084489.1, on the reverse strand, counting down.
AAGAAGATCCAAATGGTGAAGGACGCCCATGAGGGGAAATTCACGGTGGTGAAAAAGATGACAGGGAAGAAAAAAGGCCAGAAGAAGAAATCTGGTGATAATGTCATAAATGGAGAGGTACAGGAAGGAAGGAGCGAGAAAAAGGAGGAGGAGGAGGAGGAGGAGGACACTCTCCCTGGAATCTTAAATGACACAATGCGCTTTGGGATGTTCCTCCATGATCTCATTTTCATGGTCAGTGACTCAGGGGCAGTGGCCTATGATCCTGGTGCCAACGAGTGCTACTTTGCCTCCATCTCTGCTCAGATCCCGAAGAATCACGTCAGCCTGGTCACCCGCGAGAATCAGATCTTCATAGCAGGGGGAATTTACTACGACGAGGACAATAAAGAGGACCCCATGAACTCCTATTTCTTGCAGGTACCGGTCGCCTTTTCCTCATGGCTTGGAAATGATGTACAGCTTATTGCTTGTAGGCCAAGAGACATACTAGATTTCCTTTGGAACGGAGAGTCAACTCCAGAGTGGCTTAGTCCCAGGTTCAGATTGTTCCTGGTTCAAACTGGCTTGACTCCCTGTTTCAGGTGTGTGTGTCAGCAGGCATGGTGGTCAGTTCAGTGAAATAGCATGGCATGCCATCTACAACTTGTATAGATGGTTATTGTTTTGTTGTTTGTTTCTTACATTTATATCCCAACTTTCCAGCAAGGAGCTCAAAATGGTGTACATGGTTCGCCCCTCTCCATTTTAATCCTCACAACTCTGCAAGGTAGGTTAGGCTGTAATGTAAAAGTTGTCTCGCTAGATCAGGCTGAAGGTCCATGTAGCCAAGAACCCTGTTTCCAAGAGCATCTAGCCAGTTCCCTCTGCCATCCTCTGACAGCCATAGCTGTGTACTGCCTTCAAGTCAATTCCGACTTATGGCGACCCTATGAATAGGGTTTTCATGAGGCTGAGAGGCAGTGACTGGCCCAAGGTCACCCAGTGAGCTTCATGGCTATGTGAGGATTTGAACCCTGGTCTCCCAGGTCCTAGTCCAACACCTTAACCACTACACCACACTGGCTAAGGGGAAAGGGCCATCATTCAGTGGCAGAGCGTCTGCCTTGCATGAAGAAGGTCTCAGGTTCAATCCCTACCATCTCCAGGTGGGAACGGGAGAAAAGCCGGCCTGAAACCATGGAGAGCTGCTGCCAGTCAGTGTTGACAATGCCGAGCTACACAGACCAATGGTCTGACTCAGTATGAGGCAGCTTGCAATACAGTGGCAGCTGACAGCTCCATGTCAGTGGGGCAGTGGAATCCGCTCCAGGTTATAGTTTGAAATTTCAAGGAGCCGTCCAAGCTGCAGCGGATTTCGCTGTACACAAAGCCACCATCAGCCACTATTCCTGTGTTCCTGGTATGAAGAAGGGCTGCAGCCGAGTGGTAGATCATCTGCTTTGCATGCAGGTGGTCACCGGTTCAATCCCCAGGTAGTGCTGGGAGAGACCCTTGTCTGAAATCCTAGCTACTTGCTGCCCATCATTGTAGATGGTACTTAGCTAGAAAGACCAATGGTCTGATGGCATAAGGCAACTTCCATTTCTCCCCAACATCTGGTATTCATAGGTATCCACTTCTGTTGATCTCAATAGATTAAGAAACAGAAATTAGGTAGAGTGATAATGTCCACATGCTCATGTGAACATTGTGGTTCTGACCAAGGACTTGTCTAGCCTCATAATGCCTTTTGTTTCTGATAGGGACAGGGAAGCAATTCAATTCAGGTCGCATACAAAGCCAAATCTATCAAATCTTTTTGAATCGTAACACGGCCATCCTTCATCATTTGTACTTGTCCAAATTTTGCAATGCCGTTCTCCAAACAAGCAACTTTTACAAAGATGTATATAGTGGAGGAAAGTGTGCATAAAAATGAATATAGTGAAAACAACATACAAAAATGCACTATAGTAGGAGAAATTGCTTGGAAAAATGTGCATATTAGTCAAAACTGCATGCAAAAATGTGTTTATTGGGAGAAATTAGCACTAAAATGCTGAAGAATTTTCATGAAGATTTTCTTTTTTAATTGCAAATTGCTGCAGAAATGCAGAGAACTGAATTTAAGACTGGAAAAATAAGAAACTGACAGATCCTTTCATCCCTCGCAAAGAGCCCATACTGGATAAAAGAACCATGATGGCTATGTCAAGAGGGGCGTTCTCATATCAGGGGTGGGCTGTACTTAAAACACCGCTCCCTCCCCAACAGATGCCACCTTTTCCTTTTTAGAAGGCTCTACAATCACTGAGGGACACTTGTTCCACTGAAGATAGATCTAGAAGGAGGAGAGGTTTCTCAGTGGCTACTAGTCATGACAGCTGTACGGAATGTACAGAGTGGGAGGCAGCCAGTGGCTGCTGTTGGGCAGTGGAATCCGCCCCGGGTTTTAGTCTGAACTTTCAAAGAGCTCCTTGGAAGCTTGGGCTATAACCCAGAGCAGATTCCACTGCCCCACTGGCACGGAGCCCACAGCCACCACTGAAACAGTGTCCATCTCAGTACCAGATTCACTGGAGAGGGCTACTGCTTTCCTGCCTTGCTTGTGGGGGCTTCCTCCCTGGGAAACAGATGTGGGACTTTGTGGATCTTTGTTGTGACCCAGCCAGGCTGGGGATATTCAGCCTGTAGAAGAGAAGGTTGAGGGGAGACGTGATCCCTGTCTTCAGATATCTGAGGGGCTATCACGACTTCTCCATCGTGCCAAACGGGAGGACTAAAACCCAGGGCTGAGAACAGCAGGGAAGCAGACTTGGGCAAAGCATTGAGGCAGGGGGCCTGTGGCCCACCAAATGCTCCCAGAGTCCAGCTCCCATCAGTGCTAGCCTCCAAAGCCAATAGCCAAGCAGGATGGGGGTCGGACTCCAGCAGTGTTGGGAAGGCTGCAAGGTTCTTATCCCTGTGTGAACAGAAACTCCCAAGGGGAAAGAAATGTCCAGCAGTGGAACAGGCTCCCTCTGGGGGCTGTGCACTCTCCTTCACTGGAGGGAGGTGTTGAAGCAGAGGCTGAATGATCATCTGTCAGGGGTGCCGTAGTGGCATCCTGCATTGAGCAGGAGGGGTTGGGCTAGATGGCCTCCAATGGTCCCTTCCAATTCTATAGTTCTATGTTCCACTGACCAACAATAACTACAGCTCTCTCTCTCTCTCTCTCTCTCTCTCTCTGTGGGCTTACATAGGACTTACTAAGTAAATGGGCACAAGAGAACACTGTTAAGTGTTTTTTTTAAAAAAAACCACCTTCCTGTATAGTCTGGGGGCCGCACACAGCCTTCTCGGCCTCTGTAACCAGAGTCTCCCCAGGCCTCACTGCCTCTTCAGCCACACCCCTTATCGCCAGACCATACCCCTTACCAGCTATACTTTGTCCCCTCCTCACGTGTTTTGCATGGCTGGAAGGTGCCTTTGAACTCTGATGGTGTCTCATGCTTGCCTAGATGGAGGACAGGGAGAGGAGTTTGTGAGTGTGTGTAGAACAGTGGTGTAGTCGTCTGGGGGCTTGGGGGGTGTCTTAGATACCTTACGTTTTTGCAAACAGAGTCCCAGTCTGGTCCCTATGTCTCCAGCATCCTGTGAGCCAATCAGCATGAAAGTGGAGTGTGTTAGCCATTGAGAAGAGTCTTCTAACATGCTTCTTTGTCTTTTCCTGCTGTTTGGAGCCAATCAGAGCAAAAAGAGGTGAGACAGTTACTGAGAAGACTTTTCTCAGTAGCCAACACACTCCCTTTCCATGCCGATTGGCTTCTTTTTTTTTTTTTTTTTTTACAATAATTTTTATTCAAATTTTCATAAAACATAGAAAACAAAATCATAAAACATTCAAAGACAAAAACAAAACAAAACAAAACAAAAATGATTAAACAAAAAAAATAAAATGTTGACTTCCCATTTGTCACATATCAAATCAGTTATAGGTCTACAATATATAACAATCCTGTCTCTTAAATCATATTATAAAATCACTTTCCTCCAGTAGTTATCTTAATTAATCATCAAATCTCATAAACATTACTTTATTCTTTCCACAAAAAGTCAAAGAGAGGTTTCAATTCTTTAAGAAATATATCTATCAATTTTTCTCCAAATAAACATGTCAATTAATCCATCTCGTTAATAATTATAATAATCTTATTGTCATAACCATAGTCCAAATAAACATTTCGATTAATCCATCTCATCAGAATCTGTTAGGTCCAATAATTTCAATAGCCATTATTCCATTATCCCTATTAGTTCCATCTTCCATCTTCAATAATCCTGTTAAATCCAGTAATTTCAGTGTCCAATCTTCCATTATCAGTATTCCATAATAATCTTGCTGTTGTAGCCATAGTCATATAATAAGAGTCTGATGGGAATTTCCTCTATCCCAAATATTTTCTTGCCATCCATTCTGAATAAGTTGCTGAAATACTGTTGTAAAGTCATATCTGTGTTCTTCTTTTTTACAAAATGCACTGGCTCATCTCTTAAGAGTTTTTCCATTGTCACATGGCTGCAGTTAATTCCATAGATTTTCTCTATATCAAGCTCCATCACATCATTCCAGTCCAGAAGATTATCCAAGCCATTGATAACTTTATCTCTAATATCTTCATTAATTTCTTCAGAGATAACGTTAAATTCCAAACAGTAGATTTTATTTCTAAAATCCATAAACTCCAGATCTTTTTCCAATTCCACATTTGTTCCAATCTCCAGGGCTTGTATCTTCCCTTTATTTTTTCTTTTCTCATCTCTGATCTCATTCTCCTCTCTCACAGGATCCCCTATTTCTTTAAGCTCCTGCGTCATTTTGCTCAGTTCAATTTTCAGCTCCTTACTACCCTGTCGCAGGGTTGTTTCGTTATCTCAATCTCATCCATTATTTTCTGAAACATAATTACTTCCAGATTCTCAGCCACTTTCTTGATTGCCATTTTTAAAACCACGAAAACCAAGCAAAACAAAAATAAAGAAGAACCACTTCTTATTTCAGCAACAATTGGGTTAATATTCCAGGCTTGATGACATCACAGTATAAACAGAGCAACCTGCCTTATCTCTCTATGTTCAAGAATGCAAAACAAATTTAGTTCCCAGCATCAAAACAGTTAGTGGCATCGTGAAGAAGCAGATTCGTCAAAATAAAATAGACCAAAAAGAGAATAGTCCCAGACAATATAATATTCCTCGGAATAGAAATCAGGAATAGAAATCCCTCTTCTGTTTATTATCTTTAGAATGCACTTCCAGGACAGCTTTTTGCAACAGAAACAGAGATAAGCTGTTAATTTCGTGAATAACAGAGAAGAGCTATATCTCACCCAGAAGTTGTCCGAAGCCGATCAATCTGACAAATCTCCTTTTGCTGCAACAATTTAAACCAAGTAAAAAAAATAATAGAAAGAAGGGTGCTTGCCTGTTAGTCCGTTCTCTCTTTAAAGAAAAGATAAACGTATCGCTTAAGCAGATAGAGCTTGTTAGGAAGTCCGTCTGGCATTGTTGGCTGGACCTTATCTCATAAATTAATGAAATCCAGTCCTCCCAACAAAAACAGGCTTTTGAGGTTGATCTCTATGCCGATTGGCTTCTAGGGATGTCAGTAGGTGTGGGAGAAGGCAAGCATGGGAAGGACTGAGTAGGGTGGAGAAGATGAGAGAGAGCAAGCGAGTGAGGGGGCGTGGCTGTCAGGGGCGTGACATGACTGTATGATGATGGGACCCTGCATTTCTGAATTTGCCACTACACTGCTGATGTAGCAACAAGCCTACTATACAAAGGCAAACATTTGCATCAGTTGCTCTGCCCACTTTTTTCTCTGGCCCTGCCCACCACAGGCACGTGGCCCTCGGCAGGTTCCCCAGGTGGGAATATGGCCAAAAGATTCCTTACCCCCTTGCTATATAGTGTGGGGCTGTGCCCTGACTGCTTTCTGCTTCTTTCCAGTATGATCATCTGGACTCCGACTGGCTTGGGATGCCTCCTCTCCCTTCGCCCCGCTGCCTGTTTGGCCTTGGAGAGGCAGAAAATGCCATCTTTGTGGTTGGTGGGAAAGAGCTGAAGGAAGGAGAGCAGACCTTGGACTCGGTCATGTGCTATGATCGCCTGTAAGTGCAAAAAGCCTCAGAGCAGAAGGGATTGAGATTTAGGGAGTCTGAAATCTTGAGTCGGCTAATACGGACTGCTAGGCAGATCCCGGTGAGGGATAATCAACATTTAAATGATTCAGCCTCAGTTTTGCTTGCCAAAATCTGAATAATGGCTTCAGGGTAATAATTTGCCAAAATTGGCATTGGCACTGTTTATTTAGTTAAAACATTTCTAGAACACCCTTAAAAACAAACAAACTGCTAGGGCTTTTTGCCATAGCAGCTAAAACAACTCATAATTGAATTTTTGAATTATGTTTTAATTGTGCTTCCGGTTTTATTGTCTTATGCTGTGTTTTATTTGATGTGTTCCTTGTGAGCCATAAAGAGAACTCCTGTTATGCAGAAAATAAATACATTAAAAATCAATTAAAATAGTTAATCACAGCAAAAGAAAGCAGTAAAAATAATCACAACAGATTTTTTAAAAAAATGTGTGCCTGAGGTTAAAAGCCTGGGAAAATAAGGAGATCTTTGGATGGCGCCTAAGAAAACATTCATTTACGTGGGCAGGAATTATAGTGTGCCGCAGTGAAAGGTGCAAATAAATGGGGGGGGGAGTGAAATTCCTTGGTGTGGAGCAAGGTGTAGACGTTTGATCCTTTGGCATTGAGCCACCACAATGGGATGAATCTGAGGGAAACAGAGGTGAAGAAGCGCAGGAGGAGTTGTCAAAAGGTGGGGTTTGTTCCATGATGGAGCTCTTGCCAAACAATTTTCTGACATTGAAAAAGTCAACCAGCATGTTTGCACCACCATGGAGATCAAGTGATAGGGAGGTAAAACTCCATCTGTTGAATTCCTGCCTGTCATGCATCTGTAAACAGCATGGAGAAGGGAGTGAAAAATCATGTAATCATCAGTGTGGTGTAGTACTGAGAGGCAAGGATGTACACTCCATCAGTTGAATTTCTGCCTGATGCGCTGCTGTAAATCGCATAGACTAGGGAAGGGCACTAAAAATCTTGGGGGGTGCTGGATGGAGGAGCTGTGCATGTGGTGGTGATGCGGGTGGGAGAGAAAGCTGAACGCCTTCTGAACTCATATTGTCCTTCTGTCCATCAGGTCGTTCAAATGGGGCGAAGCGGACTCTCTTCCTTACCCGGTCTATGGTCACGGGGTGGTGTCCCAAAATGACCTCATCTATATCATAGGAGGCAAAGGAAACAATAAGTGAGTGAGCGGAAGTGGAGGTGGGCAGAGGTGACCAGTGTATAGGAGATAAACTGCTACGCTGTCTTAATATTAAATCAACCCCCCCCCAAAGAAAAACCCACAGTGGATTTAACACATGAGGGGCTGTTTCGATATATCTACGTCTGTGTGTTTGCAGGGCTGTTTTTGAGATAGCAATTGATACGGAGTTCCAGCACCTCTTTTTTTTGCTATGGCAGCCATTTTGTGCTGGCTCCCAGCACTTTTATCCGGGTATGAGGACCGTTGTCTCATTTTTTAAAAAGAAAATATGCACTGTGTGTTTCAGTGTATAGCTTTTAAAAGTGTGACTTCCTGAACCTTGCAGATCTACTGTGAAGTCGGAGTGGGGGGTGGCAGCAGGCTGGTTGGTTGCGAACGTACAGGGTTTGATCATCCCATCGCAACTGGCAAACGTGGCCTGTGCCGAGGGCACCCAAATCCCTGGGAGGCCTGCGCTAGCCGTGCAAATTGCCTTGCAGGAAATTTAAGAATGTAGGAAACTCCTTGTACTGAATCAGACCATCTAGCTCAGTGTCGTTGGCATTGACCGGCAGCAGCTCTCCAGGGGATATTCCCTCTCCAGGGAATACTGACTTCTCTCCCCGACCCCAGCGCTTTTATTTTGAGTGCTTGTTGTAAGCCACTTTGGGCACAGGTCACTGTGGAAAGGTGGCATATAAATAAACCCAATCAATCAATCAATCTCGTGCCTGGAGAGGGTGGGGACCTTCAGTGTACTCTGCCTCTGAGCTATGGCCCAGTGACATCCCTTGCAGCTCAGGGGTCAAAACTCTGAGCCTTCTGCTACCCCCCCCAGTTCCCCCCACCCCCAGGGCATCATGAAGGAATGACTGACAGATGGTGAAACTGGCCGTCGCAAGAGAAAACCCTGGTTCACTCTTGAGCATTTAAGCTCAGCACGTGCAAAGATCCAGGGCAGTGGGAGGAGTGAGCAAAAGGATGGAATGCTAGAGGCTTCCTTAGGTAAACCCCAAGAGCGAGGAGAGTGATCCATGCGTAGATCTTAACAGATGAGTGGCCGAATTAAGAACCAGATGCCCCAATGGGAAGCCCGCAAACAGGACCTGAGCGCAAGAGTGCTCGCCTCACTTGCAAGTCCCAGCAGCTGGTATTCAGATGCACACCACATCCAACAGTGGAGGCAAAACATAGCCATCTTGCTAGTTCGCTGCACGGTACTGATCCGCATGGATTTCAATCGTCCGTCATTTCTTTACCAGCCAGTCCTTTTTTTCGTTTCCACTTTCTCTGGTGCTTGCCGATTTGATCTGCTGTGCGTGTTTTGGGTGATTCAATCTGCAGGGGAAGTTTTTCGGGTTGTGAAAATTACGTAAGATTTTCGTAGATATTTATATAAATGACAGCATTCCATGTGGTTTTTTGGCGGCGGACAAAAACATTGCATAATTTTTGGGTAGCTGCCGTGAATGAATGATGAGATCAGCGTTCCACGTGGTTTTTTAGTGACGGGAAAAACATTGCGTAATTTTTAGATCGCTGACGTGAATGGATAATCACAGTGTTCCACCTGGTGTTTTTTTCAGACACACAGTGACACACACACACACACATTTAGCACATAGCGAGCAAGAGCGAGAGACAGCCCTGGTTAGCTCAGGACAGCAGCAATGAAAGAGGGGTGGAGGGTGGGTAGCATGGGTCAGTCTCATCATCGTAATGTTTCCCACACAAGAGATTCAGAATCCTATGAGATATCTTGTTTGAAAAACATGATTTGACAATTAACATTGAAGACATATATAGCCAATTTTTTTGCATTTATATTGGGATAATAACATTTTTTTCCATAATATATAATGGACAAATGGAAATCCTGTGGGTGACACAACATCTTAATTACCAAAAAAAAATGTAAAATAGGGGGAGGATTTCGGGGGGGGGAATCTTGCCAATTGCAGTTGCAGCCGCAAAATCCTTGCTAATTACAGCAGCTGCCTGCCGCAAGAGATTGGTGCTGCTCCGAAGGGATAGAGAAGTCGTGAATTCAGTTGGGATCCGGTACCAGGTTCGATTTTGTCAGATATTCTCTGCCATCCCTAATAGCCACTGATAGCCTTATCCTCCAAGAATTTATCAAACCTTCTTCATCAGCCATCCAAGTTGCCAACCATCACTGCCTCTTGTGGTCCAATAGTGTAACCATGCGCTTTGTGAAGTTCTTTCAGTTGTCTGTCCTGAATCTTCCAGAATTCAGCTTCAGTGGAAGCCCATGAGCTCGAATCTTCTCAGAGAGGGAGAAAAACTTAGCTCTATCCACTTTTTCCATGCCACGCATAATTTTACACTCCTCTATCATGTTCCCCCCAACATACTTGCCTTTTTTCTAAATTAATTCCTCCCCGCTTCTGCTTCAGAAAGTGCCTGAACAAACTCCTCATCTACAACCCAAAGAAGTTTGAGTGGAAGGAGCTCGCTCCCATGAAAACTTCCCGTTCGCTCTTTGGGACAACCATTCACAATGGAAAAATTTACGTGGCGGCAGGAGTGACCGATTCCGGGCTGACCAGCTCTGTGGAAGTTTACGACATTGGAGCCAATAAGTACGTGCCCTTCCTGACAGCACATTGTATGAAGGAGTCACAAAGGACATCTGCCCCTAGTTACTTATCTGCTTATTGCATTTCTGTCCTGCCCATCCTCCAGGGAGCTGAGGTTGGCATACAGGGTTCTTCATCTGCCTCCTCTCCCAAGTTATCTTCGCAGCGACCCTGTGAGGTAGCTTAGGCTGAAAGACAGCAACTGGCCCTAGGCCGCTCTGTGAGTGTCATGAGCGAAAGTGGGGAATTGAACTTGGGACCCCTTAGTCCTACCATAACACACTAACCCAGGTGCAAGGAACCTTTGGCCCTCCAGATGTTGCTGAACTACAGCTCCCAGCATCCCTGGACATTGGCCATGCTTGCTAGGGTTGATGGGAGTTATAGTTCAGCAACATCTGGGGGGGACAAAGGTTCTTCACTCCTGCTCTAACCACCACATATTGATGGCTCTTCCTAGAGCAGCCTTCCCTTCCCTGGTGCCTCCCGGATGCTTTGGACTACAGCTGCCATTAGCCATAGCAAGGGGCTGATGGGAATTGTAATCCAAAGCATCTTGAGGGCATCAGGCTGGGGAAGTCTAGTTGAGGGATCTCTGACTTCATATAATTCTATTCTTCTAGTTTTCCCAGCATCCTTTGCTAGCTGTATGCACAGCATTCGGAGACACTATCATTTCCCCCAAATGTTTGGAAACATCGTAGGCAGTGTCTGTCACCATCTTGCTATAAACTGGTGCTGCCCTGGGCCATTTCAGAGCATTTTAATGCACATCTGCAGATATTCATGAGAAGCTGTCCTCACAGTGGCCAACCAAATTCCTATAGGAATCCCACTAGCAGGACCAGAGCGCAACATCAATCTCCCCTCCTGTAGTTTCCAGCCACTGGAATTAAGAAGCATATGGCTTCTGGCAGTGGAAGTATTACACAGTATTGCCTTAGAGGTTCCTCATTGTACTCTGTGCAAATCACTGGTCTGCATGATCCTTTTGAGTGAAAAGAAGCCATCCTTGCACAATCACTCATGCAGAGACACAACAGATATCCATGTCTTTGCATAGGTACCTCTGCTGTGTTTCTCCATTAGGACAGGATCGTTAAAGCCCTCCCAATCTACACATATTTCCCTTTCCACTGCAGAGGTGGATTTGAAGGAGGCTGGGCTACAGTGCCTTGCAGAGTTGCAGTAGGAATCTGGTGCCTATTATCAAAGATTTATGACTGCTTCGGCACCATCACAGGATAGGTATTGCCCTGGCCATATCTAGTACTCCTGGGTGTACAGGAATGTTGGCCATGGAAGATGCATTTTGTTTTCTGATACTAATCTGATCTTTTGTGTCTTGGTAGATGGGAATCCTTCACTGAGTTCCCCCAGGAGCGTAGTTCAGTCAGCCTGGTAAGCCTGGCTGGCACCCTCTACCTAATTGGAGGCTTTGCCACTGTGGAGACAGAGTCCGGAGAACTGGTGCCAACTGAGCTCAATGATGTTTGGAGGTAAAGAATGAGAGTCAGCCTCCTCTTTCAACTTTGCTGGCATTCATGGGGAGGAGCTGCCTTTTAGCTGAGAGCTGGGCACGTGTTTAGCAAGATCACATGGCAGAGCTCAATCTATGTAGGAATGCTGCTGGTCCATCTTGGCAAGGCTTAAGAACATAAGAACATAAGAAGAGCCTGCTGGATCAGGCCAGTGGCCCATCTAGTCCAGCATCCTGTTCTCACAGTGGCCAACCAGGTGCCTGGGGGAAGCCCGCAAGCAGGACCCGAGTGCAAGAACACTCTCCCCTCCTGAGGCTTCCGGCAACTAGTTTTCAGAAGCATGCTGCCTCTGACTAGGGTGGCACAGCACAGCCATCACGGCTAGTAGCCATTGATAGCCCTGTCCTCCATGAATTTGTCTAATCCTCTGTTAAAGCCATCCAAGCTGGTGGCCATTACTGCATCTTGTGGGAGCAAATTCCATAGTTTAACTATGCGCTTTGTAAAGAAGTACTTCCTTTTGTCTGTCCTGAATCTTCCAACATTCAGCTTCTGTTTCAAAAGTGGCTAGCTCTGGAAGCTCACAAGTAGGGATGAAGGAAATTCAATTCAGTTTACATTTAAAGCAGACTTTATCAAATTTCATAGCATCAGAGAACAGTAGGGTTGGAAAGGGCCTATAAGGCCATCGAGTCCAACCCCCGTTCAATGCAGGAATCCAATTTAATGCATCCCCAACAGGTGGCTGTCCAGCTGCCTCTTCAATGCCTCCAGTGTTGGAGAGCCCGCCACCTCTTTAAGTCATTGGTTCATTGCTGTACCACTCTAGAGTTAGGAATTTTTTCCTGAAGTTCAGTTGAAATCTGGCTTCCAAATTTGCACTTTCTGAAAGAATATGAGAAGTGAACCATTGACACCCTTCAAAATTCACACTTACCTGAATTTTGCAATGCAGTTCTCTAACCAATGTTTAGAAAAATGTATACATTAGGGACAAGTGTGCATAAAAATGAATATGTTAGTGAAAATAACATACAAAAATTCATTATTACATTGCTTGCAGAAATGTGCACACTGAACACATTTTTGTTTGCAATTTCCACTATTAGGCGAAATTCGCACTAAAATGCCGAAGAATTTTTGTGAGGATTTTTAATTTTCTTTTAAAAACCACAAATTGCTACAGAAATGTGGAACACTGAATTTAAGACTGGCAAAATGAGATACTGACAGAACTGAAATTGACAGATCCTTCCACCCCTAGCCCCAATACATTTTCAAAAATCTAAACTTGAAGGACCCCAGTTAAAAGAACACCCTGATGTTCTAGGAACAGGATTTTACACAAATTGATTTGGGAACTGGAGGTCCATTCACTCCCCTTATCCAATTGTGTTCCTGACTTTTCCAGGTATGATGAGGAAGGCAAGAAGTGGGAAGGCGTCCTCCGAGAAATCCAATATGCCTCAGGGGCCACTTTCGTGCCTGTGCGGCTCAACGTCCTGCGACTAACGAAGATGTGATTGTGTCACACAGCATCACTGTGACTCTTGCTATTGAGCTCTCTCGCTCTCCCCTATCTTTCCCTCTGTAACTTAGCATTGAAGCATTCAGTGAGGCGGTGTCATTTTCGTTTTGTTTGATACATTTTTTAAAATGGCTACATTTGCAACTTCCTGTCACTTTACTCAGTCTCAGTAATGAGTATGGAAACAATGCAAACTGATATCGGATGGGCTGGCATTTGTGGAAGGAAAACTAAAACCGCAATGGCTGATCTTTCTGGCAAGTGGGCTACCAGTCAAGTTCGATATGAGCTGGTTGACTCTGTAGCACATGTGCAGTTCCTTAAATCTCAGCATAGCTTCACCTCCTTTACTGAACTGGAAGTAAGCAGCAGCTCCAAGGGAGGCGGGTCACGTGTGCAAGGTGCATCAGAACCCTGCCATTATTATTTTTTTGACATCCCATAGCTATATAGCCTAGCAGTTCTGCGTCCCCCCCCCGGTCATATTTTAAAAATTCATATCACTCAGAGACTCCCTGAAGTCTTTTCTGCATACAGCACACCAGATGGATAGAAAATCACAGGTAAACCTTGGTATTTGATGTGAACATGAAATTTCTAGGTGTCCAGCTTTTCTGCTCAGTGGCTGGGCCTTAAATATCTGATGCCTGTGTGAGACTGTATCTTTGCAAGGGAGGAGGAGGAGAAAAGCAGAACAAGTCAGCTCAGCCTCCGGTGACACTTTGGTTCTGTCCACCACCCCACCAGCTCTAGCAGTCGCCAGCCACCACTGGCATCACAACATGTGCAGGCAAGGCGAGGAGGGTAGCCAGGAGGTGCAATCTAATTGGGAAGGGGCTGAAGAGAGGCTGCGGCCTTGGCAGAGCTTGGCTATGTCTGGTAGCTGGGAAGACAGAACAAGCTGAAGATGCACCAAGCAGAACACCGCCTGCCCTCTTGACTCTGTCCAATCACTCATATATTTATCTCCTTTCTTCCTGGGGTGCCCAAACTCCTGAAACTTCAGATCAAGCTATGTGATTTAGTAACCTTAGATTTAGACTCTACATTCATATTTCATTCCTGACTGCTTGTGAGTGTCTTAAGGACAATATCCACTAAGGCTCACAACTAGATGCTCAGAGATTTTCTTCTGGAAAAGACAGACACGCAGACTCAGGTCAAGAAATTTCTGTTTTATTTAGGCGTACAATTTGGAAACAGGTCTCCAATTCCTTTTTTTTAAACTCCCCTAACAAAACAGAACGTTTTGGTAATGGTTAAGCAAGGTCCCCCTGCCCATCAAATGTTTCGTATTCAGTGAAAGAAGTAGGGCCCAAATATTTTTTTTAAAAGCATGTTTACAGTTCAGAGATGCTCAATGCTCATTTCAAATTCCCTTAAATAAAATAAAAGAAATTCTTATTGAGGAGTCTTTCATAGTAAAACCCTAAGGAAGTTAACAAGCCAGTAAGATATTAGACCATTTCACATATTACAGAATGGAAGGTTGTGGTGAAAAGTTCACTCCAGAGCTGCAACTGACCAAGGTTCTGGAGAATGTGTTCTCTCTCTCTCTCTCTCTTTCTCTCTCTCTCTCTCTCTCTCTCTCTCTCTCTCTCTCACACACACACACACACACACAAACACACACTATTCTCTTCTGCAATGTTGCAGGAGAGATGGGGTCACACACACCCAGTGGAAATGCCTTTACCTGTAGCAAGCAAAGCAGTAACCCTTAGCTCAGAGTAGACCCATTAAAATTAATGAATTTAAGTTAGGCATGGTTATAGAATCATAGAATAGCAGAGTTGGAAGGGGCCTATAAGGCCATCAAGTCCAACCCCCTGCTGCAGGTTAAAATGATGAAACAGGTTATCCTACTTTGGACACATCATGAGAAGACATGATTCACTAGAAAAGACAATAATGCTGGGAACAACAGAAGGGAGTAGAAAAAGAGGAAGGCCAAACAAGAGATGGATTGATTCCATAAAGGACGCCGCAGACCCGAACTTACAAGATCTGAATGGGGTGGTTTATAACAGATGCTCTTGGAGGTCGCTGATTCATAGGGTCGCCATAAGTCAAAATTGACTAGAAGGCACATAACAAGTAACTTCAATGGATCTACTCTGAGTAGGACTGGCATGGAATACCACCCTAAAAAACCTCAAGTAATCTCTTCCTATGAATTTTGGGCATTTTCCCATTTTGTTTTAATCTTTATTTGACTGGTGTAGTACAATAATGAAACATGCGAGTTATGAACTAGGCTCGAATCTCACAACCGGCTACAATCCATGGATCAGACTTAGGCTAGCCAAGTCTCTCTCCCCTTTTACCTCCATCTTTAAAGTGGGATAAGTGTGGCATACCTCACAGGGCTGTTGTCAGATTACAGTGATAGCGGATGTGAAGCTAATTATGTGAGATAACCTCTTTCACATCTCTTTTGGCAGAATGCCTGTAACACTAAATTCTAATGATTTGGATAGCAGGACAGACACCAGAAATTCTTCACACAGTGCACAGATAAACAATGGAATTTGCTCCCAGAAAATATAGTCATGGTCATCAACTTGGATGGCTTTCAAAGAGGATTAGGCCAGTTTCATGGAGGATAAGACTGTGAACACATTGGTCGCCAGATCAAAGCATTTCTATTGGCCACACCCGGAGTGGGAATGGGGTGATCTGCCGATCAGTTGCAAAATCTCTTTGAAGTTGATTTAAAAAAAAAAACTCACTCAAGCTGCTCCCACCAGGTTTTACAATAAAAAGGGATGGGGTTCAACTAGCATCATGCACCCCTGTTTTCAGAAGAGAGAGGTGGAGACGCATTGGGACCCGCAGAACAGCGAGTGTGACTTTCTGCCCTATGGCTATCCACAGCTTCTAACCCCGATGGCTACGTTCTGTTTCCACTGTTACAAGCAGTATGCCTCTGGATACCAACTGATGAAAGCCACAGGAGGGGAGAGTGCTCTTGTGCTCAGATCTGGCTCACAGGCTTCCCGTTGGGAAGAACAGGATGCTGGACTAGATGGGCCACTGGCCTGATACGGCAGAGCACTTCATATGTTCATTCTCTCTCACACGCATGCACACATACCCTTTCAATAAGGTAAGCGATAAAAAGGTATGATCGCTTTCTCTTAAATGCTCAAATTATGTGGGGTCCAAAGTATCCCTAGCCAGGGGGAGAGAGTGGCATCCCACCCACCTCTACATGAACTTCCATTCAATCTCTGGACCCTGGAAAGGATGTGGCAGACCCCCTTCGCTTTCCAAAACCAAGACAGATTCACATATGAAATATTTGGGCATACACCTAAACTGGGATGAGGGGGGGGGGAAATCCATGCCTTTGGAAATGTAGGCATCACACAGGTAGGTACACTTAGTAGGGAGCCCTGTCCTTGCAACTGCAAAGGCCTCGTCCAGCCATATCTTTGGTTTCTGAGGCTTCAGCAGGCATCACCTGCATACTTGCAAGCATATCTGTGCAAGGGATATAGAAACAGAGGAGAGGCACTGCTAATTTGGTGACAAGATTCAAACGCCAAAAGTTCACACTGATACCTTTTCAGGGTTGGGCCAATAAGCGCAGCTCTTGTGAAATACTATGGCTAGTGCAAATCAGTAATATAGTAGCAAGTGCAGGGTACCTTCATGTTAATCACAGCCACGCCCTTCCCTCCTTTGTTTGATGCAGAGTTGAGATCCTTGTTAATGCCTTCTCCCACAACAACAGACGTCCCTAGCAGCCAATACGCACACAAGGGGAGAATGTCTTCTCAGTGGCTGCCTCAACTCCTTTCACTCTGATTGGCTCCAATCAGCAGGAAAGGACAAGGAAGCAAGTTAGAAGATTCTTCTCAGTGGCTAACACACTCCCCCTTTCATGATGATTGGCTGGTAGAATGCTGGAGACATAGGGATTCTCCTGGGAGCCTGCTCCCAAAAAAGTAAGGGGTTGAAGACCTCGATGACTACACCCATTGCAAATGTGTGCGAGAGAATATGTATGTATACACAAGGCCTTGCATTAGTGAAGGGAGGGTATGTACCACTCTGCAAGAATACAGCCACAGATTTTGTGATGGGTGGGCCGAAGAGTGTACTAAAAGGGTCATAGTAAATTGATGAAAAACCAACAGAAATCACGTACTCTCATGGGTTCAAAGATATTTAAAACAATTTCATTATATACTGAAAAGCAAAATACCACCCATTCTAAGAAGGGCTTACATCTTATTGAGTAACTGGCAAATGGGGAGGAAAGGGTGCCTGGAATTTCACTAGCGGGCCCTGGCAATGGCAAGGGGGGGGGTCCTCCTCTCTGGTGGTTAGGGCCCCAACACTCAGTGAACTTGACGCCGCTCTTTGTAAACTTCTGCAATAATTTTATGTGTTGCCTCATCAAGCACACTTGATTTTAAGGGGACAGCAAGTGGGCATGAGGAAGGGATGTTTACCTCCCCCCACTATTCCCTCTGCTTCCCCCCACACCTACTTCCCCCAACTTTCTCTCCTGTCAGCAATCCAGTTGGTCTTTTCTCTACCTCAGATCCCAGCCAGATTTGAGAAACAGAAGGGGGGAGGAGAAGCAGCAGGTGGGGGAAGGATTAAGCACCCCCTCAGACACGCTGATTCTTTCCAGCAAATGGCACCCCCTCTCTTTTTGTCTCTTACACACACCAGATGCGGCAAAAGGGGCGAGGGAGAATGACCGTTACTGGTAGAAAATACTTTACCATCTCTGATCTCAGCCAGATTTGAGAAACAGCTGGGGGGAGGAGGAGAATCAGCAGGTAGGGGAAGGATTAAGCACCCCCTAACACACGCTGAGCCAGGAAAGCCAGTGTAGCATAGTGGTTAGAGTGTTGGACTATGACCTGGGAGACCAGGGATCAAATCTCCACACAGCCATGAAGCTCACTGGGTGACCTTGGGCCAGTCACTGCCTCTCAGCCTCAGAGGAAGGCAATGGTAAACCACCTCTGAATACCGATTGCCATGAAAGCCCTATTCATAAGGTTGCCATAAATCAGAATCGACTTGAAGGCAGACCATTTCCATTTTTCAACACGCGCTGATTCTTCCCAGCAAATGGCAACCCCTTTTTTCATTTATACATACACACAAGATGTGGCCAAAGGGGTGAGGGAGAGTGACCTTTACTGGTAGGTCAGTGGGAGTGGAGGATAGACGATTAGCGCAAATGGGGCCCTGTCCCACCAACTTTGGCCTGTCCTCAGCCACTGCCACCTGCCTGCCTTCTTACTCACAAATAATCCAGCAGCGGCCCTGGCTGTTAGCTTCTTCCTCCTCAGTCTTAATGTTGACTTTGTAGAACTCAACAGGGAGGATGGGGACAAAACTACGATTAGTGGGCTCTGTGTGATGCCCCTGTATTTTTATGACTGTAAATATGGTAAGTGCAGGTTTATTAAGGTATATATGGTAAGTGGATTGAGTTAGAGGGGGGAGTACATGGGTTAGAATGCTGGAGAATGCTGTATGATGATTGGCTGAACGTTTGAGTGGCTGAAGGTATAAATGAGAGGATGACAGTTGGTTCAGGGTTCTGTTTGGTGGGGGAGTTGTTGGCAATTGGTTGTGGAGTGTGGATTGGAGTTGGTTGTGGGTTGGATTATATTTGGCTGGTATTTAGGCAGAATATATATGACTGGAAACATAAGAGTGACACTATATGAAACCATACACTTGTTGAACATTCCTAAAGTAATCTTGTTATTTCCTGGTGTTATCAAATAAATACTTTTATTGGTTTACCAAAAGCCTGATCCTTGGCTGGGGATACACAGACCAGAAGGGAGGGCAGGGTTATTACAAAGGCTGAAGGAAACTGTATCATATGGTGGCAGCGGTGAAGGGAGATATTGTAACAACGTCAAGCATCCAGAGCAACCCAGGATTGTATGCTTTATAGACAAAGATACAGGGGGGTTGTGGACAGCAAGGGCACCCAGACACAAAGTAACAAGCCATAGGGAGACTAAGGCGAAGTCTCTAGCAGTATTGTTTACAGGGAGTGACTGGTGGTGCTGCCTAGCAGTGGGATCTTGTGAGATCTGTGCTAGGGTGAGCTAAAGAAAAATAAAAAGTGTGATTCTGACTGCTGGTAGCCACGGGTGGGAGTATCACAGGTGGTGCCAGTGGAAGGAACATTACACTCTGCCTGTCATTGGCTCTGGCGCCACCTGCTGTTGGGCTCCTTGCATTCCGTCCCATCAGCCCCCATGGGCACCAATCACCACTGGCCAATGGTGCCAAAGCCTCCCCCTTTGAGGATATACTGGAGAAACACAAAGGTGGTCATGATCATTTACGATGGAGTACTGCTTCCCACGCAAGTTAGAAAATAAAAACATATGCAGGTTATACTCACGATTGTTAAAATGAAAGTTGCAATATATTTTGTAGAACTTTTCTTAAGTGTCTTTTTTTTTTAAAAAAAAGTTATCAGAACTCAGATCCTCCCTCCCGCCTCTGTCCCAACCTCATTGGATCTATACAGAATAAAGTGCTTCATTGTAAATATTTTTTTGTTTTAAGCTATAAGAGAGAGTCACCGATACACGCATTTTTTTGTTTGATACCTTCCTGGCATATTTGGACAACGGACACCGAATTCCGTAAAAAGCAATGCATTCAGAATTGTTAGTTTTGAGGCATGTGAAGTAATGTTATTTTGCCCCCCCCAGCTCCAAGCTGATACATGCTACTCAAGTTTTTTTTAGGGGGGACAGGAAATGCACCCCCCTCTTCCCAGTGCTAACCGTCACTCTGTAAGTCTCTTGAAGAGGTTGCCATGGAGGGTCATACCGAGAAGCCTCTGTGCCGGTAAGCAAAAGGTTTTAAACAGGCCCAAGACATCTTCTTCCCAAAGAGTCCAATGCCATTTGCCCCAACATCCCACTACTTAGCCATTATTGCACTGTCTCGACCTTTTCCGAACCACAACTTTCTCGTTACATCTTTTTTGCCCGTTTGTTATGGCTGTTGTTCCAGGGTCCAGCCCTGCTTTAGTCCACATAAAGACACACACATACACACACACACACAACATAGAGAGGCAAAGTGGTCTGGACGTCCTAGGCGAAGAGGATATATGACGTTTCAGGCAGGGAAGAACAATCCCCAAATCAAATATCCAACGAGACTGATAGGTTACTCATGCACACGGACCGGCCCATGCACATGCTTTCTGTAGGCCAACAGAGCAAATCCACCTACGCCCTGCTGTGGCTCAAGCTCTGCCTGTTTCCATAGGGCTTGAACGAGGCCATGTGTCTTTGAAATGAACAGGACCAGCTCAACAGCGGCGCATGGCCAAACTGACTTTGCGCTCAGATGTTTCATCAGCCTGCAGCACAGTCCGGAATAACTTGCCAGAATCCAACTGAGGAAGCGTTACTATGATGGATTAATAAAGTGCAAAAAAAGGTTAAAATAATAAAACTCTTCACGTTACCAAAAAAAGGCCAGATATCCTTCACCAAGCCAGCTCTAAAGCATTTGGCAGAGGAGAAAGTAGGCAGGTACGATTCTAGAGGAGTTTGTTTAGTGCATTAGTCCACTATCAAACAGTTATGTCTTTCCTGGAATTAAGAGGAAGCTGTAAATCAAGTGCCAGTGTGTTCCTCTGTCTGTCTTTCTCTGCAATCAGTACTGCATCAAGGGCTCCAAAAGCCTTCTACGACACCTGCACATCTTACAGCCCATGCAAGAGTGACAAAGACTTGCTGGCTTCCATGTACCAAGAAGGCAATCAAGACAAAGCTTCTTATATTCTGGTGTCATGCTGTGGAACCTTCAAAAAGGTTAAGCCTCATCTTTTCCACCGTGCAAGGAGGAAGAGGCCACTCAAGGTACAGAGAGTGAGAAGCCACATTAAAGTGGCCGACGATAATGAGCGATAGGAAAAATGAAGAAAGGGCCATAGCTCAGTGGTAGAGTGTCTGCTTTCCATTCAGAAGATACCAGGTTCAATCCTCAGAATCTCCAGGTGGGATTGGGAAAGGACCCAGAAGAGCCGGTGCCAGTCAGTGTAGACAATACGCAGCTAGATGGACCAATGGTCTGACTAGCAGCTTCCTATGTACTTAAGGAATGAAAAGCTGACCTTCAGAGGACACACAACATGCGCATGCTCAAACATCGAGCTGCCCCTACCAATCATGGCGCCAACCAACCCACCACTTGGTATTCCCTCTCAGCTCCAAGGGGAGCGGAGATTTCACATCTCCTCCTTCTTCTCAAGAGAAAAATGAGAAGCCACCATGGCCTCTTCCAAGCTTTTAGGCTCGGACAAAAAGCTTCTTGACCCCGCGTTCTAAGGCAGGGATGAGGAACCTCTGGTCCTCCAGAAGCTGCTGGGCTCCATCTCCCATCACCACCTTCCCACAATGGTCAATAGTCAGGCGTGATGGGAGCTGGGATCCAGCAACATCTAGGAGGGCCAGAAGTTCCCCATCCACCCCTCCAAGGGAAACTGATTCACCTCCACTGTCAGAGGCAGTATGCCTTTGAATACCAGTTGCTGGAAACTGCAGGAGGGGAGATGCTCTTGCGCTCCGGTCCTGCTTGTGGGCTTCCCATAATGGGCATCTGATTGGCCACTGTGAGAACAGGATGCCAGACCGGATGGGCCATTTGACTGATCCGGCAGGCTCTTCTTACATCCATACCTTCTACTCCCGAACAGGCATTGTAGGATAGGAAGAGAATGTTTTTCCTTGAGCGGTGAGAGTTGATGAGATCTGTTGAACAGTCTCACTGCCTCCCTAGATCTCCAGAGTAAAAAGGACCACATCAGCAGTTGGTCTACGCCCTTATCCATCTGAACAAAGGAGAATGTATCCTTCATATTCTATGCAGCTCAAGCAGCAAAGATGGCTTGTGGTCTCCTGATGCTTCTACTCAGGGTGAAGAACCTCAAGCCCTTCAGGCTGAAGGCAAAAGATTAAGCCTCATTTAAAAAACAACCCAACCCAAAACCCAATCTATGCTCTTCTTCCACTTGGCAATGACATTTGTGACTGAGACACCTATTGGGCACTTACTGAATTACAGACCAGTTTTGCGTGCTTGCGCCACAGAGGGAGCAGGGCCTAGTTGTTCAAACTCACTCTGCTGCCTGGGAAGAGTGGAGGAGGCGGCGACAAGAGGGGAGGAGGGGGAATGCTCTGGCCGTGAGCATGCATGAGCGGCAAAGGGAGCGCATGGGAATGTGGCGTTGAGTGGAGTGGGATTCCTGTGGTCAGGTGAGACGAGTTGGAGGTCTGATGAGCGGACAGGCTGACAGAGTTGCCGTTGCCACTGGGATCCGAGGTCACGGGGTTGCTGACCCGGAAACATTTTTCCTTGTGAGCCTTGAGCATGTTGGAGAACCGGAAGCGCTGCCCACACACGTCGCAAGGGTAGGGCTTCTCCCCTGTGTGTGTCCGGCGGTGACGCTTCATGTTGGGTCGGCTGGTGAAGCTCTTCCCACAGATCTCACAGATGTATGGCTTTTCACCTGAGGAAAGGGATAAAAAAAGCTGGTAGGAGTGATCATGGTACTATTTCCAAAGCTGTGTGGATTCCCCTTTAATCTATCTATGGCTGCATACGTGGCATGCAAGTAAAACATACGACTTGGAAATGTAGTTTGTTAAGGGTGGTGGTAATTGTAGCTCTGTGAGGGGTAAACTACAGCTCCCAGGATCCTTTGGGGGAAGCCATGTGCTTTAAACGTGATTTATATGTATGGTGGGTACACAGCAAAGTCATTTAAATAATGCAGACTCAGCCCAGAGAGAAAAGTCCTGAGAACAATTTACTGTGCAAACTGAATAAAAACAGTATGTACTTTCTCATCAAATTAACGGAGAGGTTTGACTCTCTTAGGCCAGTTCTTGTACACTGCAGGGAGACATGCAACCAAACATACAGAGGAAAACTTCCTCAAAACTACACAGTCAAACAGAGCATCTGCTACCTCAGTGAAGATGCCACCCTGCTTGTTGCTAAGCAACGCCTCCATGTGCCCATTCTTGGTTAGTTGACTTTAAGACAAACTGATTTAACCCTTAAGTTATAAAACGGAATGATCCCTGCTGTTGCACTTCCAATACCCATATCACAATTATGCATCATGAGGAAATTGTGCCCTGCAACCTGTATAAGGCTGTGTACAAACTTAATATCAACTCTACATCAAAAACACTCTTTTTGTTTAATTAAAATATTAATTCTTTGTGTCCCCCCCCCCAAAGAAACATCAATTTTAAAGAAGAGGGTTGCAAAACCGCTCTGCATATGGGGCAGGACAGAAGAGGCAGGTTCATGAGGTCACAGAGACTGGTCCGTCAGTACTGTGTGCAGCTGAGGAAATGGGGAGACTTGAACTCAAGATTGGAAAAGCAAGAAACTGAGGGGAACAGAAACGGTCTGGCTTGTCCACCCTTAGCCACGGAGCCCTTACCTGTGTGAGTTTTCATGTGCTCATCAAAGTATTGCTTCATGTTGAAGTCCTTCCCGCACCATTGGCACATGAACTGCTTGTGACCAATGTGGATGCTCATGTGTGAACGCAGCTGGTACTTGTACTGGAACCGCTCGTTGCAATTCTGGAAAGGGAGAGGACGAAGGGGTACAGAATAAAAAGAGGAAAGGAACTTGCATGAAAGGAAGGATGGGCTCTGTTGGATCAGACCGAAAGGTCCACCTAGTCCAGCCTTTCCCAACTAGTGGGCCACCAGATGTTGTTGGACCACAACTCCCATCAGTCTCAGCCAGCGTTGCCAATGGTCAGGAAAGATGGGAATTGTGGTCCAACAACATCTGGTGGCCCACTAGTTGGGAAAGGCTGACCTAGTCCAGCCTTCATATCTTCCCTTTCCTCCCAGGAGCTCAAAACCGGCTTACATCCTTGTCCTCTCCAACTGCATTTTATTCTCACAACAACCCTGAGAGGTAGGTTAAGCCAAGAGAGTGCAACTGGCCCAAGTTGCCCAGTGAGTTTCGCAGCTGAGTTGGGATTTGAACCTGGGTCATCCAGGTCCTAGTCTGACACTCTAAAAACTACACAGCTCGCTGGCTTTCATTCTGTTGCTAAGAGCACTGCTATTTTGCTTTCATTTGCAGGAGAAAATTGGAGCCAAAACGTTTACCATTCCTTGATTAAAATCTAGCACAGCCACCAGGAGCCAGATGCATGTTTAGAGGGGAGGGGAGAGAGATTTGGCCCCTGGACTGCAAGGACACTCTTATGCTGCAGCATTGCCCTTCATCTGGTGTGTCACGGTGCAACCTAAAGGGGGCGCTGGACCAATGATCCCACTACCATCATTTTCTTTGCGTTTGTTTCTTTCAGTTCATTTAGAGAGAGGGAGAGAACAAGAGAAAGAAAGGATAAATTGGCAGGACTTAAAAAAGAAAGCATTTCTTCAAAGAAGGTATAATAAACTGAAGGAATTCACTATCAACGGATACAGTGATATGACTGAAATTGGTCGCAGGAATGGAAGAGGTGCTTGTGAAACAAGGCAGGTTGAGGCCAAACATGCTTCAAGTCGAACATTCCTCAGGGGCAACTGAAGACAATTTACTGAAAGAAACCTCTAGAGACAGTTATGTATGATTTGCTGAAATTGCTCAAAAAATCCAGACTGGAGCAAACGTCGTCATGCCTTTCGGTCGACAAGTTGAAAGGCATTCTTGCCTGTAGTTGCCAAAAATGTAAAAAGAAAAGTCAAGTCTCCGGGGTTAGAGAGATGCTAATGGAAGCTGGGAGTGGAAGGACAGATCCTGGTGCCAGCAATGTGTGAAGTGGGATGGTTAATGGCATGCAATGGCACACAACATTTTATTCTAGAATCAGTACTTGTTTCTTCTCTGTTGTCCACACGCAATCTAGATCTACTGTGTATTTCTTGCTCCTGAAAAGTGCTTCTTAAACTGGTTTCGTTCTAAAAACAAAAAGTCATTGCAGATTGACTGTGCATTACTCTGCAATGTGTCCATTTGAAAACAGATGCAGGCAGTCCTGGCAATGGGGGGATGGGTGTATCCACACCTGCCCAGTGACGTTGTGGGTGGGTGTATTCCTAGATTGCAATCACCGCCTCCTTCTTCATTCACCTGCGTCACAGGCAGGGAGGAAAAGGCATGCATAACCTACAGGATGGAAACCAGAAGGGGCTTCGGTACAGAGACTTGTTCTCACCTCACATTTGAAAGGCTTCTCCCCCGAGTGCTGTAGCGAGTGCACTTTCAAAGACATGCTTCGTTTGAATGACTTTCCACATGTTTCACAGGTAAAGGGCATGTCCTTGGTATGAGCTACAAAGCAAGGAGAAGAGAATCATGGTTATTGAGTAAAGCTGGTTGGCAAGAGCTGGTACCATGTGATCCTGCAGTTGTGAGTGACCACAAATTTGAATGGTCTCCATGTACACATAAAAATCTAGCAGGCCAGGGAGACCTAGAATCTTTCTCCCTGGCATGCTAACTCACAATGTGTGGGGATATAAAAGCATTTTTTAAAATTTAATTTAACAAAAATTATACACCACTTACATAAAAAACAGACCTCTAAGAGGTTTACAAAAACCCATCTAAAACATTCATTAAACACCAATAAAAACAAATATTAAAAACAAGTTACATTTTTAATAAAAAATACAATATAAAACCAAGCTTTAAGGCTTCATAGGGCAAAACCTAGCACCCTGATTTGTGCCTGATAGAAGCTAGGATGCCTGCACAGCAATGATGCACTGCCTGGCGCATGATGCTCTTAGTGGCTCCCTATATGCTAAGCCTAGCTGCCCATGCACGTGCCCCCTCAGCCAGAGCATGGCAAACTTACTTTTTAAAATTACAACTCCCATCAGCCCCAGCCAGCATGGCCACTGGATTGGGCTGATGGGAGTTGTAGTTCAAAAAGTAACTTTGCCAAGCTCTGCCCTCGGCCCACTTACCAACCATGTGCTTCCGCACGTGCGCCATCGTGTAGAACTTCTTCTCACAGATCTCACAGGAGAACTTCTTCTCCGCGTAGCCATGGACTATTTTGTTGTGCTCGTGGAGTGACCAGAGCTTCTTGAAGGCTTTCCCGCAAGTTATGCACTGCAAGGAAGGAGGAGAGTCAAGCTATCCTGTGCCATGGAAGTCGCTTATTGAACCTGAAAATAGGAAACCTGAGCTGGGCTGATTTCCACAGATGTTCCTCGCTAGTATTCTTAGCATAAAAATTTGTTGTGGCTTGCAAAAGCATTTAGAGTTCTTTGCAACAGCACAGAATTTGCAAATACCCTTTTTACTGTTCAGTCATGACGTTTTCTGCTCATGACTGTATTGGGGTGGTTATGTGCAAACCCACTTTTGTGCTGCATATACTGCTTTGTTTCCAATCAGTGCATGCCCTATAACTTCCTGTTGAAATGTTGCAACTTTTTATACCACAAATGTTCAGGGTTCTGTTCTGTTTTTTGTCCTGCTACAGGTGGGCCCCGCTTATACGGCAGGTCCCGTTCCAGACCCCCACTGCAAAGCGGAAATCGCCATAAAGTGGAACCCCATTGAGTATAATGGGGCGCATCGCGCAAAAATGCCACAAAATCGGCTTTAAAACGGGGAATGAAAGCTGCCGCATTAGCGGAACGCTGGGAAGCAGAGCGCCGGGAAGCGGGGCCCTACTGTATAACATAAGAGTGCCCCTCCAGACGGCAATCATGCAATAATACCAGGGAACCATTGCAGAAAAACTAATAAAGTGGAATGATATGTAGACGGTCCAGTATAAATCCACCACTAATGCACAATCACTGCATCAACGGCATGTTGCAAAATACACCCACAAAAAAAAACCCCACCCACCATAATTGGTAGAATGAGTTTCTGAGCTATAAAATCTGTCAGAATATTAAAACAAAAACCCAACAACCCACAAAAACTTCCTGCTACGATGTCCCACATGTTGGGAGAGGAGAGACTCTCATGGTGCCTCCAAACTGTTAATATTTTGCAAGAGGGATACAAGCACATACCAGGAAATTTAGGTTTGCACAATGAAAGTGGATTAGTGCTCCATCACCCCGAAGCAACCAATCCGCTTAAAAAATACAGCGACTTTTTGTGGTTAGGATACTGATAGAAAAAGACACAGAAAAGTCTGGGATGAACAAATGGCTAACGAGAAGACACATGAAACATCCTGAAAGCAAATCAGAATGAAAGCTCAGTAAAAAGGTCATCTGGCGGATTCCTCACTGTGGCAAGTGAATTTGTGGACCTCTGGAAAGGAACAGACTGGACTATTGGGGAACCTGACATCTTTCATCTGTGAAAGAATGACACCCCCATTCCTAAATTCCCCTTTCTCCTAGATGAGCTGCACGTGGCAATTGCTTTCCTCTACTTTAGGGAGCTGTCAGGAGGGATTGTGTTCGCTATCTGATTCCATTCCGTTTTTCAGTCCTTCAAATGGCTGCCAGTTCCCAATTCACTATAAATTCTGTCCCACTAGTTATCGCAATTCCTGGTTCTCCCTTTTTTTCTGTTATTTTTTAAAAAAAAATACGTAATTTTCTCCATTATTTCTTATGCTGCTCTATATGTATGCAGCAGCAGCAGATTACAAAAATAATTATGTAAATAATTATGTACTTCTTGCAGCGGATTTTTTTTTAAAAAAAACAGTGGCTAAGGCACACAAAGTGTGGGAGCCTGTTTTTATTTTATTTATTTATTATTTGATTTATATCCCACCCTTCCTTCCAGCAGGAGCCCAGGGAGGCATGTTTGACGATGAGACAAGCTTGTGGATTATCCCAGAATTCGATACCAAATCCGATTTTGTGAATATTCTACACCATCCCTAGCTGTCAGTGCCTTTGTGACATCAGCAGCCACTACACCAATCCTCATCTTCATCAGAGACCTATTTGCTTACTTAGCAACCAACATAACTCAGGCTAACGGAAGGGGCCAAGGACTGCCAATGCTTAACAGACTGGAAGGAGATGGTCAAGACCGATCAAGCCTGAACACAGAAAGATAACACAGTTACTCTGCACTTTGCCAGTACTACACTATACAAAACTCCTAAACATCAGTGCAAGTGAGTGCATAGGAACTGCCCCTGAAATCTATTAGCATAAAACTGGCCAAATGTCGACTTGTCACATTCAAATTAATCATAAATATTTATTAACTGGAAGCTGGTACAAAATGCAGCAATGTGACTGCTCACTGGGGCACAACATCACCATGTTACCCTGCTGCTGAAAGAATTGTACTGGTTGCCCATTAGCTACCGGGCCAAGGTCAAGCTGCTGGTTTTGGTGTACAAAGCCCTATGTAGCTTGGGACCAGGATACCTGAAAGATCGTCTTACCCCTTACATACCCCATTGATCACTGTGCTCTGCAGGTGAGGGCCTTCTGCAGACACCATCTCATCGGGAGGTCTGTTCTGCACAAAATAGGAATTGGGCCTTTAGTGTAGTGGCACCGACCCTTTGGAATTCCTTCCTCTTAAATATTAGACAGGCGCCATCTCTGTTGTCTTTTTGGTGCCTACTGCAGACCTTCCTCTTTCAACAAGCTTTTTAAGTAAAGACTTTATCCCAGTCTGCATCTGTGTTGGAATTGTTTTAAAGTTTTTTTTAAGATATGTTTTAAAAAATGTTTTAAAGATGTTTTGTTCGCTGCCCGGGGCTCGTTTTGAGAGGAGGAGTAAATAAATAAAATAAATTTGTGAACCACAAATGTGCTTCAGTATAAGTGATTTGATAAACATTTGCCAGGAGGTTTTCTCTACTAGTCTTAAACAAGAGATCTGAATCAAAACTAATCCAGACAGTCCACAGCATCTTTCTCCTAGACCAGGAGTGGGGAACCTGCTGCCCTCCAGAGGCTGTTGGACTCCAACTCCAATCAGCCCTGGTCAGTTTGGCCAACGGTTAAGAATAATGGGAGATGTAGTCCAACAGTATCAGCAGAGCTGTGGTCGCCCTCCAGATGTTTTTAAACCACAACTTCTGTCACCCCTGGCCACGCTGGCTGGGGCAGTCCAGCAACATGTGGAAGGCAAGAGGATCCTAAGCTCTAGCCTAGGCACAGAAGGACAGACCATTTTTAAAAACCAGATAGTAACTTAGACATTCTAGCTAAGGGATTGCTCGATTTATGAATCGCTTCCCATAAAACATCGCAAAGAAATTTAACAATGTTAGCAATTTAACAAGAAAACCATATAGAAACACAATATGGAGAAAGACTGGGTTGAAAAAGAAAGTCTTTACTTCGAAGTCTTTAAGGAACTCTGCCTGCAGACAGCAAGTCAGCACATGGTGCAACTTGAAGTCAGCACAGCACCGTGGTCAGAGTGTTGAGCTAGGAGACCCACAGTTAAATCTCCCACTCACCCCAAAGCTCACAGGGTGGTTTTGGCCCAAGCACTTAAGAACCCTCTGAAGTACATTAGGCTAAAACAGAAGGAGGTGGCAAAAACTACATTTCCCAAGCCCACAATCCCTCTGTTTCCCTTGGTTGACCTTTGACCTGCAACAGAACTGCACCATTGGGCAAGGAGAGGTTGGCATCCAATCACAGAAGTGGGCCACACCTTGGTACAGCCTAGCTATGAAAGACTGACCAACCCAACTTTCGGCCCCATGTCAACACTTTCCAACTGGATTCCTGCCTCTTGGCCAGACGTGCACACACACACAAAGTTACTGATCTATATGGATCGACTAAAGGCCATCTTCTGTCTTTCTTGCTACTAATCAGCTGTTGACCCACAGACTCAACTCTAAAGCGGTCCCCTCCCACTTGCATGCAATTACACTTCCGGCCACTAACCGGCATCGCAGCTGCATACACTATAAAACCACTTTTGCAAGCTTGTCAGAAGGAAAACTCTTTAACTGTTCGGATCTGCCCGGCAAGAGACCCCTACCATCTAGATGTGGGGCACAGCTACACCTACAGTCTTGGAATCCCCCCAACAGTGCAAACCCATTCCAGTGACCTTTCAATAGGCAACCAGCACAGGGATTAGTGGCTATTCAGCACGCAGCAACAAGGCAATCTTCAAAGGCATCCTCCCTGTCATTCTCAGCCCAATCCAGAAGTGAATGCGTTTGATGCCAGGAGTGACATCACAGCACTGGCATGTGCCCTGGGCTCCTTTTGTAAAGGATGTTGGCTGTGGACCCTGGGAAAGGAGAACCAAGCAACCGGCACCAGGACAGGCCAACATAACATTGGCTGCAGGCCAGTATAGGCCAGCAGCCTGCACTTCCGCAGCTGTATACAGTATAGAGTACAGGAAAAGCAAAAATCTTGTGGGGAATCCTCAGGGAGGTACTTTACTGATCAGGGCAACAGGGGCAACAGGGGCACCAGTGTGGTTTGGAAGTGCACCCAGATTCTGCTATTTCGGGTTCACATGCAGTTGGATAATTGGCAACCTATCTTGCAAAAAAAGAGAAAACCTTCCCCCCTCTCCTGTCAACTCCTCCCCATGCCAACAGGCATTCCCCCCCCCCCAGGCATTGATAGGTCGTAGATTTTGGACTGAAAAATGAAAGGACTTCACATGACTTCAGTGATATCTGCATCCAGGAAATCTCATGAGATAAGCCTAGGACATGCAGCCTAGGACATGGTTAACCCTGTGCGAAAGGTGGCAAAGGGATCACTATACAGATCCATGTGGTCTTCATAACCCTGCTGGCTATGATCTGCCCCTAGTGTCATATGTCTATGAATGCCAGATACTGTTAAACGCAGGAGGGGAGAGTTGTGTTGCAAGCTTTCTATTGGCCACTGTGATAACAGGATGCTGGACTAGATGGGCCACTGGCCTAATCCAGAGGGCTCTTCTTAATGTTCTTATGTCTCCTGTAAGGAGTTGTGTGGAATGGAGTCCTG
The DNA here is from genome assembly GCF_030035675.1 of Rhineura floridana. Lineage (NCBI taxonomy): Eukaryota > Metazoa > Chordata > Lepidosauria > Squamata > Rhineuridae > Rhineura > Rhineura floridana. The sequence continues at coordinate 84,610,700 of NC_084489.1, read as the reverse complement.
TGCGGCAGCTGCTTGGATAATGTGAGAATCTTGATTGGGCTGCTCATGTATGGGTTCGCCTTTTCAGAGGAGAAGGCCATCTTGTTACAGTTTGCAAAAACCACAGTTCCAAAATCATCCTCTGCAGAGAGGGATGCTTAATACATGTTGGCCAGAGAATGGGCATACAGCCATCAGCTAATTCCCTTTAAAAACATTATGCTAACTGCATTTTGTGGCTTTCTGGAGGTGGCGCTGCTTGGAGATCACTGTGCCAATAAGATTTTGGTACTGGGTGTAAGGAAAGCACCCAGATAACTTCTACTTTTCTGTAACAAAGCAAGTTTCTAGCCCTCAAAGCTCCAGGGATTGGTGAGAAAGTGCATGGGCAATGCCTCAATATAAAAACAGCCAAAGGTTTATCTAGCTCTGCCTTCTTTTCCCCACAGGTGGCCAGCCGGATGCTTCCAAAAAGCCTACAACCAGAACACAATAGCAGTAGCCCTCCCCTGCCATTGCCTACCAGCAATTGGCATTTAGAGCAGAGCTTGGAAAAGTTACTTTTTTGAACTACAACTCCCATCAGCCCCAGCCAGCATGTGCTGGCTGGGGCTGATGGGAGTTGTAGTCCAAAAAAGTAACTTTTCCGAGCTCTGATTTAGAGATATACTGCCTCTGAACATGGAGGTTCCATATGACTACACTGGATAATTATCGCAACTGATAGACCAACCCCCTCCATTAATTTGTTTAATCCCCTTTTTAAAGGGTGGCCATGGAGAAACCTTGTGGCAGTAAATCCCATAAATTACAGGATGGGGGCACCTAGTAACCTATGGATGTTGTTGGACTCCAGCTCCCATCAGCCTCAGCCAGCATGGCCCAATGGGCAGGGACGATGGAAATTGTAGTCCAGCAACATCTGGAGGGCACCAGGTTTCCCACCCTGCCCTGCTTCAGAAGAAGCCATCATTGTTAAAGTGCGATGAGAGAGCTTTCAATGCATGGTAAGGATGTTACTTAGGGCCTAGGTACTCCATGGACAGGTGGTACAGAGGCCATTAGACTAATTAGTCTCCTGTATGCAACCAATGTTACCAACATGTCATGGGTAAGTTGAAGCCAGGCCACCCTGAAAACACGTGGGGAAGGGCCGTAGCTCAATGGTTCTTTTAGAGGATACATAAAAGTTTGTTTCATCCTTGATCCCTGAGCTGTGCAGAAAGCCTGCAGATGCCATCTTGTCAGGAGGTCCATTCCATATGATGTCAGAACTGGGCCTTTAGTGTGGTGGCACCCACCCTTTGGAACGCCTTCCTGTTATGCATCAGATGGCATTGTGCCATCTCTATTGCTTTTTTGGTACCTGCTGAACACTTTTTTTTCAACAAGTGAGGAGCCGCCCTGGGCTCTTGCTGGGACGAAGGGTGGGATATAAATCAAATAATGAATAAATAAACAAACAAATAAGTGGAGATTTTGTATCTCAGTTCATTATCTGTACTGGATTTGAATATATACATATCTATCTATCTATCTATCTATCTATCTATCTATCTATCTATCTATCTATCTATCTATCTATCTATCTATCTATCTATCTATCTATCTATCTATCTATCTATCTATCTATCTATCTATCTATCTATCTATCTATAATTATATTGTAAAATCACTTCAAGATGCTTCACAGGAAGTGACCCATAAATAGAATAAGTAATGCATGCAGACGGCCCCAAGTTCAGTCCTTGGCATTTCCAGGTAGGCTTTGCTTGGCTGCATTGCAAAACCTGGAAATATGTGAATTGTGGGAGGATGGCTGTTTTGGTTCATGTACTGTTTTGCAAAGTGTGAATCTGGTACTTTCACCTTTAAATGAGAACTGAATCAAATCTCTCTCCCCCACCCCAATCCATAATTCACAGCAATTGTCCTGTTCATCTTGAAAAGACCTCTTTGGGGCAGTTCATCATAGCAGGGGACTGAAAACAATGCCCTGTGAGGAGAAATTGAAAAAACTGGCCATGCTTAGCCTTGAGAAGACTGACGATCACACTCTTCAAGTACTTGAAAGGCTGTCACACAGGAGCAAGCTCTCTTCTCGATCATCCCAGAGTGCAGGACATGGAATAACGGGCTCAAGTTGCAGGAAGCCAGGTTTCGACTGAACATCAGGAAAAACCTACTGACTGTTAGAGCGGTATGACAATGGAACCAATGACCTAAGGAAGTGGTGGGCTCTCCAACACTAGAGGCACTCCAGAGACAGCTGGACAGCCACCTGTTGGGGATGCTTTAAATTAGATTCCTGCATTGAGCAGGGGGCTGGACTTGATGGCCTTATAGGCCCCTTCCAACTCTACGATTCTCGATCTTTATTCTAATTTTCCATGCAAAGCAAACACCCTGCTCTTACCTATGAAGCAAACAGATGTTTTTAAAGCTTTTTTTAAAAAAATTTTTTAATGTTGTTTTGTTTTAATGTATTTTAAGGTTTTTTTATGATGTTTTAAAAGGTTTTTAGGGTTTCTGTTTGGCACCCTGGGCTCCTGCTGGGAGGAAGGGCGGGATATAAATCAAATAATAAATAAATAAATGACCTACGTCTAGTACTTTCTGGCCTTTCCCTCAATATATATATATATATATATATAATCTCATTCCTACAACTCTGTCATCAGGTACCTTATGGCAGCCTCACCTAACCTGGTTCTCTCCAGAGGGTTTGGATTACTGCTCCCATTAGTCCCAGCAAGCACGGCTGTGGGAGTTGTCATCCCAAACATCTGGAGGGCACCACATTGGAGAAGGGCAACTGTTCAGTGGTACAGCACCTGTATGCAAGAATTCCCAGGATCAATCCCCGGCATCTCCAGGTAGGGCTGGGAATGTCCCCTGCCTGAAAACCTAGAGTGCTGCTGCCGGACAGTGTTGACGGTACTGGACTAGATGGGCCAGCGGTCCAACTTAGTGTAAGCCTGCTTCCTCTGCAACACCACCCGCCACCTGCCCGCAGTTCCACAGAGCGCGCCCCGTGCTCCCACCCCTGGCTAGTCGGGAAAGAGTGGCCTCATGGGAAAAAAGAAACACCGCGAGGCACCGAGGGCCGCCCTCACCTGGATGTTCTTCTCACAGTCCGTCTGGTGGTGCAGCAGCAGCTCACTCTCCAGCAGGAACCTCTTGCCACACTTGTCGCAGATCTGCATGCGGCTGTGTGTGACGTTCATGTGCTTCTCCAGGTACCAGCGGTTGTTGAACACCCTGGGGCACTTCTTGCAGGAGTAGTGCGGCTTCTCCTCAAGCTTCACCTTCTGGCCAAGGCCATCCAGCTCCTTCTTCCTCTTCCTGCCTCTTTGGTCCTCCCCTTCCTCCTCTGCTTCCTCCTCATCTTCCATTGCCATGGCAACCTTGGCCGTCTCCTGGGACCTGGTGGAGATGGCAGCCTTGGTGGCCTTGGAGGAGGCCTTGCTGGGCTTATGGGGTAGCCCAGACTTCTCCCTTTTGACCTCTGACACCTCTTCACCATCTTCATCCTCCTCCTCCTCCTCCTCCTCCTCAGTGCTCTCTTCCAGGTCTTCCTCTTCTGTGTGCTCTTCCTCTTCTTCTTCTTCCTCCTCCTCCTCCACCTGGCCATTGTCCTCTTCCTCCTCACCTTGCCCATTCTCCTCCTCTCTCTCCTCCTCCGCAGGGCACCCTTCCCTTTCAGGCTGCCCAATAACTGTGGCAACGGTAGCCGCTTGGTTGGCAGCAGAAGACTTCCCCTCCATCCCCTTTGAGACGTTGAGGGTTTGATTGTTGAGGTTGACTTCCACAATGATCTGCTCGCCCCGGTTGTAAGAGCCCTGGCTGCTCAGATCCACCTCGGACTCTTCACCCTCCACCTTGCAGATTGGCGGGCCGCTATCTTTCTCCTCCTTGTAATATTTCTCACCGGCGATGGCAGGGAGATTCTGGTTGCCTTCACATGCCGCACCATCCTCCACGCGGACAGAATATGGATCGTTGCCTTCCCGGGCGTAGATCTTGGGGTGTGGCGGATCCATCTCTTGCTTGATGCTGCAGTAGAACTGAGATGGGATACTCTTGCCGCAGTTGTCTGGGGTCAGCGCCATGTTGCTCGCCATGGCTAAGCCGAGAGACCTGGTGGTGATCAGCTCCTGGCAGGAAGATGCGATGTTGCTCATTTGCAAGACGGCGGCGGCGTTCAAGACGTCCTGCACATTGCAGGCATTGACCAAAAGCTTAGAGGTGTAGATGAAGTTGAGGATTTGCTGGAGACCTTGGCAGGTCAAGGCCTCCAGAGAAAGCTCCACACGCTGGAGTTGCTTGTTCTGGGTGAAGAGGGAGTGGAAGAACTGGCTGTAAGCAGCAAGGACTCCCTTGTGGGCTGGGAAGACGCTCTTCTGTTGCACCAGGACAATGTCCACGTCGCACAGGTCTGGCTGAAACAGGCGCTGCTCGTTCAGTCTGTCCATCAAACACGTGAAATGGAGGGCTACATCCTCCACCAGAGAGTACTCAGCGGCGGGGTAGTCAGTTGTCTTTTCTACTATCAGCTGTAAGAAGGAAAGAGGAAAAGATTAAGAAGTTGTGTGTGTGTATAAGCACCCTTCCTTCTTTCCCTTTGAATGGCCTACACTCGAGGTGGGTTCCACCCCTATGTCCCACCACCAAGATGTTTAAGATCAACCAGGCTGGTCCATTTGGGCAAATGCGGCACTGCCCCACTAACTTCAGTCTGTCCTCAGCCAGTCCCCTCCCCCCCAAACTGCCTCCCTTCTTACTTATAACCAGCCTAAGGGTTGGGAGTGCCTGCTAGCGTCTTGATCTCAGAGTTGACCCTCGCAGAACTCAGCAGGGAGGAGGAAGTTGGGGTCAAACCTAGATTTAGTTGGCTCTGCCTGTCATTGGCTCTGGCGCCATCTACTATTGGCCTACCTGCCTTACGCCCCACCAGTCTCAAATGGGCACCAGCCACCCCTGATCTAGGTTTTAGCACACCAACTATGCATCAAATCATGATCAGGGCCAGGATATTTTGCTTCTTGCATCAAGGCAACAAATGTACCCCCCCAGTCAAGACAATACAAACAAGTTAGCCCCCCACCAGCAGTAAAAATACAACAACAATAAATCAAATAGCTAAGCATTTGCCGCCTTACTGCAAATCAGTGCCTGTGGCAGACAAGTCATTCTGCCTAATAGTAGGGCCAGCCCTACCAAGAAGCACTGAGTGTTTTAGGGGCCCTCCAGCATGTGATTCCCGGTGGTGTAGTGGCAAATTCAGAAGTGCAGGGTCCCTTCATGATAAAGTCATGCCACGCCCCTCATAACCATACCCCCTCACTTGCTTGCTTGCTCTCTGTCATCTCCACCCTCCTCAGTCCTTCCTGCGCTTGCCTTCTCCCTAGGAACTAGGTGCTGGTTTTAACCTATAAAGCCTTACACGGCTTGGGACCACAATACCTGATGGAATGCTTCTCCCGACACAAACCCACCCGTACATTACACTCAACATCAAAGATCCTCCTCTGGATGCCTACTCCGAGGGAAGCTTGGAGGACGGCAACAAGGGAGAGGGCCTTCTCAGTGGTGGCCCCCAAATTATGGAATAATGTTTGCGACGAGGTGCGCCTGGCGCCAACACTGTTATCTTTTCGGCACCAGGCTTAAGTTAAGACTTTCCTCTTCTCATGTGTTTTCAAATTGTTTTTAAAAAATGTGTTTTTAAATTTGTATATTTTTAATGTTTTAATTGTAAACTGCCCAGAGAGCTTTGGCTATGGGGCAGTATACAAATGTAATAAATAAATAAATAAACCAATCAGCATGAAAGGAGAGTATGTTAGCTACTGAGAAGAGTCTTCCCAGTGGCTCTCTCACCTCCTTTCACTCTGATTGGCTCCAATCAGCAGGAAAGGATGAGAAAGCATGTTAGAAGATTCTTCTCAGTGGCTAACATGTGCTGCTTGGCTTGCAGAATGCTGGAGTCATAGGGACCAGGCTGGGACCCCGCTTGCAAAAAAGTAAGCGGTCTAAGGAAAACACCCTGGATGACTACACTCCTGGTGATTCCCAAGACACTTGCCCCATCCTCATGCACGGGAAGTTCACCCAGTTGGGCTTGAGCTGCACCCCTCCAAAACACTCTGCTCTCCCATCAGCACCCCCAACATTCAACAGTGTTCTATTCTTCCCCAGACCCCAGTTCTCACACACATACCCCTCCCTGGAGCCATTTCTGTGCTTCTGAATAAGGAGGGATTTGTGAACTTTCTTCAGTACAAGGCTGAAAGTCAAGGGGGGGGGGAATTCAAGAAGAGGGAAACATAGGGAGCTGCCTTATACTGGATCTGACCATTGGTCTATCTAGCTCAGTATTGTCTACACTGACTGGCAGCTCTCCAGGGTTTCAGATATTTCCTGCTCTACCTGTAGATACACTGGGGATTGAGCCTGGGTTCTTGTGTGTGCAAGCAGATGCTCTATCACTGAGTAGTGGCGGTTCCATGTCAGTGGGGCCATGGAGTCCGCTCCAGGTTTTAGTCTGGACTTTCCAGGAGCTGTCCAAGGTGCTGCCCCACACTTGATGTCATATATGATGTCTGGGGTAGGGCAGGTAGGCAAAGTTGGCTAAAACTGCCTGGCAAGCCAAATGGGGAGGCCCACAAGCTAGAGGTTCTTCATCCCTGTCTACCTTGACTGGACCCAGAGGAAATTGAAATTTTCCCAGGAGAAGGTGAGGAAAACCCCCACATCTGATGTAAGCAAAAAAGAAAAGAAAAGCACTAGTGACCATCACACAGGAATTCCGTCGGCTATCACTCAAAAGGTCCTTGCACACCTTCCCCAAGGTAATTATAGCCCATTAAAAACTGTGACTCATTTGCTTCATTAAGAGACCTCATTAGGATGAGTTAAGGCGCGCACTCTTGCATCTTTTTAAAAAATTTATTGCCAGGGGCAAAGTGTCACCTCCAAAACTTTAAAGTCACATTGAAGAAGCCCTGCAAGCGGGAAAGAGAGCCGCTGGTCTTTAGTGGAGAGAGATGAAAAAGGTCTTTGATGCCGAGCTGTAAATCTGCTCAACAGAAGGAAGCTCTCTGGGGTTTAAAGTGCTGACAGGTAAGTGAAGGCTGCGCAAGAAAGAGAAAGTGGCAAAGGCATCTTCGGTCGCCTCCAGACTGCCAGTATTTTGCAAGAGGGATGCAGTCGCACACCAGATGTTTAGGTTGGCGCAATTAAAGTGGATTAAAGCACTCTGGTGCAACAAACTCGCTTTTTTTTTTTTTTTTAAAGGCATTTTTGTGGCTTGGAAAATCATGGGGAAAATGAATTCCAAAGTGTGGAATGAACAAATTATTCATGAAATGGAAATGGACTGCCTTCAAGTCGATCCCGACTTATGGCGACCCTATGAAGAGGGTTTTCATGGTAAGCGGCATTCAAACCACGACACAAGTTTATCAGGGTGAATTCTCTTTGTCGTGCGACAGGGTAGGGAATGTTTTCAGCCTAAGGGCCACATTCTCTCCTGGGCAAGCTTCCAGGGGTCACATGCCAGTAGTGGGCAGGGCCAGAGGCAAAAGGGGGCAGAGCAACAGATGCAAATGTTACCTTTGTAGAGCAAGCTAGTTTCTACACACACCTTCATCCAGGCAGGCAAGGGGCATTCTCAGAGTTCAAGCACACTTTCCCAGCCAGGAGAAAGAACTTCAGGAGGGTATAAAGTCGGCCCAGTGCAGAATGTGGCTTAGGAGGTCTGTGGAGTCTTGAGGGCCACAAAGACAGGCTCAGAGGGCTGCATTTGGCCCTCAGGCCTGAGGTTCCCCACTCCCTGTCATATAACCTCCCCACAAACAAATCAGAAAGGATGCTCAAGAAAGACTGGACGTTGCAAACATCTGTGTAAGCTTCGTGCAAGCAAATCAGGGTGAATGCTCACCAAGGAGCCCTTAGCATCAACATCTATGTTGCAATGTGCTAGGAGTTTGTGATGGTAGGAAAGCTGCCAGCTGCCATTGGTTGACTTGCCCGGATGTCACAGAAGGAGGAGGAGGGACAGAGGGTCAGTGGCTGCCATTGGCTGACTTGCCCGGATGTCACAGGAGGATGAGGAGGGATAGAGGGGATGTCACAGAAGGAGGATGAGGAGGGATAGAGGGAATGTCACAGAAGGAGGATGAGGACAGAGGGTCAGTGGCTGCCACTGACTGACTCGCCTGAATGTCACCAAATGAGGAGGAGGAGGGACACAGGGTTAGCGGCTGCCATTGGCTGAGCTGTTCCAACCCTAAAGAGGACCACAGCAGGCAGGAGAGCCTAGGCGAAGAGGGGATCAGAAGCCTAGCAGAGGAAGCACATGGGGTCTACGGAGGCAGAGTTGGGATGAGGAGTGGTGCAATGCAAGGAGAGGCACATGGCACGCACTTTGTGGCGCAATGGTAGCCCATCTGACTCCAGTTGAAGCACAGTGGGGGTCAGGTCTTTTCCTCTGGAGAAAGAGCATAGGTCAGAGGCAGAGCACACGCTTTGCATGCAGAAGGTCCTAGGTTCAATCCCTGGCAACTGCTTCAGGTACAGCTGAGAAAGACCCATCTAAAGCCCTAGAGAGTTACTGCCAGTCAGTGTTGGCAATGCTAGCCAAGGTGGACACATAGCACGACCTGGTCTGAATTAGTTTCTGATGAGGCCGGGGGGGGGGAGCCAAGAGGGAAAGACAAATTAGGGAGAGAATGATGGGGAAAGGCTTATATACACGTGCCCAGAGGATGCAGAGGTGAAGGAAACTGAAATTTGGAAATTAGCAACCAACTGTGAAGGTTGGCTGAAAATAATACACACACACACAAAGGAAATTATGTATTCTGAAATTTGCTGTGTCTCCTCCAGTTGTCCACACTGTCAAGCAGACATCAATCAATCATTTATTAAGGTCAAAGACCAGCACTAAGCAGACATAAAGCACTTATTTCCATAGGAAGATCTGAGAAAAAGAGGAGAGGGCGGACCAAGACTCAGCGAATACTACATGAAATTTAGCCAGTCTCATTTTCCGAGCAATCGCTATCAGTTTCTGCTTCTTGAAATGTGTCATGTTATTTATCACGGACTTTGAAAAACTGAAGGTTTGCCTAGACTGGAACAGGCTTCTATACCCTTTTACACATCAAAGCCCAAAAGTTTTCAATTTATCCAAAAACTGCCTTTAAATGTTTTCTGTTTTTCACATATCTAACTGGAAGTACAACAAACCACAAAGATCCAGCAAAACTCTACGCCAAGGTGACAAAAACTCCAAGATGGATTTTTTAAACAATAAAAACACCCCATGCAAACACGTTAAAAAACACCCCATGCAAACAATCTAAGCAAACTATCAACAGTTTGTTTATCTTGCATAATCTGTCCCGATCCTTCTTTGGAACAGGCACTGAAGCCCCATGCAGTGGTGGCAACTGGCTCCATGTCAGTGGAATCCGCTCCGGATTTTAGTCCAAACTTTCAAGGACTCCTTGAAACTTGTTTGGACTAAAACCTGGAGTGTATTCCACCGCCCCACTGACATACAGCCATCAGCCACCACTGACCACACCCACTCCCTCACTACAGAAATCTGTTCTGCTTCTACCTTGTGTATATTTCACCAGCAGTGTCCCACTGCAGCATGCAGGCCTATCTGTCTCCATAGACACAAGGGCTAGAAACATGAAAGAATCAAGGTTTGTTTGTTTGTTTTTTAAAAACACCCTCCAGCTTGCCGGATGGAATTGTGGAATCCTTGTGCCCTTGGCAGTAGCAAGGCAGGCCTCCAAAAACTCAAGGCGGCTTTCCCCCTGAGTGGCTGTCTGAGAACAGTCTTGCAACAAACCCTGGAATGATAAATAACATTCGAAATCTTCATTACAGAGATAAGTCCTGAGCTTCCTCCTCAAAAGAATGAGAGCGAAAGAAGGAACAAACCAGGGCGGCTGGATCCTGGCATCGCTTCCTCAGCAGCTGCTTCTCTCAAAAATCATTGTATAATCTGACCCTGATCTGAGCTCTCTCTCTCTCTCTCTCCTGTCTCTTTGGAGTTTATGTCTTCCTCCCTTCTAGGAATGGGTGAATACCTCCATTCCACATTCTCATTTTTCCAGTCTTCTACACTTTCCCACATCTGTCTGCATTTTTTTTTAAATCAGCATTTTAGTGTGGGTTTCTTCTAATATATGCATTTTGGCATCCACTTTCGCTCACTATATGCATTATTGCAAAGCAATGTAAAAGAATGCACTTTTGCATGTCATTTTCACTTACCTAGGCATTTATAGCCACATTTTACACTAGTATATGCATCTGCGTACACATTACTTGACTAGAGAACTGCACTGCAAGATTCAGAGAAATGCAAACGTCGAAGAATGGCCAAGTTTCAATCTGCGCCTTGTTTTGCAAAGTGCAAATTAGGGAAGTTAGCCTCCAAATGCAAGCTGAATTGAATTTCTCCCCCATGCCTACTCCCTTCCCCTCCTCAGTCTGATTTGATTCTGATAGTTTTGAGCTCTGTTGGCACATGACTGGATAATTTTTTTTTTAACAGCCTGGTCTAGCTTTGGGTAACGAAGGTGACTTTTTAAATCCTCTGGGGAAGGGAGAAAGAGCCTGATCTGATAAACCAGGGAGTGAAGGGGGGACAGGGATAGAAAGGGAGTTATTAAAGCCATCTGTGGAAAGTGCAGGTGGCTGCCAGGACGATCTTACGAAACGAGGCACATTAATAGCAGAGAGGGCCGCGGTGACCCATCAGTGCACGAGAGGAGCTAGTGGTCAAGCTGGAACTGGAGACTTTGGCTCTTGGAAGCAAATCCTGGCTAGGCAAGTGAATGGGCTGGTCAGACTCCGACACCAGAGGCCTTCAAGAGGCAGCTGGACAGCCATCTGTCGGGAATGCTTTGATTTGGATTCCTGCATTGAGCAGGGGGTTGGACTTGATGGCCTTACAGGCCCCTTCCAACTCTACTATTCTATGATTCTATGATTTTATCCTTCAATCCATAGCTACTTGATTCAAAATGCTTGCTCAAATTTTCTTTGTTGCTCTTGCATAAAAATGCAGTTTCATAACATATACATTCATACTCATCTGACAAGAAATTGGCCAATAAATCCTGTCTTGACCGGCCCTTATGTTGGATCACATAATGGTCCTGTTTGCACAGCAGCCAAGCAGATACAAACAGGAAGCCCAAAAGCAAAAGCAGATAAACTGGAACAGGTTCAGAGGAGGGCAACAAGGATGATCAGGGGACTAGAAACCAAGCCCTATGAGGAGAGACTGAAAGAACTGGGCATGTTTAGCCTGGAGAGGAGAAGACTGAGGGGAGATATGATTGCACTCTTCAAGTACATGAAAGGTTGTCACATAGAGGAGGGCTGGGATCTCTTCTCGATCGTCCCAGAGTGCAGGACACGGAATAATGGGCTCAAGTTGCAGGAAGCCAGATTTCAACTGAACATCAGGAAAAACTTCCTAACTGTCAGAGCCATACAACAATGGAACCAATTACCTAGAGAGGTAGTGGGCTCTCCAACTCTGGAGGCATTCAAGAGGCAGCTGGACAGCCATCTGTTGGGAATGCTTTGATTTGGATTCCTGCATTGAGCAGGGGGATGGACTGGATGGTCTTATAGTCCCCTTCCACTATTCTATGATTCTATGACTGCACAGCTGCCAACATCACACAACAATCCAAAGGAGACTGACTGAGTCTTGTTGCTCTGTCGCCTCAACGCCCCCACCCTTCTACCAAGAGTTGTGGGACATTACCAGACCACAAAATCCACGTGGCCCAGCATTCTGCTTCCAAACAGAGGACAGCCAGGTGACTTTGGGAGCTTGACAAACAGAGCATGCAAAGACGATGGCTATTGCTCTGTAATTCATCCTCAGCACTTGGTATTAGAGGTACACTGCCCTTGCACACAGAGGGGCACACACATGTAGGTAGCTTAATAGGTTTGCAGTTGTTCATAGAGGAAAGTCATAGAGGAAAAATCTACTAGCTGCCAGAGTTGGACAGAACCTCCGTGGACAGAGGCACTTTACCTCTAAACGCCAAGCAGTGGGTTTAAACGACAGGAAAGGCAATTCTGGCATTGCGTTTGTTTCATTTCTATAGCACCCATCAGGAAAAAAAAATAGCAACGGGAAAATAAATCAGCGCAAGACTGTAAAAACATCTCTCTGTCCATTAATACCAGGGCTGAGGAATGTACGGCCCTCCAGATGTTGTTGGACGACAACTCCCATCAGCCCCAGCCAGCATGCCCAATGGTCAGGGAGGATGCAACGTGTAGTCCAACAACATCTGGAGGGCCACAGGCCCCCACCCTTGACCCATATGCACACATATCACACACGCACAAATTGTACTTGTTATGCATTAAAAGGTCTGCGAGAATAAGAACATCATCTTCTACTTCAGGGGGAGAAACCTCTGGACCGGGAGCCAGATGTGGTCCTCAAGGTCTCTCTACCTGGCCCTCGGAACTCTTCCCACGATGCACCACCTCAGTGGCCCTGCTCTGCACCCTGAGCCTGGCTAGAATTTGAGTCCTGCAACTCACATAATGGCTCTTCCTTGCTCGAAGGACAGAGAGGAGTGTGTGTCGAAACTAGCCTACTGTACAAAGGTAAAATTTACATTAATTCCCTGCCCACTTTTGTCTCCGGCCCTGTCCACCACTGGTATGTGGCTCCCCAGAAGGTTATCCAGAAGGGAATGCGGCCCTTGGGCTGAAAACAGTTCCCCACCCTTGACCCAGTTCTCATGGTTGACAGCCACTGATTGACAGATAAATAGGTAGAAATCTGCATCAGGCTTTGCAATTTAAGTACAAAACACAAACACATATAAACAAAGGAGACAAATGTCTCAAACTCAATTAAAGCACCAATCATTTCGTATAAATCTAAACACAATCTAAGCACAAGAACGCTACTACACAGATAAAATTACCAAATGCAGTTGGAATTTTAAAATTATACAATCTGAGACATGGAGCATTGCTGTAGCCCTCATTTTCACAGCAGTTGCTAGAAATTTTGCAGTTTTTGCAGTCACCAGCTTGTTTTGATTAGCAAGGAGAAAAGTTGCGTAATAATCCACGGAAGCCCCTGGCTGAGACAACAATAATGGCGTGATTAAATCTTTACGTGAATCTCTGTACGTAATACCCATTGACAAAACTGTCCTTTAATCCTTTGTCTCCCTATCAGACTTCATTCTGAAATGGTCTGAATATATTGCAGGATCATTGACAGGTTTAATCCAACATCCTCAAATTATGTCCTTTTATCTTCTTGATGCTCTTTTTGTAGGGACATGGGAGAAGGCCTTTTCTGGGGTGGCCTCCATAAGAACATAAGAAGAGCCTGCTGGATCAGGCCAGTGGCCCATCTAGTCCAGCATCCTGTTCTCACAGTGGCCAACCAGGTGCCTGGGGGAAGCCCGCAAGCAGGACCCGAGTGCAAGAACACTCTCCCCTCCTGAGGCTTCCGGCAACTGGTTTTCAGAAGCATGCTGCCTCTGACTAGGGTGGCAGAGCACAGCCATCACGGCTAGTAGCCATTGATAGCCCTGTCCTCCATGAATTTGTCTAATCTTCTTTTAAAGCCATCCAAGCTGGTGGCCATTACTGAATCTTGTGGGAGCAAATTCCATAGTTTGACTATGCGCTGAGTAAAGAAGTGCTTCCTTTTGTCTGTCCTGAATCTTCCAACATACAGAACTTCCATCCCTCTGGGGTGGCTTCCAAGATACAGATACCAATAACCTTAAAATGTTTCTTTTCAAACATGTTTTTAGCTTATCTGCTGCATAGCATTTTCTTTCGGTTTTAGTTATGGCTCTTTTGACTATTTTATATTGCTGCTTGTATTTTTATGCATTTACTTTTTTATTTCTTTATTTCTTTATCAATAGCATTGTTCACTGTTGTTCTTACAGTGTTTTTCTGTTAAGCTGCCTTGAGCACTTCCTTTGTTAGCGATGGGGAAAATGGGCTATACACATACACAGGGAAAAATGATGGTGGTTGTTGTTATATGCCTTCAAGTTGATTACGACTTATGGTGACCCTATGAATCAGCGACCTCCAATAGCATCTATTATAAACCACCCTGTTCAGATGTTGCAAGTTCAGGTCTGTGGCTTCCTTTATAAAATCAATCTTGTTTGGCCTTCCTCTTTTTCTACTCCCTTCTGTTTTTCCCAGCATTATTGTGAATCATGTCTTCTCATTATGTGTCCAAAGTATGATAACCTCAGTTTCATCATTTTAGCTTCTAGTAATAGTTCTGGTTTAATTTGTTCTAACACCCAATTATTGGTCTTTTTTGCAGTCCGTGGTATACACAAAGCTCTCCTCCAACACCACATTTCAAAGGAGTTGATTTTTCTCTTATCTGCTTTTTTCACTGTCCAACTTTCACATCCATACACAGAGATTGGGAATACCATGGTCTGAATGATCCTGACTTTAGTGTATTGATAATCCTTGACAAGTTCAATGTCCTCATTGTCAACTTTAAAGTTACATAAATCGGGAATACCATGGTCTGAATGATCCTGATGAAAAATGGCAATGGAGGGATTAGAGTATGAATATAGGAAGCTGCTTAATAGTGATGTAGACCATTGGTCCATCCAGTTGAGTACTGTCTACACTGGCTGGCAGCAGCTCACCAGGGTTTCACACAGGGTTGTCCCCCAGCCCTGCCTGGAGACTCCAGAGCCTAGGACATGCAAAGCAGACAGAAGCTAATGGACCTTCCCCATAAAATACACACTGTGCTATATCTCAGTGATCCTAATTTTCCACCACTCATGATGACACACACATTTGCTAGTGCAAATTATTTGGGCCACTTTAAAGCACGCTATCTATGGCTCTGCACCAGACATGCCAAGACAGAAATCACCAGCTCCCGCTTCATCTCTTCTTTGCACGAACCATTTTCACATAGTTCCCCCCTCCAAAGAGAGTCAAATTAATCGTAGATGATCAAAGCATCAAAGCATTAACAGAAGTATAGTTTCCAAATCATGTGAAGTGTTAGTTCCCCTCTATTCAGCACTGGTTAGGCCTCATCTTGAATACTGCGTCCAGTTCTGGTCTCCGCACTTCAAGAAGGATGCAGACAAACTGGAACAGGTTCACAGGAGGGCAACAAGGATGATCAGGGGAGTAGAAACCAAGCCCTATGAGGAGAGACTGAAAGAACTGGGCATGTTTAGCCTGGAGAAGAGAAGACTGAGGGGAGATATGATCGCACTCTTCAAGTACATGAAAGGTTGTCACACAGAGGAGGGCCAGGATCTCTTCTCGATCGTCCCAGAGTGCAGGACACAGAATAATGGGCTTAAGTTGCAGTAAGCCAGATTTTGACTGGACATCAGGAAAAACTTCCTGTTAGAGCCATACAACAATGGAACCAATTACCTAGAGAGGTAGTGGGCTCTCCGACACTGGAGGCATTCAAGACGCAGCTGGACAGCCATCTGTCGGAAATGCTTTGATTTGGATTCCTGCATTGAGCAGGGGGTTGGACTTGATGGCCTTATACGCCCCTTCCAACTCTACTATTCTATGATTCTATGAAAGTGCTTCCTTGTATCCTTCTGTGGGCCCCAAGAGAGCAACCCAGGATGAAGCACGTCACAGCAGCAGGAGTACTGGTGGTGCCGCCTTGCGCCGGCTGTTCTCAGAGGCATCCAAGGTCACTTTGATTCCCGAGACTTCCCTCCCAGAGAAGGCCATTGTCACAGCTGAACAGCTGCCCAGAGTGACAGACGCACAAAGTCGTCTAATGGATGTAGCGCTTGTAATCTTGGAAACTAAAACCACCTCTCTGTTCTATCAGCCTGTCCTTGCTCCCTGCCTACATTTTCAAAGTTGGACGTTACTCTAAAAGAACAAGCAGGACAGGTTCTTACTAAGGGAGGGGCAATATAATATAGAAAGGTTTGCAAAGTTCGAAGTACATCCTAGCATCTTCTTTGCAAAGAGGTGGAAAAGCAATCAGAAGCCAAACAGAAGAGAATCTAGTTAACATCTGGAACTAGTGAAACCGACTGCTCCAGTGAAAAATCCAGAAAAAATAGAAGCTAACAGAGGACCTTGCGTGCAGAAAGTCCCAGGTTCAATCCCCGGCATCTCCAGATAGGCCTGGAAAGACTCCCTGCCTGAATCCCAGGAGAGCTGCTGCCAATCAGTGTAGACAGTACTGAGCTACATAGAACAATGGTTTCTGACTTGATACAGAAACGGAAAATGACAAAAATTAGGTGTGTGGAGAGTTTAGAGGTTGATGGAAGTGAGTTCATGATGATGTAATTTAGAGAAAGAAAAGAACGGAGAGGAAGGGGGGAAAGGATAATATTAGCAGATATAAGTTAAAGCACAGAGTATTTATTTAGATGTAATTTACAAATGTGTAATTATATGTATTTTCAGATGTTTTCCCTGTCTTTTGTCCGATGAATTAGTTTAAATAATAAAAACGAAAAAAGATGAAAAAGACTTCCACACACGAGGAAGAACCTTCCACTGGTAAATTAGTTTAAATAAGAAAAAGGGAAAAAAGATGAAAAAGCCTTCCGCATATGAGGAAGAACCTTCCAATGGTACAAGCTGTTCATTAATGGCGTGATCTCCATCAGAAGGCAATGGGCTCTCTTTTTGTCAGATGTTGCTATGGAGAGTCTGGAGGGCTGCCTATATCAGTGACATTGCAGCAGCTGATTCCGAGCATCAGCATGGGGGTGGACTAGATGACCTTTGTGGCCCCTTCGCACTCTGATTCTGATTTCCAGTGGGCATTCCCATTTCACCAAAATGAAGCACTGAGTAGTTTGGGGGACTTTTCTGAACAAGTGGGTGTGCAATGAACACCATGGTTGGACATTCTGAATTGTTATTCCTTATGCTCATTCAGGTCCTCGCATCGCTGCGCGTGGCATCCCCATGACTAAGAAACTGCACAGAGGCCTACATCCCTTCCAGTGTGGCTGTAATCACAGAGAAGGGGAGACCAGGGCTGTACCTGCTGGACCTAACCCCTGCAGCTGCCCCCCACCCCATTCACAACTCGTGGGGGACAGTAGCATAGTGGCAAATTCAGAAGTGCAGGGTTCCTTCACAACTTTCAGACACCACCACCATTTTTTTTGCTGCTGGGTTGAGAATAACATCCTTGTTTACACCTTCTCCCATAACAACAGGCATCCCTAGGAGCCAATAAGCATGAAAGGGGTGAGTGTTAGCTACTGAGAAGAGTCTTCTCAGTGGCTCACTCACCTCCTTTCACTCTGGCTACAATCAGCAGAAAAGGACCAGGAAGCACATTAGAAGACTCTTCTGAGTGGCTAACACACTCTCCACTCATGTTGATTGGCTTGTAGGATGCTGGAGACACAGGGACCCTGCTGAGACCTGGCTCCCCAAAAAAGGAAAGGGTCTAAGACACACACAGCCCGAAACACCAGACGACTACACCCCTGGTGAGGGAATATCTGTAGAGGGGACACAGATCAGGTATGCAAACAATGGGAAAAGCCTGTGTATGCCTTTGCAGACATTTCCTCCTAAAGGCAGGTATGACAGGAGGCCAGCCATCTTCTCTTCTCTTCTGTCCATGTATTACAATCAAGTGGAGTGGGGTGGGGCAGGGTGACTGAAAAGGGCTCTCACTTAACTTGCACCATTCCCACTTGTATGGGAAGCTTTGTACTTTCAACCCCTTGAGTCCGCCTGAACTCTACGGTCAGCTTTTCAGACACTTCCACCCTGTTCCCCCTTCTCCCCTGGCCCTCTGAAATTAGGCAGACGGTGACTGGAGAGAGGGCATTCTCAGAAAGGTGAGGTACGTGGGCAGAGAAGTGGCAGTTACTCATCATTCCCCAGCCACCAGCACAGACCTAGCTATTGCACATCTTCCCTCACTCACAAAGGCAGGCCATGTTATTTCATGCCCTTCCCCACTCGGTAGAACAGAGTGAAGAAGCAGCAAGTCATAGCTACCTCTTTTTCGGGGGGATGGGAGAAGATAACTATTTGGAAATGTGTTGGCTTATTTGGGCGACAGCCTGCCCCATCGAACAGTTTTTGCTCCAAGAAAATAAGAGCATGGATATTTGCATCATCCCCAATAATGAGGCTTTGCTACTTGCTCATACAGAACAAAGCAACAGCCTTTCCCACTTAATGGGAGGGGAGATTAGTTCTCTGTGACAAGGTAATCTAAATGTTATCAGCAAGAAAAGCTGATGTGCACTCTGCATACATGATGGAAATGAAGCAAGCCTGCTTAAAATTTTGCTTTCTTTTGCCTGACACAGAGAGGGGACAAGGACCTTTGGAAGGCACTGAAATCTCACCCTTGATCCCTGGAAATCTTTTAGTGGCACGCATGCACGCACACACCTTCTGAAATTACTCCAGAGAGTACCCACATGCATTCTAGCCATGAGGACCAGGCTTTTTTCAAATCCAAAAGTTGAGATTCTCACGAAGCAGAGTTCTGTGCTTGATGCCAGTGCAATCTCAAATGGAAAATGGAAAAGGACTGCCTTCAAGTTGATCCTGACTTATGGCTACCCTACGAATAAGGATTTCATGGTAAGCGGTATTCAGAGGGGGTTTCCCATTGCCTCCTTCTGAGGCTAGTCCTCCCCAGCTGGCTGTTGTGCTGTGTGTAGTTGTGTTGCTTAATTTCGTTTAAAAGCAGCACCACAGCAGCAGAGAGTAACAGTAGATGTTGAAATGCGAGTGTGCCAGCGTGTGCGTGCATTTGCCTAAGAAAGCAGGCTTTTACCCTGCATCAGCATCACTGAGACTGGAGACTTAGTAAAATAAGAAAAGCTACTTTATTTAGAGAAATACATAGTAGATAGAAAAGGCAAACCTAGTTCTAACTAACTAGCTAAGTTGGAGGCATAACTCCCAGGTGTAGGAGTCAGCCCCATGCTCAGAGAGAGAGCAGAGACAAAGGGAGTCTCCTCTCTCCTGGTCAGCCGGAGGACAAAGGAATGGAAAGGGCGGAAGGAGGAGGGGCAGGTAAGCTTCCCTAAAGGCGTCACAGTCTAGTGACAGAAGGAAGTCAGTCACAGCATCACAGGTAAAAGATAAACAAAGCCTATTCATCTGGAAGACCCTAGCCCTATCTTCCCTCTGGTGTTTAAACAAAAGAACAAAACAGGAGTTGCTCTTGCCCCACATCCAACACTGGCTAGGGCCTGCTCAGCTTGCCACAGCTGCACAAGCCAGCCCCTTCCTTGTCCGCAACTGCCAGCTGGGGGGCAACTGGGCTCCTTGGGACTATGCAGCTTGCCCACGGCTGCACAGGTGGCAGGGCACATAACACCCTGTGGGGGTGATCTTTAGCTGGCCTTTGACACCCAGGAGACACGAGCGGGGATTTGAACTCACAGACTCTGGACTCCCAGCCAAGCTCTCCTCCCCACTGTGCTATATCAGCTGTCTCAAACTACATACCCACCTCCCAAATAATGCCACTTCCTAGCCCAGATTCCCGACTTTTGTGTGGTTGGAATGCAGTCTAATGTATGAAGGTAAAAGTCACATCTGATACCCCACCCACTTTTGCCTCTGGCCCTGGCCACCACCACAGGAATGCTCCCCCCTCCGGAGAAAGTTGCCCATTAGGGAATGTGGCCCTTTAGCAGAAAAGGCTTCATCATCCCTGGGCTAAAGCTGCTCTGTGCATTGGCTAAACCAAAATCTGAAAGGGAGGCTCCCACTTATGATAACCCACTGACAAAGAGATGGAGGGGAAATTCAAATCGGTTTGCATTCACAGGCAAACCTACATAATTTGCACTTTCCAGAACAATGGACAAACCAAAACACAGCCATCCTCCAAAATTTGCACTTCTCTGAATTTTGCAATTCAACTCAATTCTCCAGCCAAGTAATGTGTACAAAAATGCATACGCTAGGATAGGATAAAATGTGCGCAGAACCGCATATATTTGTGAAAACAGCATGCAAAAATGCATTACAGTAGAGAAAACTGCTTTGCAAAAATGTGTAAATTAGGCAACAATTGTATAGACAACGAGCGCATATCAGGATAGCTTTGCACTCAAATGATGATGAATGTTCATAAGGGTGATCGCTCTCACACACAAAACTGGCGAGCAAATGTGAAGAAATGAACTTAACACTGGAAAAATGGGAAACAGAAAATTGACAGATTTGCCTACATCTACCCACCAACGCTATGCAGCTTGGCCATGTTACTTCCGACGTAATGTAGGAAAGGACTCTGGAAAGGCTTTTCCTTAAAATGGGGCAAAGGCCTCCAGAGGCACCCCATTTTCATGCACTCTTCAGAACCATCCCTTCCCCCCCCAACCAACTCTGCAGCAAGCTCTGAAGGAAGACACCCGGGCCAGCTCAAAGCTCATCTTGGCCTTTCCCCAAGTAGGCCCAGAGGCCTTCGAGGGGGTTACAAGGGAGAACAGCCAGAGTTGCTTATCCTGGGTCGGCTACTTTCCAGATTCTCCACCGAGGCCAACTGAAGGTCAACATGAAGAGATTTTTCGAGGCAGGCTGGCAGGCCTCACCCCCTCTTCATCACAGCAAACCGGGGATTTATGAGAGGGAGATGCACGAGGGGTTAGAGCACGTCAACTATGAAAAAGTACTTAGAGGAATCCCCCACCCTCCAAGGAAATTGATAGGAGTAAAAAAAAAAGGGGGGGAAAACTGGCTGAGGGCAGAACTAGACAAGAAGAAGGCAACCACCCAAAAGGGCCTCCCCGTGTCATTTTTCTCTACCTAATACGGAGTCGTGAGTTTCCATTAGACCAGGGGTGAGGAACCTCAGCCCCCCGAGGACTCTCTGCCTGAGCACATGTAGAAACTAGCTGACTGTACAAAGGTACAATTTATGCCTGTTGCTCCATCTACTTTTGCGTCTGGTCCCGCCCACCAATGGCATGCGGCCCCCAAAAGGCTGTCCAGAAAGGAATGTGGCCCTCGGCCTGACAAAAGCTTCCCCGCCACTGCATTAGACCACCACGTCGTAAGTCACCCGACCATACGTTGTCCCACAATCACTCATTATGGAGGGGAGCTTTGACACGGACTTGCAGTTTTTGGCAGCCCGTCCTTGTCTCAGAATGTCCAACCTTGCCCCCAAACCAGCAAAAGGGCAAAAGCACATGGAGAACGAAGACCTGTCAGGTGTTTTCTGAGGCTTTCCCCCCACCATGTATCTTTAGGCCTTTATTTTCCATCTTACCTGTTTCGTATGTTTCCACACATCCTCCTCCCAAGCGGAGTAGGGCTGAAGGTGAAATGGCCCTCCCTATTTTCATTGGGAGGAAAACCCTCGCCCCATTGGCAGCAATGAGGGATTGCCCCTCCAACCAATGGGGAATGGTGTCTCCAATGTCAGCGGGGCAGTGAATCCACTTCGGGTTTTAGTCTGAACTTTCAAGGAGCTGTCCAAGGTACTGCACTATATATTTAAAGCAGTATCATACCACTTTAAACAGTCATGGCTCCTCCCACAGAATCCTGGAAACTGTAGCTGGGGAAGGGTGCTGAGAGTTGTTAGGAGACTCCTCTTCCCCTCATAGAGCTATAATGCCCAGCACGCCCTGGGAAAAATGGAAATGGCCTGCCTTCAAGTCGATTCTGACTTATGGGGACCCTATAATAATAATAAAATTTTATTTTTAGGCCGCCTATCTGGCCGAATGAACGGCCACTCTAGGCGGCGTACATAGATTAAAATAAGATACAACATATAAATACAATTATAACATCAGTCTTCAGTTAATCAGCCCACCCACATCTGTACATTATAAAACTAAAATTACCTAGGAATCGTGTATGCCCGCTGAAAGAGCCACGTTTTTAATCCTTGGCGAAAACCTACCAGGGAGGGGGCATGGCGAAGGTCATATGGGAGAGAGTTCCAGAGGGTGGGGGCCATAATCGAGAATGCCCTCTCTCTGGTCCGCACCAGCCTAGCTGTTTTCACTGGTGGGACCGAGAGAAGGTCTTATGAGGCTGATCTCGTCAGGCGGCATATTTGGTGATGCTGGAGGCACTCCTTTAGATAAACTGGACCGAAACTGTATAGGGCTTTAAAGGTTAACACCAACACCTTGAATTGGGCTCGGTAGACAACTGGTAGCCAGTGTAGATCTTCTAACACTGGAGTGATATGATCCCGGCGGCGGCCGTTCTTGATCAACCGTGCCGCCGCATTCTGTACCAGTTGTAATTTCCGAACCGTCTTCAAGGGTAGCCCAGCATAGAGCGCATTACAGTAGTCTAAGTGAGAGGAGACCAGGGCATGCACCACCCACAGGAGCAGATGGACCGGAAGGTAGGGTCGTAGCCTCTGTATCAGATGTAATTGATACCAAGCTGCCCGGCTCACCGCTGACACCTGAGCCTCCATGGACAGCTGGGAGTCAAGAATGACCCCGAGGCTGCGAACCTGGTCCTTTAGGGGCAATCTTACCCCATTCAACACCAGGTCAATGTCTCCTAATCTTCTCTTGTCTCCCACAAGCAGTACCTCGGTCTTGTCGGGGTTCAGTTTCAGCCTGTTTCCTCCCATCCATTCACTTACGGACTCCAGGCACTTGGAAATAGTATCCACAGCCAACTCCGGTGAGGACTTAAATGAGAGATAGAGCTGAGTGTCATCCGCATATTGGTGGCACTGCAACCCAAATCTTCTGATGATGGCCCCCAGCGGCTTTACATAGATGTTAAATAGCATGGGAGAGAGGATAGAACCCTGTGGCACACCACAATTAAGAGGCCAAGGGTCTGAAACCTCCTCTCCCAATGTTACCCGTTGGTGCCTGTCAGAGAGATAGGAACGGAACCACCGTAGAACAGTGCCTCCAATTCCCATTCCCTCCAGGCGATCCAAGAGGATACCGTGGTCAACGGTATAAAAAGCTGCTGAGAGATCCAGGAGGACAAGGAATGAGCGTTCTCCCCTATCCAACGCCCTCCTCAAATCATCCACCAGAGCGACCAAGGCTGTTTCAGTTCCATGACCAGTCCTGAAGCCCGATTGGAATGGATCTAAATAATCTGCTTCCTCCAAGTGTGTCTGTAGCTGTTTGGCCACCATGAATAGGGTTTTCATGGTTAGTGGTATTGAGAGGGGGTTTACCACTGCCTTCCTCTGAGGCTGAGAGGCAGTGATTGGCGCAAGGTCACCCAGTGAGCTTCATGGCTATGTGCGTATTCAAACCCTGGTCTCCCAGGGTGTAGTCCAACACCTTAACCACTACATTGATTGATTGTTAAACTGCACTGGGAACTCTAGCTCTGTGACGTAAATTGGGTTTCCTAACAACTCTCAGCACCCATAACAAACTACAGTTCCCAGGATTCTTTGGGGAGGGGAGCCATGACTGTTAAAGAGGTATAATACTGCATTAAATGTTTAGTGCAGATGGGGCCTGAGACTGTTGCTATTTCTGGGTGGGATTCAATCACATGGTGGGAAATTCAGGTTGAGTAATTATAGCTGATTAGGTGGTCTTGTGCCATAAACCCATTTCCCCCAAAAGATTTGAGATAAGGAAAGGGACTGGAAAGTGGGGAGAAACACTTGCTTTGACACAACATCATTAAACCTCCACGCAAATAAATCAGAACAGACGCTCCTTAAAGATCCAACTTCATCCAATCTCCCTGCAAACAAATCAGGACGAATGCTTAATAAACAGGTCTCTCTCTCTCTCTCTCTCTCTCTCGTATGCACACCTGCCAATCCTGGCTTGTAGGCAAGTGCAAAAACCTTGTTAGCCCATTCAGATGAACCACCAAACGTTTGCCGCAAACAAGGGTTGGAAGTTCAGACCTGCATCTCATGAGATGATGGAGGCAGCTGCATACAAGCCTGCAGCTCCTCAGGCGCATTTGAGAAGCACCAAACCAAGCAGACATCTAAAGAGGCCCCCAGTTAAGTACCCTGAGGTCACTCATTTATTTTATTATTACCTCTATATCCCACTTTTCCTCCAAGGAGCTCAAGGTGGCATACATGGCTCGCTTCCCCCTGCATTTTATCATCACAACAACCTTGTGAGGTGGGTTAGGCTGAGAGAGTGTTACGAATCCAAGATCACCCAGCAAGCTTCATGGCTGAGTAGGGGTTTGAACCGTGGTCTCCCGGGTCCCAGTCCAACGCTCTAACCACTATACCATCATGGCTCGCCATCCTTGGCCAAATGCGAATTCAAACTCTGCTCTTCCTGGCTCAAGCCCATCACTTTTCTTCACTACATAATGCTAACTCTGGTTTTTAAAGCCCAGATGTTTCCCCACCCACCCCTATAATGTGGGAAATTGCACTTTAAGCATGCTCAAAGAGGGAAATACCAGGTAATAGGAAAAAGAACGGAAACACCCTTTTGTTTTACTCATGCAGACTGAGAAGTGACAGCCCCTTCATCCTTCTGAATAGTACGGAGAAATCACAGCGACACATTTCATGCACAAACGTTTGAAGAACACCTAATGTTTTGACACATTTGAGTTCACAGACAAAGAGGGTTTGCTTTATTTTCCATGACATAGATCTACAGTGTAACAGGCCTCGCTCTCTCAAACAGAACAGTATCTTATTGGCTCAGTTGCAACATTGCCCAAACTCTGACTTTTCTCATCGGGCAAGCACTCTGGGCAAGAAACTACATTTAGAGTTGCCACTTCTGGATTTCAAGAGTTCTGTCACCCTGGACAGAGTGCCTTTCCCCCCTTATTAGCTTAGATTATTATTATTTTAACAATCAAAAGGTTATGCCTCTGAGTTTAAACAGGGTACACTTCCCTTGTCAGTGGCTGGAGTACTAGACTGGAGAGGGAAAAACTAGTTTCAAATCCCCACTCAGCCTTGAAAATCATTGGATGTCCATAGGCCAGTCACTATTTCAATGTGATCTACCTTGCAGAGTAGTTGTGAGGATACAAATTATGGAGGAGTGATAAGGAACCATACCACCTGGAGCTCCTTGGAAAAAATGTTATAACAATAGCATTAACCGTGAAGGGAGCCAACTTCCTTTAAGAAAACAGGGAAATGTGTGTGCAACTCAGGGCCTTTCAAGACAATCACTATTTTCAGGTGGGATTCAGGTTGCAGAATTATAGCTGGATCTGACTTTTTGTGAGAAGGAAAAGTGATGGGGAAAATGCACTGAAATGTGTGGGCTAAGATTTGCTTGATACAATGCTGTATAACCTCCCTGCAAACAAACCACAATGAATGCTCAGTAAATAGTTGACGTCATCTCACCACCCTGCAGACTTTGTTAAAAAAAAAATTCAGGATGAATGCTCAATAAACTGGCCATCTGGAAGCAACACTGATCTCTTAAAAAGTTGCAGGATTGTGTACCACAAAGTGGTATCGTAAGGTATATTTCCAGCAGATGTATGCTATTCATCTTTCCTAAAGCTGCAACGGCCAGGACACACATAGGGAAAGAGGCAGTACGATGGCACCTGAATGCAGCAGCAGTTGCCAATGACAAAAGGTTTGCGTCCAATATGCGTTACTGAGGTTATCATACTTTGGACACATCATGAGAAGACATGATTCACTAGAAAAGACAATAATGCTGGGAAAAACAGAAGGGAGTAGAAAAAGAGGAAGGCCAAACAAGAGATGGATTAATTCCATAAAGGAAGCCATAGACTTGAACTTACAAGATCTGAACACGGTGGTTTATAACAGATCCTTCTGGAGGTCACTGATTCATAGGGTCGCCATAAGTCATAATCGACTTGAAGGCACATAATGAGAAGAAATGGAGCTGTGCCGAAAATAATTGTGTGCACGCGTGCATTATGACAACACACAGATAGGGACAATAATGATTCTCAACAATAGCAAGTGCTCTTTCAGCTATCTGGCCAGCTGGTGCTGTATCATCATTCCACCTTCCTCAAATCCTTCTCCTTATGCAGGGAGGGGGAATGTGTGGCCCTCCAGATGTAGTTGGACTACAACTCCCACCATCACTGACCATTGGTCATGGTGGCTGGGGCTGATGGGAGTTGGGAGACCAACAACATCTGGAGTAGAGATGTGAAGGCCTGGAAAAATGTGGATTTTTTTTTCTTAAAAAACATATCCCCCCTTTTTTTTCAAAGCCTCTCCCCTCCCCCTGAACAATTGAAAATTTTGGGGCTATGGCATGTGAAACTGTACAGAAGCTTGTTTCAGTCTGGGCAAACCTTCAGTTTTTAGAAGTCCATGATAAATATCATGATAAATATGAAGAAGCAGAAAACTGAAAGGAATAGCTCAGAAAATGAAACTGATTTGATTTCATGCAGCATTCAGTTTGGTTCCCTCCCCTCTTTTCGTCAGCCCTTTTTATCGAAATGAGTGCTTTGGATCTGCTTGACACTGTGGAGGACTGGAGGAGACATAATAATTTCCAGAATTCATAATATCTTTTTTTTTTTACTGTTATGGATGGATTATTGTTTTAATTGTTTTTGACTGCTCCTCATAAACTGGAAAAATGAAAAAGATGCTAAGTTCCTTATAGATCAGCAGTGTTCAGCACGGTTTGTAACAAAAAAATTAAAAAGTAAATTAAATTTGTAATTATTGTCTGAAGAAACTGTACTTTTAATATGCCCAACATGATAATTCAGCGGCGAAAAATAGTAAGTGCCGCATATTTCTCCATTTCCCCCAAAATTTCATTTTTTCCCAAACGCAACACAGAAAAAAAAGGGTGTAAAAGCCCAGATCTACTCACTTAAGGTGTACCACAGGGATGGTTTAAGAAGGACATAACAACCACCTGCTGGATCAAGCCAATGACCCATTTCGTCCAGCATCCTGTTCTCAAGAGAGGTCACCCAGATGCCTCAATGGTAATCCCACAAGTAAGAACCCGGGCACAACAGCACTATCCCCTCCTGTGGTTTCCAGCAGCTGGTATTCAGAGACATTTTGCCTTTGTCAGTGGAGGTAGGACATATCCACCATTGCTGGTAGCCGCTGGTAGCCTTCCCCTCCATGAATGTGTCTAATCCTCTTTTAAAACCATCCATGTTGGTGGCCACCACTGCCTCTTTGGGAGTGAATTCTATAGTTTAACTATGCACTGTGTGAAGAAGCACTTCCTTTTGTCTGTCCTGAATCTTTCAACATTCATCCTAATTGGATGTCCATGTTGTTCTAGTGTTATGAGAGAGGGGGAAAAAAAGGATTTATCCACTAGTTCTGACCAAGGCGGTAAATATGTCCAATCTGTTGCACTTCAGATGACAAGTGAAATCTAATGCAACTGAGCGCTGGTCCCTACAAAACAATCCCCTGCGCACAGAAAATAAACCTGTCACTGAGAAGACTAGTCTGGGAGAACTCTCCAACATGCTAGCTTTCTACATGCATTTGTCTTACGTGCAAGAGCATTTAACCATGCAAGCCCCCTACCAGCCTAGACCTGCTTTCCCAAACCCGGAGACCTCTGGACGTTATTGGACTCCAACTCCCATCAGCCCCAGATAGCACAGCCAATGCTCAGGGATGATGGGAGTTGTAGTCCAACAACATTCATGGGTCACCAAACTGGGGAAGGCCTATACATAGGTTGGCTACCACAGTTAGAACTAGCCTCTTGGTTAAGAGCTAACATGCTATTTATTTATTTATTTATTAAATTTATATCCCGCCCTTCCTCCGAGAAGGATCCCAGGGTGGCAAACAAGTGACAAAACACTGAAAGCCTCTATAAAACCTCTTTAAAACAAAACATCTCAAAAAACATTGTAAGAACAATTCCAGCACAGATGCAGACTGGGATAAGGTCTACCATGGAGCACATCCTTTAGAAAATAAAACAAGAACTGGCCATGCATTTATCTGGGATCATGTTTTTGTGTTTTATTTTTGGACCTAATTACATGCCCAATCTCATCTGACCTTGGAAGCTAAGCAGGGTCAGGCCTGGTTAGTACTTGGATGGGAGACCTCCTAGAATACCGGGTGCCGTAGGCTTAGAGGAAGGCAATGGTAAACCACCTCTGAATACCTCTTACCATGAAAACCCTAAGAATATATCCAAAAAAGATTCATAGGGTCACCATAAGTCGTAATCGACTTGAAGGCATATAACAACAACCATTATGAATTATTTATTTATTTATTGCATTTGTATACCACCCCATAGCTGAATCTCTCTGGGTAGTTTACAACAATTAAAAACATTAAAAACAAATATACAAATATAAAAACACATTTTTAAAAAGCAATTTAAGACACATTCTAAAATGCCTGGGAGAAGAGGAAAGTCTTGACCTGGCACCGAAAAGATAACAGTGTTGGCAACAGGTGCACCTGATCAGAAAGATCATTCCATAATTTGGGGGCCACCACTGAGAAGGCCCTCTCCCTTGTTGCCAGACTCCCAGCTTCCTCCGGAGTTGGCACCCAGAGGAGGGCCTTGGATGTTGAGCGTAGTGTACGGATGGGTTCGTGTCGGGAGAGGCGTTCCATCAGGTATTGTGGTCCTAAGTTGTGTAAGGCTTTATAGGTTGAAACCAGCACCTTGAATCGAGCTTGGAAACATACAGGCAGCCAATGCAAGTGGGCCAGAATTGGTTTTATATGTTCGAACTGTCTGGTCCCTGTTACCAATCTGGCTGCTGCATTTTGCACAAGCTGAAGCTGCCGAACAGTCTTCAAAAGCAGCCCCACGTACAGCGCATTGCAGTAATCTAACTTGGAGGTTACCAGAGCATGGACAACTGAAGCCAGGTTATCCCTGTCCATGAATTATAATGGTATTTCAGTTTATTGTATATTTCTGAAGATATTTTCTTCAAGTTGATGTTTATTTGAATTTTGTTTTCTAACAGTGAATCCAGTAACTTTTTTTTTCATGTTGTGAGGTTCCTTGAGCATAGATTACTATGGAAAGGCAGCATGCAAATAAACCATGATGATGTTGACGATGATGATGAGTCAGCCAGAGCTTGATCCGTGCTGATGCCTTTTGCGGTGAGCCACTCAAGAGCTGTGGAGTGGAAGGCAACGTGAGTGTGTGTTGGGGGCAATAATATTCTTTTCCAGGTTCCAGTACAGCTCCACCCACAAAATGCTCATAGGCCCTCCAACAATGACCGTGCTATAAACTGGAGGGTGGGGTGGGGGGCTCATAGCCTTCCAGAACGTCAACTCCCAAGATCCCTAACCAGAATCCAAAAGAACTGGAGGGCTCAAGGACCCCTACTCCTGCTATAACAAATAGTTCCAGTCAGGATCAGGAGGAATCAAGAGTAGTTCAGGTCTCCCTTCCTACCTGCCTGCCTCTCGCTCCCTCAGGCAGGGTACTACCACTCCAACAAGTGGATTTTGGACAGCCCTCTTCTGCACAATGCCTTGAACGCACGGCCTGTGGAACTCCCTAGCAACATCGCCCCCCTGATCCTCTGAGGGGCAGCTCTGTCTCGGCTGTGCGCAGCTCATGGTCACTGACAGCAATCATCTCGCCTGCTCCAGCTCAGTGCCATGCTAATTCAAGTAAAATGACGATTGCACTTCCCTCCTTCAAAACCTGGCACTTGACTGCCATTTCCAGAAAAGTGCTCAAATTACTGGCTGTGTTATTAAGGGCACAATGCCATGTCTCTGGCAATCACATAATGGTACACTTTTATTAAAAAGGCAGGAGAAAAGGGCAGAGAACATGAGAGTGAAGAGGGATCTGCATCATTATTAGATCGGTGGATTAAGTTCCCATTCAAAGCAGATTTCCTAGAGAGTCCAGATTACTGTTTTAAATAAAATAAAATAAAATAATCCTCTTTACATAACAGGAGTTTGCTCGCTGCCATTCACATAGGGCAGAACCACAGGAGAAGGCCTGCCTGCATTCTGCAAGTGCCGTCAATCCCACGGTTTGCCCTGAAAAGCATGCTAGTCTCATGGGGCCCAGTTTTGCCGACCTGGCAAATGCCAAAAACTCCCACCGGCTCAATCTGAGTGCCAGCGTTATGTTTGGAATGCAGGCTGGAGCTGGAGGTTGGAAGGAACATTTGCAAAAGAGGCCAGTGTCTAGAGGCACTGCCAACTTTTTTTTTTAGCCTGAAAGAGAAGGTCTCTAAAGCACCCATTACTCTGGAATAAGAGGGCAGTTACTACCACCCCACTGCAGCAGCTGGACCTAGACAGGGATGTGCACTCAGCTTCTAGGACAATACCATGGAGGTTTACTTCATACAAAGGCCAGATGAAGCAACAGAGCTGTTTGTAAACCACCACAATAGTTTGTGAGTTGATTGTTCACATGACTGAATGCTCCTCCATACAAAAATGTTTCCTGAGCATAGAAAAGAAGCGTATCAGGCAGAAGGGGCCTAGCCTAGTCTTTTTCCTGGCATGCTAGTTTTCTGCATGCAGGGACCCCTTTCCCAAATGGAATAGTCTAACAATGATTCTCACTTGTAATCTGAAGTGTACAGTCCAGAACCAGGCTTACTGCTTCATCTGCCATTTGTGAAAATTAGCCCTGACTGGTAGCTGGGGGGGAAAAAGCTTATGCACATAGCTGATGGGAAGGTGGGGGTTGGATTGCACATAGGTGCACATAGGATTATTGTCTTTACTGAGGTTATCCTACTTTGGACACATCATGAGAAGACATGATTCACTAAAAAAGACAATAATGCTGGGAAAAACAGAAGGGAGTAGAAAAAGAGGAAGGCCAAACAAGAGATGGACTGATTCCATAAAGGAAGCCACAGACCTGAACTTATAAGATCTGAACACGGTGGTTCACGATAGATGCTCTTGGAGGTCACTGATTCATAGGGTCATCATAAGTCGTAATCGACTTGAAGGCACATAACAACAACTATTAGAAATTCTGCCATCCCAAAGTTGAGTGCATCAAAGCACGCACAGAGTTACTCTCAGGTTTTTTGGGAGAGACCTCCAGTCCAAGCGTTCCTAACCTATAAAGAGCACTTTCCCTTTATGAATAGAATGTCCCCTTACCTGCGTAGATTGTCTGGGAATGCTCTGGAACAAGATGCGGGGAACTTTTGGTCCTTCAGATGTACAACTCCCATCCACCCCAGCAAGCATGCCTATTTGCCAGGGATGATGGGAGTTGTAGTTCAGCAACATCTGTCCCAGAACTTTGGGTCCCCAAATGTTGTTGGACTACAACTCCCATCATCC
This sequence comes from Rhineura floridana, assembly GCF_030035675.1. Taxonomy (NCBI): domain Eukaryota; kingdom Metazoa; phylum Chordata; class Lepidosauria; order Squamata; family Rhineuridae; genus Rhineura; species Rhineura floridana. The sequence goes on along the minus strand of NC_084489.1, from coordinate 84,579,457 downwards.
CTGACCATTGGCTAAGCTGGCCGAGCATGATGGGAGTTGTAGTCTAGCAATACTTAGGGAACCGAGGTTGAAGAACACCGTTTACAGAACACAGATTCCTACACTTTGCCTTCCTAGGGAAATGCAAGTCCCACAGGTGCTTCAGTGGCCGAGAAGTGGCCTGAGGAGATAGCAGGCAGTCACTTGACAGTGGAGGAGAAAGCAGAAAAGCTATGCACAAGCTCAACTCTGGGCTTTGTGGCTCACCTTCATAGCAGTGGCCATTCAGCCACCACCTGAATAGTCTTCCTGAATAGACCCTGCATCAGAGAAGCAGTTACCTCTATACCTTGATGGAGAGGAGGTCTCCAAGTGGTGCCACATTCACAGAAACATGCACATAAACACACTACATAGGCAGCCACCATCCTCTCTTGATGTGCTACTGCATGCGTGTGCACTATGACAGCTCATGCATCCACATTAGCTCGACTAGAACTCCCCCCTCTCCTACCTCCAGCTTTGCACCCTCTTAGCTCTGCCAAGAGTCACAAACTCTGGCCAGGCCTGTAAAAATTCCATCTGGGCGAGTGGCATGAATTTGGCGCTGGTTGCTGCTATTGGTTCATGCATCTGCCAGAGGCCTCAGTCATTGTTCAAGCGCCTGCATAGCACAAAACAGCCAGGGCCGTTGGCTGAAGAAACCTTCAGCTATCCGCGGCAGCTGGTAAGCGCACAGGTGGAACTCATGTTCACTGTCCTGGATTGCAACATGACTGGTGACAGTGCTGACATGCAAGATTCCCCTCGTTCCATACATAGGCTAAGGTAGTTGGCCAGAGTACAGCCTAGGAACAATAGTATTAGTCGTAATCCCTTATTGAAATTGCTAGGAATTATGGGACGGCTAGTACATTTTTTAAAAAAAAGCTGAGGCAAGAAGAGGTTATGATTCAAGGAAGTCCTCTCAGCCACAATATGGGGACAATGCTGACCTACCTCAGAGGGCTGTTGTAGAGATGGCCTGATAATATCTGCACTGTGCTTGCAACATTTGACAGTACGATGCAATTATTAAGCAGGGTGATAGTATTTTCCTCACTTGGGAGACACAAAGAAAGGGCAGCCATAGTTCAATGCCTTGTTGCACAGAGTACTGAAGAGAAGTGCTTTATCGCTAAAATTAAATGTGAGACTCAGCATAAGTGCACTGTTGCTTATAGTTAGCCTCCATAAAAAGGCAAATAATTGTTTGATGCTCACCAAATGCTATTTGTTTGCATTTCTAGTAGGCTGTGTTAGTTAGCGGTTGCCCATTTGGAGTTCTTTCAGAGCTGGGGGACAGGGGAAATGCTCCCCTAAAACCCTTGTTTGCTGTTGCCTGCTCTTTCTTTGATGGTTTAATATAACTTTTTTAAAGTGGGAAAATTTTCGTCCTTGGAATAGTGCTCCTAGCCAATCAGGGATCACCTAATGAACAGGATGACATTATGACACACTACAGCCAATCAGATTTGGCAGGGGATGGCACTGAAGGGGGGGGGGATGCAAAACAAACCCAATCCAGTGTGCAGACATGTCTTCTGCAATGCTTTACTCTCACTCTGGGACAAACACATTTGACACCATCTGATACCAACCCACCCCGCCCCAACAATGCTAAACAGGGGAGTCTTTGTGCCAAAGCCAAGAGTGCCCCCCTTCAGCTCAGCCCTATTTCCTAGCCAAGAAGCAACCCTCCCCAAAACAGTACCATAAAGCCAGGAAATAATATGCCACATTAGCCCACATCAGCCAAAATAAAGTAGGACAGAATTGTTAATATCCACTTTTGGAGGGAGGGAGGGGTGATGCTAACTGAAAGCCTATCTACCAATCAAATCCAAGCATTGCCAATTTCCTGTTCCACTTCTACTGACACTCAAAACCAGCTTCTGCACCTCTCCAGAAGAGCATGCAATAGTGGCTCATCCGTATCCAGTTTCAAAGAAAGGCCCTTGTTCTATATGAAATTCCCAGAAAACACAAGACACACTCCTCCTTTCTGATCACAAGCAACCAACAGGAATTCACTGTTGTTGTTGTTATGTGCCTTCAAGTCGATTACGACTTATGGCGACCCTATGAATCAGCGACCTCCAAGAGCATCTGTCATGAACCACCCTGTTCAGATCTTGTAAGTTCAGGTCTGTGGCTTCCTTTATGGAATCAATCCATCTCTTGTTTCCTCTTTTTCTACTCCCTGCTGTTTTTCCCAGCATTATTGTCTTTTCTAGTGAATCATGTCTTCTCATTATGTGTCCAAAGTATGATAACCTCAGTTTCATCATTTTAGCTTCTAGTGACAGCTCTGGTTTAATTTGTTCTAACACCCAATTATTGGTCTTTTTTGCGGTCCATGGTATGCGCAAAGCTCTCCTCCAACACCACATTTCAAATGAGTTGATCTTTCTCTTATCTGCTGTTTTAACTGTCCAACTTTCACATCCATACCTACAGATTGTAAATACCATGGTCTGAATGATCCTGACTTTAGTGTTCACTGATACAGGAATTCAGCACCATAAAATCTACCAACAAGACCTAAAACAGCCTAACTGCTGCTTCACACATCATGACAAACCTGGATTTGCCTATGGGCAAATTCAACAGGGAATGGTGGCCAATCCTGACTCTCTGATGACCATACCTCCACGACATGGGACACTTGCTTGTTGCGTTCATGTGCTACACCAGGAGTGGGGAAAACTTTTTCAGCCTGTGGGCCATAGTCCTTTACGGGCAACCTTGCAGGGGCCAGATACCAGCAGTGGGCATGACCATAGACAAAAGTGGGCAGAGCAACTGATACCTTTGTGCAACAGCCTACATTCCAGCCACGCAAAGCTCACACATACTTTTCTCCATCCAGGCAAGCCAGAGGCCCTATCACAGCTCAAGGGCACATTCCAGCCATACAAAAGGACTCAAGGAGTGACCCAATGGCAGTCCGAACACCAGATAAAGAAACCTGGACGGCCACATTCAGCTCTGAGGTTCTCCATCCATCGGCTATGCTTTTGTGCATATATCTGTCATAACACTCACTGCTAGGATCTGTGGATAAGTGCCCTACATGACAACCCATTGAACTTCAGGTGACCGCTTCTCAGTTAAATACCTTCAGGCCCTGTACTGACGCCACCCACCCAGGCTGACCACTGGATCCTCCAAGACAGAAAGTAGCACAAGAGAGCTTCCTGTTTGCACTGAGCCTTGCTTGAGTAAAAAGATCTTCCTCAATTCTGATGTGGTCTTTGGTCCAGGACTTATCTCAGACTGGCCAGGCCCAATAATCAGCAGTGCAGTTAAGTCATTTTAAAGTCCAGACCAGTGGTTTCCAAGGTTTTTGCCCGCAGGAACCACCTGAAAATTGCTGAGGGTCGTGGCAGACCACTTAATGATTTTTTCCCCCTGCCTGTTGTAGCAACTTCAATGCAGCGTGCTAGACGCTGTGTGATTCTTAAATGCATTTTTATTGCATCTGTTCTTTCTTAGGTTGTATTTTATTGTGTATTACAATTTGCATTCTGCAGAATTCAAATTGTAATACAAAAAAAAATACAATATAAGAAATAAAAGAAGCAATCAAAATGCAATTAAAAATCAGTATGCCTCTTTAATACAGACATGCCGCTGTCCGCCTGGATGAAACTCATGGGTCCATGGCAGTAGTGTAGTGGCAAATTCAGAAGTGCAGGGTTCCTTCATGATATTCACGTCACGCCCCATCACAGCTACACCCCCCTTTTCCACTCGAGTCCACACTCCACTACAACAGATGTCCCTAGGAGCCAATCATCATGAAAGGAGAGGCTGTGTGTTAGCTACTGAGAAGAGTCTTCTCAGTGGCTGACCCACCTCCGTTCACTCTGATTGGCTCCAATCAGCACAAAATGACAAGGACTCTTCTCAGTGGCTAACACACTCCCTTTTCATGCTGACTGGCTCATACATAGGGCCCTGCCTAGGACTCTGCTCCCAAAGAAGTAATGGGTCTACGACCCTCCGCAACCCAGATGACTGCACCCCTGGTCCACAGACCACTGTTTTGGGAAGCTTTCTGCTAGACGTAATGGTCTTATCCCCAACTCCCATCAGCCCCAGCCATTGCGGCCAACGATCGGTGATGACAGGGAAGTTGCAATCCAACTTCTTTAGTTTTAGTCTAGTTTCTTTATTTAGAATTCTTTGTAAATTCACCAGTTCCCCTTTGGACCCTGGTACCCAGAACTGCGCAAAAGTGCTTCAAAAAGCCATATAACTTCCTACATTCAGAACACAGATGGGGAAGTGGGCTCCACATGTTGTTGGACTCCAACTCCTGCATGGCCGACGGTCAGGAATGATGGGAGTTGGAGGCTAGCAAATGTCTAGAGGGCCACAGGTTCCCCTTCCCTGATTTAGCTGATGCTCTTGTAACTACAACCAATCACGGCTTCAGCCTTTCCCCGCTGCGCAACCCACAGCTGAGTGGTGCGGAGATTATTAACCTCTGTAGCCCCTAAATTCTTCTAAACAGCCCTATTTTCTATGTTACTGATACCAGGTCAGGGTTGCCACCTCTGTTCTGCAGGGTTCCAGTAACTGCTGCAGGCATTCAACAGGTGATGTTTCCCCTATCAATGAATCTCCAGGGCAAGAAAGGTTTTGCCCTGTTGGATTTTATCACACAGTTGATTACAGGGACTGGAGCCCAGTCCCCAGATCTTTGGGTGCCAGTGATAAACAAAGTCTGGGTTCTGTGTGGACCCAGAGGCTCTTATGCAGTTCCCATTCGTTTAAATGGGGCAAGCAGGAGCATTTCTGCTTGGTGTCTGTCCCTAATTGTAGGGCAAAGGAGCGACTGATATATTGATATCAAAATAAAAAGACTAGTCTAGCCCAGTTTCTTGTTTCCAACAACAACAGCACAGATACCTCCAGAAAGCTTGAAACAGCCCCCAGGACCTCAATATTCAAAGCTGTTACTACCTCTGAACAGAGAGATTCCATCTAAAATCCATTGACAGTCCCACCCACGAGACTGATTTTTTTCAAGATCCATGATTCTACAGCAATGGTGGAGAACCTTTTTTTTCCTGCCTGAGGGCCACATTCCCTTCCAGGCAATGTTTTGAGGGCCACATGGCAGTGATGGACAGGGCCAGAGGCAAAAGTGGGCGGGGGCGGGAAATGTAAAATTTAACTTTCTTACAGGAGGCTAGTTTCTATACGCACTCCTCTATCCCTCCATCCAGAGACGCAAGCGGTGGAATCAAGGACACATTCTAGCTAGGAAAAAACCCGTGAGGTATGCAGCACGTCTAGTGAAGGGATGCAGTTTGGGGAGAGTGCCGAGGGCCAGACGTAGAGGCCTGGAGGCCACATTTGGCCTCTGGGCCTCAGGTTCCCTACCCCAACAGGCTGGTTCACAAACACACGTGAAAAGAAGCTGAATGATATAAAACACTGGATGAGTGACACCAAATATATGAAATGACTCCAGTGTTTGGAGTGACACCAGACGACGCAAGCATTCTGCCTGTGCTGTGACGGTCCGTTCACACATGTAAGCCAACCTGACACTGCTGCAGCCGCTGAGCGAACAAGCGTACATGCTCTTGAGAAACAGCCCTCTGATGCAGGCCAAACTATGCACGGTCTTAAGCCCCGAGTTTCAGATTGCAGGGTTTTCAGCCAAAAAACATATTTGCACCAGCTAAACAGATGTAGAACTTACACACACACATACACCCAAAAATCCAAGCTGCCCTCTGCTGAAGCATGGACATTTTTTTGACTCCAAGTTAGGCAGGCCTCCAAAACAATTCAAAAGTAGCAATCAAGAGGCCTTTCAGAGATAACTTCTACCTCGCCACCTTTGTAAGACTTATTCCTTAGAAAGAATTGCACCACTGAACATCTGCGGCTTCAAAGTGGACCTCCTACGGCCCTAAGTGGTTCAAGAGCTTCTCTTGGTCGAATAACCCTTTCAGCACCTATTTTTTGTTATATGCCTTCAAGTTGATTATGACTATGAATCAGTGACCTCCAAGAGCATCTGTTGTGAACCACCCTGTTCAGATCTTGTAAGTTCAAGTCTGTGGCTTCCTCTATGGAATCAATCCATCTCTTGTTGACTTTCCTCTTTTTCTACTCCCTTCTGTTTTCCCCAGCATTATTGTCTTTTCTAGTGAATCAGGTCTTCTCATTATATATCCAAAGTATGATAGCCTCAGTTTCATCATTTTAGCTTCTAATTATAGTGTCGGTTTAATTTGTTCTTGTTGTTATGTGCCTTCAAGTCGATTACGACTTATGGCGACCCTATCAGTCAGCGACCTTCAAGAGCATCTCTCGTGAACCACCCTGTTTAGATCTTGTAAGTTCAGGTCTGTGGCTTCCTTTATGGAATCAACCCATCTCTTGTTTGGCCATTCTCTTTTTCTACTCCCTTTCTGTTTCCAGCATTATGGTCTTTTCTAGTGAATCATGTCTTCTCATGATGCATCCAAAGTATGATAACCAGTTTCATCTTTTTAGCTTATTTTGTGTGCGTGTGTGTGATCTATATATATGTCTGATCTTGTTCCTGCCCTTGAGCCTTTGTGTGTAGAAGGCTCTAGTCCTCCTTGAAGCATGCACCTTTGCACATGTGCAACAGTAAGGTCTCCCATCACCTTTCAAAGGCAGAAACAAACCTTCATTTCTGCCAAAGGACTGCCTGATCCAGCAGGCTCTTATGAGAAAAGGGAAAAGGGGGAGGGAATACACCCACCCCACCCCCACTGCAAACTTGAGGAGACTGGATGGATAAAAAATAGGGAGGGGAAGAGAGAGTAAACTATCGCAAATCTGATATTCTATTCTATTCAAGATCTCCAGGTAGATTACTGTTATTATTTTACAAACACCACCCCATTTAAAACCACACTTTGCCTGTAAGCTTTTCAGACAATACATCTTAGGCGCAAATGCCATTCCGGTGCCCAGGTTCGAATACAAGAAGATCGGTCAACTTGTCATGATTGCATTCGGGTGAGCTAATCCCATTGCAACAGCATCAGCCTAGCTACGAAGGAATTTTAACTCTTTGCATGCAACAAGCCAGCTATTGTCGGTCCAGCATCAGCCCAGCTGCTCTCGCCGCAAAAGGAGGCAGCCTCTCTACTTATGCAATGCATATAAGAGAGAATCTAGCTTGGCTTTCCACACAGAAATACCCCACCCACACCGGGTTTTGCAATCGCGGACGCACGGAACGACACGTTGAAGCCCGGCAAGCATGCAGACCACGGGGTCGTTGCCACGACCGAGGCAAGTTTTCCACGCCTTTGCAAAGGAGAGCGATTGTGTCGGTCGCAAATAACGACAGAGAGACGGCAGAACGGAAAAGAGAGAGAGAGAATGTGAAGCTCTACCATTTTGATGCAAGGGTCTCAGGTCAAATGAGCCCCGATGCTCTTCTGCTTGCAGGGGGGTTGTGATCTCCATGAAAATGTTAGGATGTGACAGATTATTATTATTATTATCATTAATAATAATTTGGATTTGTTCCTCCCCTCGCCTCCTCCCTCTGCCCCCTCCCTTTGCAGTGGTCTCTTCTGCTCGGCTGCCGCGGGCCTGTGCGCTGTTCGCTCTCCGGCGCCTCTGCCGCTGCTGCCACCGCCGCCGCCGCCTCCTCCTCCTCTCCCGTTCCCCGCCCCTTTGGCTGCCGCTTCACTCCATCCTCCCGATCGCCATGTTAACCCTGGAGGAAGAGAGAGGAATGCTGGCGGCCCAGCAGGTCGGAGACGTCGCCTGCGCTGCGCCTGCGCGCACGGAGACTGCCGGCCCTTTCGGGATTTTTTATGGATTTGATCAGATCGGGATGTATTCTGATGGGCACCTAGGCACATTTTGGGCAGGGGAAAAAAAAGAATGTGCGGTGTGAAATAAGGGTTTTTTTGTGCCGTTGGGCATAAGGGGTTTAACAGTGGTGTAGTGGTCCAGGGTCTTGGGGGGTCTTAGACCCTTTACTTTTTTGGGAGCAGGGTCTATGTTTCTGGTATCTCATGAGCCAATCAGCATAAAAGGGGAGTGTTTTAGCCACTGAGAAGAGTCCTCTAACATGCTTCCTTGTCCTGTCTTGCTGGTTGGAAGGATCAGAGTGAAACGAGGTGAGTCAGCCACAGAGAAGACTCTTTTCAGTAGCTAACACTCTCCCCTGTCGTGCTGATTGGCTCCTACGGATGTCTGTTGTTGTGGGAGAAGGCATTAACCAGGATCTTATTCTCAACCCAGCAGCAAAAAAGGGGGGTAGGTGGCAGTGGCTGAGACTAACATAAGGGGACCCTGCACTTCTGAATTCGCCACTACGCTACTTGGGTTTAATAAGGGGCTTGGTAGTTTCTAAAACAAGGAATCGCCAATGAAGATAAAGATTGGTTCCTTTAATATCTTCATAACCTTGTATTAATAGTATATTGTTAGACAAATTACTTGCCCAGTTAGGGGGCAGGCAGTGTGCTGGCTGCTTGTGAAATAGGAAAAAAGAGAAGGCTTTGAATAAACCCTGGATGAGATATTAGACGCTCCGTCCCTCCTATAGCTGCATCCTGTGTGCACTTACCTGGGGGCTTGCTTCTGAGTAAAACATGAATGTAATTGGATTGCTGGTGGAAAACCTGTTAATGTTCACATTTAATTTAATTTATTATTTTGCAGACAATTAGTGGCCTGGTGTATGTTTAATTGGAAGTCAATCCCATTGGTGATGGTGGCTTTGTTGTTATATGCCTTCAAGTCAATGATGACTTATGGCGAGCCTAGGGTTTTCATGGAGAAAGGTATTCAGAGATGGTTTACCGTTGCCTTCCTCTAAGCCTATGGCACCCGGTATTCCCAGGTGGTCTCCCATCCAAGTAGAAGCCAGACCCTGCTTAGCTTCCAAGATAAGACAAGATTGGGTGTGTTCAGGGTAGTATGGCCTACCCGTACGTGTGTGCAAAGACTGGAGTGTAAAGTTCTGATTTGCGTTCCCAGGTAACAGGCACCTGGAACAAAGTTTAAGATGTTTTTACTGTATATTTTCTGCATTTAAAAAAAAATCCTTTCTATCAATAAATAAATTGTGGCAAACGAAATAGACAAAAATAAAGTAGTGCCATCAATGATTATACATTTTAATATGAGAAATAGTATAACAGGTATGTTCAAAGGGAATATTCCAGGGCTATAATGAAAATAGATGTTGAAAGCATGGTAAGAATTAGAAGCAATTAGACTAAGAAGTGATATTGCTGGACTACAATTCCCATCATCCCTGGCCATAGGCTGCGCTGGGAGTTGGGAGCCCACAGGATCCCCAGCCTAACCTACCTCACAGGCTTGTTGTGGGGATTGAAGAGGAGAGCCATGTATGCCACCTTGAGCTCCTTGGAGAAAAGATGGGGTATAAATAAATGAATAAATATATGTATATACTAATATTTTAAGATTTTTGAGGGATTACTTCTATTGATACATATTCTTTGATTTGTTTTTAAATCATTTGAATGGATTTTAACATTTTATGCTTATATGGTGGTAAACCCACCCTGGGACCTCCTTATGATGAAAGGCAGGTAAGAAATCTCTGTAAATGAATAAAGAAATAAATCGGCATCCAGTCAGCAATACGAATAGTGAACTCAGTTCTCTGAGGGCCAGTCCTTATGTAGCCAAAACTGCAACATCCACCTATGAAAGAGAGGCAGTAACAGTCTTCAGGGAACTCCAACATTTGCAGAAGAACATTTGCAGAAGGTTAAAGACGCTCTCTGTGTGCTGTGTGTGAGAGAGAGGAGTGGAGGAAATAAATCAGAGAGGAAGGGGAATGGAATGTCTTGAAAAAGGGGCTGGCTAGCTGGCTGGTAGGTGTACTTTTTTGCAGGTCCCATTTGTCCACTCTCACTCTCTCACCCTGGCAGCAGAGCAGTGCTTGCTAAGAAAGGATGCCTGAGTTTTCATTGGCTTGTCTTACTTTCACACTCTCACCTTCCCCCATCCCATCCACACACACAGGACAGCATTGCATCTGGTCCTCATTTGCATTCAGCTCCAGCTGTCTTGTGCTGTAACCTGTTCCAGATGTTTGTTACCCTCTGCAAAGCCATTCAACAGAAATGGAAATGAACTAGACTGCCTTCAAGTTGATGCCGACTTATGGCTACCCTATGAATAAGGTTTTCCTGGTAGCCGGTATTCAGAGTGGGTTTACCATTGCCTCCCTCTGAGGCTAGTCCTCTCCAGCTGGCCAGGGCCTGCTCAGCTTGCCACAGCTGCACAAGCCAGCCCCTTCCTTGTCTGCAACTGCCAGCTGAGGGCAACTGGGCTCCTTGGGACTATGCAGCTTGCCCACGGCTGCACAGGTGGCAGGGCACCCCGAGCCACTCACTGTGGGATGATCTTTGGCTGGCCCTTGACACCCAGGAGACAGCAGCTGGGATTGGAGCTCACAAACTCTGGACTCCCAGCCTGGCTCTCCTCCCCACTGTGCTATACCAGCTGTCATTCAACACAAGGCTGGTATTTATTCTGCTTCCCATTTATCCTCCTCCCCCCCTCCACTTTTTACAATTCTATCCTGATGGTCTTTAACCTTTCTCAGGGTCTGAAAAGCACATTCAGCTTTTTCAGATGGCTATCTCAATTTTTAAAAAGGAAAAGAGTTTCTCTTATACCAGTAGCTGAATATTTGGCAGACAATCCTCATAACCTGCTGCTGTCAAAAGTCTGTGGGCATTAAACACAAAATTCAAAGAGTGCCTACATGACGCAGTATGTAATACTATGCAGCCGTGGGTATTCAGATTCTGTTTGCAAGACAAGGGATGGACAAATCTGTACATTTCAGTCTCTCTTCATTTCTCATTTTGCCTAATATGCACATTTTTGCTAAGCCATTTCCCCTAATGCATTTCTGTATGTTATTTTCACTATGCTTTTTCGTGCACACTTTACCTTAGTATATGCATTTTTGTGCTGGAGAACTGCACTGCAAAATTCAGAAAATGTGAAATTCAAAAGAAGGCTGTGTTTTGGTTTGTGTATGGTTTCGGAAAGTGTGGGTTAGGTAATTTGCCTTTAAATGCAAACAACTGAATTCCTCCTCCACCAGTTGATGCCTGTTGTGACCCTCTGGGGCAGAAGGGGCCTTCCCACCTCTTCTCCATGGGAGAAAACAGGCTTTTCTGATTAAAAAAATATGTATTTCAGAAAACCAGAAAAGTTTCCTAAATTTCCAGATGCAGACTCCATTGCTTCCTCATCAGTTCCCCCCCCGTCCTCCAACACTTTTTTGTGATACTTTGGTTGGCCTAATAAATGTATTGTCCTGTTTTTTGGAATGTTCTTATGGGCCAATGTCCAACCTTTACTTTTTGTCTGAATTTCTAGATTGTGTTATTTGAGGGACAGGGAACCTGTGACCCTCCAGCTACAGTTGACTATTGACCCAGCAGTCTGGAGCTGATGGGAGCTTGAGTCTAACAGCATCTGGAGCATCAGGTTATTTTTGGATGCATGATCAGATCCACCTCATTCCAGCCCTTGAGGCCTTGGTAAGCCTGCCCAGACTCTGCAACATGCTGATGATGTCATTAGTGTATCCTGGTGTGAGACGCCTCTGTATAGTCTGAGGCTCACAGGGAAGGGAATGGGTTAACTGATCTGGGCAGGTATGCACTGACTCCTTTGAGGACCAATAATTCCACTGTATATTTGCACTGGGCTAACAGTCCCATCAGACTAGGGTTGCCACATCCATGGCCTGAGACTGATCCTGTATCTTTAAGAGAAGAGAAAGGCAGCCAAGTGCAGGTGCTCTTGCTACACTGTAATGGGAAAAACCCAAGGTGGAATTCTCCCTTCCGCCTGCACAACTTTTAAAGATACAGAAGACCTTGTGGAGGCCGGGCCTGGCAAACCTCACCGCCCCAAATGGAGAAGGCTTGGCAATCCTTGCTATGAGGCAAAACCACACCCTCATTGGGAATCAAAAGATAGAGAATCTTGCAACTCTTGGCCTGGGCGCTTCTATAGTCAGATTCAAGGGCACTAAAGATTAACAATGATCAGTGATAGTTGCTTTTAGCAAGTATGGTTTGAGCGGTCTTTTTATTTATCAAAGTTTTGTGGTTTTCAGATCAATTTATGTTTCTGTAGATTTTACAGGTTTTTAAATAGACTGAACTTTTATCTCCTGCCCATACAAACATTTACTTGTATCTGCTGCAGGAAAGCCTTGGGGGTGGGGTGGAGTGAGGCAGTCTAGGACCTAAGTCACACATTTAAGTGCCCTCAAGTATTCATGCTGGGGCTGCCCCATTTTCCTTCTGCCCACACTTCTTCCTGCTGTTTGGGAGGCTGCTTCTAATCTCCTCCCATCTTTTGGACTGGCGCACAGAGTGGTGCAAAGCTCTGCTTCTGGAAGCAGGCATTCAAGGGGGCTCAGCAACATGAACAGAGCCCTCCACACGGCCCTTGGGACCCTAGCCCAGCTCTGAAAAGAATCACTGTGACATTAGGAAGATTTGTGCAAACAGACAAAAGACTATTTGGGTCACTGGGCATCCATTCTTGAAAGGATGAAATTTCTATTTTATTATAGTTGTTGGAATAAAAATACTGCCCTTGTTGAAAGGGGCCTCAAATTTAAGAGCAATGGCAGCAACCACTAAAGCTTTTAAATAAGGCTACATACAGTATCTAGTGATGCATAACCAAACACTTTTGTATCTGTTGGCTACTACCAACAAATTTGCAGAAAACACAATGAAGGACACTGCCTTTTGAAAGGACTGTTTCAGCCTTTCCCAACTAGTGGGCCACCAGATGTTGTTGGACCACAATTCCCATCTTTCCTGACCACTGGCAATGCTGGCTGAGGCTGATGGGAGTTGTGGTCCAACAACATCTGGAGGCACACTGGTTGGGAAAGGCTGGACTTTGGGAAAGGTATGTAGTCCCAACTCTGCAAAGCCGTAAGTTAAACACATACTGTTGCGAACTGTGTCTGCCTGAAAATTCACCAATATACCTCCTAGCTGATATCACAACTACACCCAATTCTTCTAGCTTTAACAACTGAGCATTATCAAGTCCTTGAAGCAATTATACTTTGCCAAGGGTAATGCAGGATACCATTTCAGGCTTGGGGCATGATTTTCAAGTGGCATATTTGCACACAAGCTTTCAGTGCCCCACTTTTCTGCTCTGGTTTAGATTACAGCTGCAGCCTCCCAGTCAAGCTCTTAGTCTCACAGACTTTATTACAGGAAGAAGCTTTACTTACTCAAGGTAAGCAGAGGCTAACAGGAACTACTATGGGACACAATACTTTTTAGCATGTTGAATGTGAACATTAATGTAGGAATATATGGCAATTCAAACTCTTTTGCAACTTTCAAAACAATGAATTAAAGTTGTTTTGCATTGAAAGAGGTCTAGTTGACAATTATGATTATTTAATATAATCAGTCCTGATGTGCACGGAGTGACTGATGTAGCTCTTACTCTATGAGTGAAGTCACACAGCCTTGAAAAATCTCAGCTTTATCAACCCAGGTTTGCTTTTGTGGCAATGGAGGATGCCATGAGTTTGACAAACATTTAGTGACCAATGTCAAATACTTAAATGATTCATATTTTAATTGCAAAGGGGGAAAATCACATTTTAAAATGTAGTTTGGCTCCTGACAAAAAAACAGACCTATTTTGTTAACATTTAAGAAATGTACAGCATTTCAAAATAATAGAAAGTTAAATTCAGTTATCACCACTACAGTCACAGTCAGCATTTCCCCTCTGCTATCACACCTAGTTGTCAGAGGGGTATTTCTGCTGCTCAAAAAAGTCATTATTCAATATGAAAATTTGTATACACTGAAATGTTGATTTACACATGAACTTTTATCTTCTGAATGGAAAACGAGTTTTTGTAAACCAATTTACAGATAGTCTCCTGTCACTGCTGAGACTCTTTTTGGTGCTAAAAACCAAAAAATGAACTCCCCTGTCTTGCTTTGTTTTATACCTATAGTATAAAAGTCTTATAATACAAGCACATCAACTTGTGGTAATCTGAAGACAGTGGGGGGAAAACAAACAGCAACTTCTCTTGTACAAACCTCGTTCATTACAGCATGGATGGGCAGAAAGTCCCCAATGAAACTACTCCCAATATTCAAAGGTGAGCAGACATTATGACTAAGCATGTCAAAGGCTTTCTTAGACCTTTTTTTTACAAATCCAGGAGGCAACATTATTCCTACATTCTTAGCATGAACACAGAATTGAAATAGAACTCTCTAGTATCTTTTTTGTGAAACTTAACATATACCTTTATACAGATTTTAATTTTTTTCAAGAAAGAGCTACAAGCTTTCCTAGCTGAACCTAACTACTGTATTGCATGAAGACAGATGTCCCGTCTTAAAATCTCCTAATCCAGATTGGCCCATGTACTGGTTTATACTATGTACGTACAAGACATCACTGAATTGATATAGATTTTTAAACAATGAAGAACATAGCCTTGGAATATTCTTCACATTCATAGTTGCCAGCATATTTTTGATAGCAGACTAGAAGCCACTTGTGATCCTCAAGAGATTTTTCTGATACTGCAGGCCTCTCTCAAGCCACAGGGATACTAGCAAATCCAAGGCTACATAAACCCATTTTGATGGCTGAGACATCTAACTCTAGGACAGAAGACAGCATAAGAAAAACTTGTGCTCAAAAGTGGTAAGGCCTCACTTCATTAGCCATCTGTCAGATTTACTTGGGAGCAGTAAAAAAAGGAGTTCTGTACAGTATTAATGTAAAGAAAACCCTGTTAAATACAATCAATATTTTCAATGGTTATAGTTTTCAGCTGTATCTGCTGCTTTCACTGGGACTTCGGTTGTTAGAATAACTGCGGTCACTTTCACTGTCTGAGCCATAGGATCTGCAAAAAAAAAGCCAAGACACACTTGAAGAGATACACCACTCAGGTGTCACATTTGTACATCTGAATATTAGGCAGGCACCATCTCTGCTATCTTTTTGGCGCCTTTTGAAGACATTCCTCTTTCAACAAGCCTTTTAAGTTAAGACCTATTCCAGTCTGTCTGTGTTAGAATTGCTTGATAATATATTTTTTAATAATGTTTTTAACCCTTTTCTTAAAGATGTTTTTAAACCTTTTTAAAAAATGTTTTTAACATTGTTTTGTTTTAATGTATTTTAAGGTCTGTTTTTATGATGTTTTAAAGTGTTTTTATCGCTTCTGTTTGCTGCCCTGGGCTCCTGCTGGGAAGAAGGAAGGGATATAAATCAAGTAATAAATAAATATTTTCACATTTATTTATTTATTATTTGATTTATATCTCGCCCTTCCTCCCAACAGGAGCCCAGGGAGGCAAGCAAAAGCACTAAAAACCCTTTAAAACATCATAAAAAAGACTTTAAAATACATTAAAACAAAACATCTTTAAAAACATTTTTAAGAAAGCTTTGAAGACAACTTAAAAAAACAAAACAAGGTTTACAAACATTTGTTTTTTTAAAAAAATGGTTTACAAACATATTAAGAAGCAATTCTAACACAGACGCAGACTGAGAGAAGGTCTTAACTTAAAAGGCTTGTTGAAAGAGGAAGGTCTTCAATAGGCACTGAAAAGATAAGAGAGATGGCACCTAATATTTACGGCAGGAAGTTCCACAGAATAGGTGCCGCCACACTAAAAGTCTGTTTCCTATGTTGTGCAGACGGACCTCCTGATAAGATGGTATCTGCAGGAGGCCCTCACCTGCAGAGCACAGTGATCAACTGGTTATATAAAGGGGTAAGATGGTCTTTCAGGTACCCTGGTCCCAAGCTGTATAGGGCTTTGTACACCAAAACTAGAGCCTTGAATTTGGCCCTGTAACAAATGGGTAGCCAGTGCAATTATTTCAGCACTGGGGTGACAGGTTGGCAATACCCTGCCCCAGTGAGCAGTCTCGCCACCACATTTTGCACCAGCTGCAGCTTCCGGACCAACCTCAAGGGCAGCCCCACATAGAGCGCATTACAGTAATCCAGCCTGGAAGTTACCAGTTCGTGGACAACAGTGGTCAGGCTATACTGGTCCAGACATTGCTGCAGCTCTTACCAACTGAAGCTGGTAAAAGGCACTTCTAGCCACAGAGGTCACCTGGGCATTTAGTGACAAAGATGGATCCAGGAGCACCCCCAGACTACGGACCTGCTCTTTCAGAGGGAGTACAACAACCCCATTCAAAGCAGGCAACTGACCAATTATTTGAACTCGGGAACCACCAACCCACAGCGCCTCTGTCTTGCTAGGATTCAGACTCAAGTTTATTGGGCCCTCATCCAGCCCACCACCGCGTCCAGGCAATGGTCCAGGGTTCGCACGTCCTCTCCCGATTCAGCTGTTACAGAGAAATAGAGCTGGGTATCGTCAGTGTACTGCAGACACCTTGCCCCAAATCTCCTGATGACCGCTCCAAGGGCTTCATATAGTTGTTAAACAGCATGGGCGACAAGATGGTACTCTGCAGCACCCCACAGCACAACTGACGGGGGGGCCAAAAGACAATCACCCAGCGCTATTCTCTGAAAACGACCTTGAAGATAGGCCACGACCTTGAAGATAGGATCAGAACCACTGTAAAACAGTGCCTCCGATACCCATCTCACCAAGTTAGCTCACAAGGATGCCATGGTCAATGGTATCAAAAGCTGCTGAGAGATCAAGTAAGAGTAACAGGGTCGCACTCCCTGTCCTTCCTTCTCCCGATACCGATTCCGTCCCATAACCAGGCGTGAACCCTAACCCTTTTCAAGTACAAACTTCTGTAGCAATCCCCACTGCAACCAGAAGACCACAGCACAGAAATAAACACATTAAAAAAACTAGCTAATTTCCAACACTGATTATTTCAACCTTCCAAACTTATGCAAGTTCAACAACTCTAATTAGAGGGTGTGGAGAAATGCTATATATGTTTGTGTTTAAAGAAATGTAATGACCTTTGTGACTGCCATGAGGCCTGGGGTTTTGGTACGTTGTTGAAAGCCTGCTTGGGAGTGATTGCTTGACGACGTGTCCTGAGAGAAGAGAGACATGATCGCTTTAAGCTGCTGGTAGATGGGGCCTGATCAGGTAAATTCTTTCTGACTGGCTGGAGGATTCAGGTAATAAGAGAGTTAACTGTCAGTCAGAAGTTAGCAGTTGGAGAAGATGGTTTGTGAGAGGAATAGGTTGGTGAGAATAGCTGAGGGAACGGCTGCAGCCTATATATCATTACCCAGGGCATCATTAATACAGGAATACCCCGCATTAACGTACGCAATGGGTCCAGAGTGAGTACGTAAACCAAAAATTTATTTAAAGTGAATCACTACCTTTTTTCACTTGCACCGCCACTGTGTCACCTCTCCTTCATGCGGACCCTCAAAGCCCCACACTAAAGCCTCTGCTGCTGCACCGCTGCGCCTCTCAGCTGATCACGATCGCACCTCCCAGCTGATTTGCGGTCACGCGATCACATCTCTTTCTACCCCCCCACGCACCAAAAGGCCGCAACCACAGGTTAAGTGTCCGTTCTTGCGAAGCAAGCGTACGTGAACAGGGGAATGGTGCTACTGTAAGTATGTCCATACTCACGAGTGTCCTTAAAGTGAAGATCCGTATAGCGGGGTATTCCTGTAGTGGTCTGGTGAAGACCAAAGAGGGCCAACAACTGAGAGAATCCAAAAGGCTGCCCTGAAGTAAGGTCTTGGCAGATGGAAGACACAAGTGGGGGTATAATACTGGCTAAACTGTCCCACAGCCAGGAGCGTAACCAGAGGAGCTTTGGAGCACACAGGCAGAGTGGCCCCAGTAGCTGGACTGAGTTGCAAAAGTAACTGGCTGGAGTGGAGGTTTAAGGAAATTGGCCTGTTGGGAGAGCCACTTGGAGGCTGGTGTCTGCAGTGGCATCTCTGGAGACTTCAAAACCGGCCAGCAAGCACCTATAAAGTCCCAAAATAAGCAACCCTATTTCCTTTTATAAACTATATCCCTTTAATGCATCTACAACATAGTTCAAGATTTATACTGACTCTCAGTGGTGGTGCCATCTCATGCCTAAGCCTTCTATACACGGTACTAGGAGGGTTTAAAGAAGTATTTTGTGTGAGTTGGTGGCAGCGAACGGGTTACAGAATCCTGTTTTACATGAAATGAGGCTGAGGGACCAGGGGAGTCCCTGACAGAGGGATGGTCCAGGATCCCCCCCCCCCGTGGCTCTTTTGCAAGTTTTAACTCTGCCACCCAATTTGTTAGGCAGCCAATATTAACTCTGATTCAAAGGATCTTTAAAAAAAGAGTTCACAGAGCAGATAAATGAGCCTGAGAGTAAGAAAAGACAAATTTAAAAATACTGATTTTCTTCAACACACAAACGTGGGACAATTAGACCTTTTCATGCAACGTGGCTGAAATCTGGTGCTTGGGCACCAAAAGGAGATCTAACACGTTTAATGGAAAACAGATAGCAGCGATCAGGTTGTTCTCAGAAACATCTCCCATTTAAAAAATATGAAGGCATTTGTGACACTGCTCAAGTTCAACAGAGTTGTGACCAAATATACATATATTTTGCTGCAAGTTCCAGCTACTAATAGGTATCAAATTTAATATCCTAGTCCTTTGTTTCTCTACTTCTCTTTTCCATCAGAATCCAATGAGGCAAAGGAAGTTCTGAATCAGTGACAGATTGGTTATGTGGGCTAACAAGCAGAAACAAGACTCTGTTCAGCAGGAGAGTTGATCTGATTAGCCCTATTAGGAATGACACTGCGCTTCCCCTGAAGTATTAGGTGTGCAGTCTGGATTCCTCATAGATGTTTGTTGTTGTTATGTGCCTTCAGGTTGATTACAAATTATGGCGACCCTAAGAATCAGCGACCTCCAAGAGCATCTGACGTGAACCACCATGTTCAGATCTTGCAAGTTCAGGTCTGTGGCTTCCTTTATGGAATCAGTACATCTCTTGTTTGGCCTTCCTCTTTTTCTACTCCCTTCTGTTTTTCCCAGCATTATTGTGAATCATGTCTTCTCATTACGTGTCCAAAGTATGATAACCTCAGTTTCATCAGTTTAGCTTCTAGTAATAGTTCTGGTTTAATTTGTTCTAACACCCAATTATTTGTCTTTTTTACAGTCCGTGGTATGCACAAAGCTCTCCTCCAACACCACATTTCAAATGAGTTGATTTTTCCCTTATCCACTTTTTTTCATTGTCCAACTTTCACAT
Organism: Rhineura floridana; assembly: GCF_030035675.1. Lineage (NCBI taxonomy): Eukaryota > Metazoa > Chordata > Lepidosauria > Squamata > Rhineuridae > Rhineura > Rhineura floridana. The sequence continues at coordinate 84,560,140 of NC_084489.1, read as the reverse complement.
CCATACATAGAGATCAGGAACATCATGACCTGAATGATCCTGACTTTCGTGTTCAGTGATACATCTTTGCATTTGAAGTTCTTTTCTAGTTCTCTCACAGCTCCCCTCCCCAGTCCTAGCCTTCTTCTAATTTCTTGACTATTGTCTCCATTTTGGTTAATGACTGTGGCCAAGGTATTGAAAATTGATTAAACAAGTAGGATGATAAAATACACCCCTGTCTCACACCCATTCTGATTGGAGACCAGTCAGTTTCTCCATATCCTGTCCTTACAGTAGCCTCTTGTCCAGAGTATAGGTTGCACATCAGGACAATCAGATGCTGTGGCACCCCCTTTTCTTTTAAAGCATTCCATAGTTTTTCATGATCTGCACAATCAAAGGCATTGCTGTAATCTATAAAGCACAGGGTAATCTATAAAGACGGGCGCTAGAGCCAGCCAGATTTCCTCTCCTTTTGTGTGAAGGCCTCTTAATTACTGTTTTGAGAAGGGGGGCATGATTTGGCTAAAACTAGGAGGTGTCAGGAGTGTTTGGATTTCATCAAGGCCTCCTCTTCCCCACCCCCTTAATTCAACCACTGTTTCACTGGTCAGAGAGCAGGACCTCAAGGCTATATATAGTTCTTTGCCCCTTCCTCCAACATGCAGCAAAATCAGAATGGATACAAAACTGTAAAAACAGGAAACGGAGGCTTTTGCATGGATGGAATGTCACGCCTGGAAATGCATCTCTCCTGCAGAGAAAGGTTTCCCACCTTTGTGTACATGCTCACCCCAGGGGGGTGGGCTTCCCTTATCAAGCTGCTGCACCCCTCCCATGAGCGAAGAAAACTGCCATGCTCTGAAAATGCTAGATGGCAGCTATAGCTAGAAGCACCATTGCACAACTCTGGCTTCTGGAGAAGGTCGGTCTGGCCACTGTCACACGCTTTGGTCAGATCCAGAGTGAATTACTTGTAATATATGCTCTATGCGGGGCTGTATTTTGTAAGGCGTTTAGACACTTTAGTGCTATTGTCAGTGGATCACGCAATCCAGCTGTAATTCAATCTACATTGGGCACAGTTTCAGGTGCTTGTTATTACCTTTAAATGGCTCAGAGTCAGGCATCAAGGACCATCTCCTCTGATATGAACTTGCTCATATTAGGTCATCAGCAGGGACCTTGCTTTGTATTCTACTGTCACGTGAGTGTCAACAACACCTCTTGTAAGAGACTGGTCTTTCCAGTAGAGACACCCAGGTTGTGGAACTCCCTGCCCCTATGCCTGCAGGCTTGTATGGCTTCCGCACTGCAGTTTTTGTGTTGGTCTGTAGAGAAATTTTTATTTTGTCAGGACTTTACAGTATGGAGTGACTCTGCTGCCCTGGCATTTTACTTTCGCTCTACTGCTTGTTAATGGTTTTGAAGATTTAATGATTCATTGTACTTTGATTTATATCGTTTAATTATTTATTTTGGATTCTGTTTGGAGGCCTTGGGTTGAAAAGTAGCCTATAAACATCTCCCCTATTTTTGTGGGATTTTGGCAACAGTACAAGATTTGTAAAGAGTAAGTGAAACAGCTAGTGACACAAGTACTATGAACAGAAAAAATGACAGGAAAATATTTTTTGCATGTGCCCGTAGTAAGTTCCTCAGGGGGTTCCAACTAACACCCTAGGTACCAAAAACCACCTACCTGGACCGCCTGTCGTAACTGCGAGATCTGTGATAACTATCACTCCTTTTGCTTCTACTTCGACTACGACTCCTGCTGTAGTAACTGTCATAGGTATAGGACCTGCTTTTATGGATGAAAAACAAGCAATGGATTATTTGGTGTAACAATGAATCTTCCTAAATAAACTTAAAATTCTACCCCCAAAAATAGTTACTAGCTATATTAAAGACATCAAACCTTCACTGAAAATACATTTAGATTTAATATAATATACTTGAGAAGAAACTATAGAAAGCACCAATGCAGCTACATTTCCATTCTCGTTACCCTCACACCCTCCTTTTACCTGGTGATAAAAATAACTCTCTTTAATTCCAGATCTGCTGGAAAAGTAATAGCCACAACACTGTATTATCAATGTATTGTTTACATGTTACTGTTACTAACACATCATATGCTACACTCATTTGTCAAAAATGATCTCTTTCTTAGCATACCTTGATCGACTATGGTGATCATATGAGCTGCTTCTGGACTGACTTCTACTATAGGTGTGACTATCAAAACAGGAAAAGAATCACATAATTTTTACAGTTGTGCTGCGTGAGTGGTTTTTTAATTTGCAAAAAGGTGTTCCTAACATTTGGCTTATTTTGCATTACAGCCAGTTACAATCATTTCCCCTAAGTGGCAAATGCCTTTATTTTAAAACTATATTAAACCTATCGAGTGCTTCTGATAAGAAGCCAACCTAGGTTTCAAGCAGATTTCAACTACATGTGCAAACATTTTCTCCCCCCTCTTCTCTCATCTCCAGTACTACCCTTCCCTTTTGTGAGTACTTACCTATTGCTCCTGCAACTGTCATAGGAACTACTTCGACTTCTTGAGTGGCCTCTGCTGTACCATCCTCTGCTCCGGCTTCGCGTGTAACTCCGTGACCTATAGATTTCAAGTGCATACATTGAAAAGCTATGCAAAATAAGGAACATTTCACAGATGTTCATATTTTCAAGTGGCTAGCAGGCATTGAGAAAGGAACACTGTCACAGCAAACGGTTTGCTGAAATAGTAATTTTATATACCTGTATGAAGATGTGGAACTTCTTGACTGACTTCTTGAGCGACTATAGGAACGGGATCTTGTTCTGTGCCTGGATTTAGGGTCCGACTTGCTCCGTGACCGGCTATGGCTCCTTGACTGGCTGTTCTCTCGACTGGGAGAATCCTCCTCACTAGAGCTCTCGCGATTCCTTGGCCTTCGATTCAGCCGGGCAGTCTTTCTAACTTCATCAAACAGAGAGCCTGGTCTAATTTTGTTTTTGCTTTTGATTTCTATTCTTAAACCTTGTGGTTTTGGTTCAGATGATGACGCCACATTTTTGGCTTCTGAAGGATTACTAGCAGCTGCCACCTGTAGGTTCCCTACACCCTGTAATGGTTTCCATTTATTATCTGCTACACTACTCTGGGCATTTTCAGACATTTCCGTTTTCAGCACACTTTCCATAGCTACAACTGTTGTGGTGGGTTTAGGTCTTTGTTTCTCTTTGCTGCCTTCTTTACTAGCAGTTAATTCTCTGGCGTCAAGTCCTGGTTTTGTAGTCTCTGCTTCGGAGTTACTTGGCACATCTGTGTTCTTACTAACTTTAATGTCCTGGAAGTTCACTTTCAGACTCACTGGAGAAAGTTCCACATCAACTTTTACAGGCGAATTATGTTCAGGAGTACAGATCTCCATGTCATCCATCTGGGTAACATCTGACTCATTTTCATTATTTACTTTGGCAGCACCAGCACTTTCTGAAACATCTGTATTTTTATCTTGATTTAGGGCATGGGCTGATGTTGTCTCTTCCCCAATAATTTTACTAAGTTGCTTGACAGCAGGTGATGTATGGCCTCCAGTTTTCTCTAAGTTATTCTCTTCACTGCGCTTTTTGTCACCCCTCATTTGGTCTTTCAGCATTTTATTGTTTTCAGAATCCTGATCTTGATTTTTATCTTTAACATCAGTCATGACTTGCTTCTCGTTCTCACTCTTAGCACCTGGCTTTACAGCAATGTCCTCTTCCTCCTCCTCCTCCTCCTCCTCCCCAAACTCCAGTGGTGGCTGCCAGTGAAACACCTCCTTTCGTTTTTGAGCTTTACGCTTCTTTTCTTTTTTACCCTTGGATTTCTCCTTAGCTTTTTTGGAATGTGACTTTTTGAGGCTCTTTTTGGAACCATGTTTTTGCTTTCTTGATTTTCCCTTAGCAACAGAATTGGAATGGGAGCTCTCCGTCTCAGAAGGGGACGACTGCTTGCTTGCCTTCAGTGTTCCTGAGGAGGAATCCAATTTTTTCTTACGCTTGGCAGGGCTAAGATCTGCGTCAGAGTCTGATGTAGCTTCCCCTTCTTCCTTACTAGAAGACAATCTTGAATCTTCTTTATAGTTTCTGTTTCCACCTCTTTCTGAATCTGATTCGGAGTCCCACTTACTGTCTGTACGCGTTTCCCTTTTTGCTTTCTGACCACTTCTTGGAGACTCCAATTTCTCTTCCGAAACTCTTTTTTTGGAAGGATCACTGCCCCACTCAGACCTAGGTTTTTCTTTGTGTCCATTACAAGCCGAACTGTTTTTATTGCGCTTTCGATTAGCTTTTTCTTGCTGTAACTGCCCTTTTTCTTGGACTGGCTGTGGCTTAGCCAGCTGCTCGCTATCTGTGGAGAAGTCCAAAGAGGATCTACTTGCACTCTCCCTGTGCTTCTGAGGAGTCGCATCTTTCACGTAAGGAAGAGTACTTTCAGAACTACTTTGTCTTTCCTTTGATGACTGTGAATTTCTTTCTCTGGGTTCAGATTTCATTTTGCTTTTCTGTCGGTCATCCTCACTTAGAGAAAAATAGGACGATGATCCGCTGTAGCATGACTGGTCACTGGGGTATTTATTCACTGAATTGGACCTAGCTGTCGATAAAGATCGAGATCTTGAACTGGATGGACTTCTTGATCTTGAGTAAGACTTGGAGTAGGATCTACTTCGAGATGTCCTGCTCCTAGACCGTCGCCAACTTTCTGAACTTCTATCACTATGATTTTTGGAATAGCCACTGTGGTCACTATCCGAACTCTTTCTTCGTTTATGGTATGATGAGGATGTATTTGTGTCGTTGACACTTACTAAACTATAAGTAGTTTGAGTAGGAATTAAGTGGGTGGTCTTGGCTTTCATTTCCTGAATACGCTCATAGGATGGTTTCCAAGGCTTTTGCCCAGGTTTCCACCTAGAAGGTGGAGGACTGTCACTCAGTGGTATAACTGGAATGCTTTCAGCAACAACAGGCTGTATCACAACTTTATCATTTTGTGGTAATGCTGTTCTTACAGGTTCAACTTTAACGGGCTTGCATTCATTTAAATGAACTGCAACATTTTTGGGGGAACTGGATACCATCTTCAGATGTTTGGAGGCAGAGCTAGATCTTGACCTGCTCCTAGACAGAGAAGACTTAAAAGCCATTCTTGACCTAGAGCTTCTTCTGGAATAAGATCTGGATCTGGTTCTAGACCTAGACCGGTAGTACGACCGGGAGTCTCTGCTCGACGGAGACAATGAGCTCTGCTTATCTCTGTCAGATTTAGACCAGTCCCTTTTAGAGGAGTCATCTCTAGAAGTCAGTGAGGAAGAGTGAGACACCCTCTCACGATCACAAGGCGATCTTGTCCTTTTAGTAGAAGAATGAGAAGATTCTCTCTCTGTTGAAGTAGACAATCTCTTTTTTTTAATTTGCTTGTGCTTCTTAAAGTGTTTCTGCTTCTTGGCCTTCTTTTTGTGCTTTGCCTTCTTCTCTTTCCGATGTTTCTTGTGGTGGCCAGTGTACTTGGCACTACTTAGATCAGAATAGCCATTATGCGACCATGACCTTGACCTCTGAGACAGACTTCTTTCATCCCACCTTCCTGGGTCACTCAACCTAAGAAACAAACAAATAAAATGAGTTGGCACTGCTTTAAATATGCCTGCTTTGTTTCAATAGTTCAAGTGAAGGATTTTGGGTTTTCAAGAGCCCTGCAACATCCTGAAGAAATGGGAACAGCTGAATAGTCCAAAGATGCTTGAAAGTACTAGGCTGATACAGGTTTACCTTCTTAAAAAGGCCTCTAGCAGCACACGTAATTAGTTTCTCTGCCTCAGGTAAAGAAAACCAAAAGGACAGAACTACATTTTATTTATTTATTTATTATATTTATACCCTGCCTTTCTTTTCATGATAAAAACCCAAGGCGGCTTACATATGGTTCCCAAGCAGTCTCCCATCCAGGTACTGACCAGACCTGACCCTGCTTAGCTTCAGCAGGGAGCTGGCCTTATGTACCTTCAGACCATAGCCTGGGACATCTGAGTGGATAAACAGAGGTGCTATACACAGAGTCCCTCAAAGGGGCTTGGATCCAGTTTTATTACTATGCATCCACAGGACAGCCAATAGGCACACACACATACACAAAAGACTGTTTGAATGGGTTACTCAAAGGATTTGCTTGAATATGTTCCAATTATCTAGTTTCATACTCAGGTACTTATTCTCAGAGCAACTTACATGACAAGAGTTTTACTCGAGTGTGTACCTATGGAAATCATTCCAAAAGCAATCCCACAGAAAGAAAACTTTGTTAAAAGCCTCAGAGAAAATAAATTAAAAAGGATCTGATGGCTGTTGATCAGGAATGAAAACAGGAGGAAAAAAAATACTGACACTTTATAAAATGCAAGTAAGGTTTCAGGAAACAGATTTTGGAGGAAACTCAAGTGACATTTCAGAAACAAAATATGATCTGTTTTAGAATGATTTTTAAACTGTTCATATATTGCTTTACAGCCCCCAAACTGTGTTAATACACAGGGTGTTTTGCAAAATATATAAAATTAAGATAAACATATTTCACTTTGTCCCAGAGAACAGGATGTAAACTACATGCAAAGCATCTAAGTACATTTCCCCTACCCAATCAGCCCTACTATCTCACTTGTACCATTCTAAAAATTATTAAGTATCTTACCAGGTACAAAGTCCATCTAAAACGCAGTTGCAACAGATGCCTTACATGATCTGTAATTACCAATACTTTAATTTATCCTGTGGCCTATTTCTAAACTGCTCACTATTTTATGGAATAGGAGTCATTTAAGAGAGTTTCATATTTCTTAGCAAAGTCTTACTTGTCCCCTTTACTCCATTTTTCTCCACTGGGTGGCCTATAGGCTCTTAACCTCCTCATTTCTTCTTTCCAGTGTGGAGGAGTTTCACTGCTCTCATCATTATCAGATTCTGAACATGAGCGAGAATGAGGAGGCGTATGGTATCGCTAGAAAAAAACCCAAGGATAAGTAAAATAGTACACAAAATCCAGAATGCACCAGTGCATGCACACAATCACCTAGCTTCAGCTTCTGGGGGCAATTGTATACTGAACATATATTACACCTAAATCCGGAGTTTACTTGGAAGATTTCCTGTACAGGTAAGCAGATTTTGTCAGAGGACCTCTGCAAGAAGAAAAAATGTAGTATGAGTCGAGTCCTTGCCCAACTCAGAAGAGGAGCTTTGCTACATGACAACATGTAGCCCACAAAAAGCTAAGTGACAGCATCAACTTTCCACTGTTGCTCTGCCTATGGGCTTTTCAAATTAATCTTTTGCTTATACAATCATTTGTTTTGCCTCCGTTTGCCGTATAAAGGTTTTGTAATTAACAAGTCAACCATGAAATACACTTTTATTATATTTTTAATTTGCTATCTGTTTATTCCTACCTCTCGAAGTACCACGCTACCTACATTCTCAGCCATTTTAAAATACTGTACTATAGATCCCCATCTCTATTTAGAAGAGAAGCCTATCACAAGCACATGTCAGTTTTTTGTTTTAAATTAGACCCTTCACTCCTGCCTCCCCATCCAAGGCCAAGTGTGAATACTAACTGTATTTTTTGGTATACAACAGGTGAAGCAAGCATAGATACAGCTTCTACATCTTGGCTAAAACAAAATCTTCATACGAGTTACAAAGTCTGGAGAGGAAAAATATGAAAAAAAACCACATACTATTGTGCCTCTCCCTCTGATTTTTCTTCCAGATTTAGATACTGAAGGCTTCTGGTCATTCAAAGCTGGTGCTATATCGAGCAGCTTCCTTAAATATTAAGAATGATACAGGTGTAAGAAAACAGTACGAACAAAAACATGAACATGTTTCTTGCAGCCAAATGTTAAATACAGCCAAAACTGAGAAAGTGACTCAAATGACCACACACTCAATTATTTAGGTGTGCTAATAATTCAGAACCTCCCAGGATCTGGAAGGCATTCCCCTCCCCCCTTTCCCAGGGTCCAAGGTGGAGCTTTCAAACATGAACAACAGGGTTTCTTATCAACTGGGCAGATGCCATTATCAACTGCTTCTGAGTTTCCTCTCCACCCCCACCCCATCAGGTTATGACAATTTTTTTATTATGTGGAACAATAAAGAGATATGAAGAACTAGAACAAGAAATTAAACCAAAATGTCTGGGAGGTGTTCCCTTACATCATCCTTTTAGATGGATCAATATTATTCGGGAAAAGACTTACTACAATATGACCTGAGCCTTTGGAAACATCAAAAATTCAGTCCCAAATTAAAGTGAAGCACCTAGATTTTGTTTGAGGGGGGAGTGCATTCACTTCACAGGCCAAAGGATTGGAGTAATACCATTTAGTATGAAGATAATCTGACCAGGGGCCTGCGCTACATGTCCCAAGAAATGAAGAGGGCACGTAGCATTTCTTCTGTGTTTACTACATGTATGCCATAAGGGATGAGAAAAATAACTGGGGACCCAAAATTTCTCCAATACTTGGAAATATCAGAGGTTGTGATGGCCAGGATATAGGCAGTTCAAGCTGATGATTGTTCTAAACAAAAAGCTGGCTAATGTTTAGAGAAAACAAGAAATAGAATACAATACTTCATAAATATCCTGTCCTTTATTTCAATTTGGTTTTTTTAAAATGGCAACTGGTGCAGGCCATTATTGGAGACATGATAGCTGGTTAAACACAACTTTTCTTCCATTAAGAAATATGTACAATACTCCCATATGTACAATACTATTTTTTCAGCTATGGGATAGAGTCAGCAACATCCTGCCCCCCAAAGATAAGTGTGCAAACTGCATCCATGTCGTTTAGGCACTGCAAGTCACTAGGATCCATGACTGAAAATACATAATTGGCCCAAGGTCTGTTGGAAAGAAGCAGTGCCACAAAGAAAGGCCGCGCACGCACGCACACACACACAAAGAAATTTGCTGCATACGGTTCAGGTTCTGTATTTATAACTGGGGCGTCTCTTCTGAGCAAAAATCTGTTTTCAGGCACTGGGGGAATTTCTTCAGGACGGACCACAGGCTTGTCCCTTTTCGCATTCAGGTCCACTGATTTTTCATTTGCTTCACTTCTGTCAGAATGGCTGAATAGAAAGAGCAATTTACAGCACACGCACACAAACACCCCAAACATTGCTGTCAGAAGAACAGCTATCTTGCACATTTTTGAAAACACAAATGAAAACTGCATGGGAAAATATATTCTGTAGGCAACAGCTTTCTAGGTTGCATCATAAGGGGTCTTCCCCAAATTTAATAACCTATTGATGAATCAAGCTTCAGACATTCTGGTAATTAAACTTTCACTGCCTGAATTTGTTACAAGTCAGCACAATTTACTTCTCCACCCACTCAGGCAATTAAGGTCTGCAGGTTATCTCCTTTTATTCCTTGGTGTATAAAGATATGACACATCAATTTTCCAGTAGGTAAAAAAGTAGAATTCCAAGAGCTCTAACAGCAACATGGAGGCCTATATGGTAGAGGTATGCAACGACTCTGTATGTAGGTTGAATAACCAGGCGATTTCCCCCCAAGTCAGACTGGGGCTCCCACAAAGCCTAGTACGGTAGTGCCTCGCTTCCCGGCGTTCCGCTAATGTGGTGGCTTTCGTTTTCCATTTTAAAGCAGATTTCTGCTCTTTTGCGACATCTTCGCGCGATGCGGCCCATTATAGTCAATGGGGTTCCGCTTTACAGCGATTTCCACTTTACAGCAGGGGCCTGGTCCCTAACCTGCCGTATAAGTGGGGCCCTACTGTATTGCTTTCTTTCTGTACCATATACAGCTCTATGTCTTCCTATACATCTCTGTGTTTTTCTAGGTCAGGGATGAGAAACTTTTTTTTGGCCCAAGGGCCACATTCCCTTTTGGGCAACCTTCTGAGGGCCACATGGCTGTGGTGGGCAGGGCCAGAGGCAAAAGTGGGCAGAGCAACAAATGTAAGTTTTACCTTTGTACAGTAGGCTAGTTTGTACACATGTCCTTCTCTAGTCTTTATTCAGATAAGCAAGAGGCATTATCAGCGTTAATGGACACATTGCAGCCAGACAAAAATACTGCAAAGGGATGTGGCCTGAGGAATTCTGAGAGCCAAGAAAGGAGTCCTGGAGGGCCACATCCAGCCCCTGGGCCCACTTCAAACCCATGGGTGTCGCGAGAAATAAGGCTGTCCAAAATATTGCCCATGGAGCACAGAAGAACTCGGGATTGTTTTGTTAAAACAACACTTCTTTTGCTCTGTTTTAAGAGTTAAACACTTTAATTTTTTTTAAAATCCTAAATTGCTCTGCTTTAACAAAAAAAATCCAGAGCTCTTTGGAACACCGAAGGCAGCATTCTACACAGCCTCACACTGTAAGTACTATTGGGAGGCACTCACCATTATAGTGAATGGGGAGACACAAAGCTTCATTTTACACAGAGTAGCTCAGAACCTGAAACATGAGTTGAAGAGGAACAGCACAGAGCTGAGCTCCTTTGGGAGGAAGGGTGGGATATAAATTGAAATAACAGCAGAATTTAAAAAATGCACACATACAAGGCAAATCTTGGAGACCCCGTATATCCCTACTATGCACCATTTCTACACTCCTCAGTAGGTATACTTGGAGGTTCAGGGGGGCTCATTTTACTGTGATGTGCTTTGGCTTAATTGGCTAGGACTAGTTCCTCAGTCCTAAACACCAGCGCTAATTCATCTAATGTGTCAGAGACAACTTCATGTGCTATGTCCTAGAAATTTACCTGCTAATGCAAGTTATAGTGAGGCAGTTATCCTCACTGCAAGCAAACTACTGGGATTTTGGTATATACTGCAACCAAGTGCAGAAATGAACAGTCTGGTAAGACAAGTGGGTTGGAAGAATAAAGAAACTCAAGGTTTATTACTTCTGGGAAGTAATGGCAGTCTGAGTACAGACATATATGTGGCCATTATGGAGTCATGATGTTAACACTAACACTATTTAAGATGGATAAAGAGGGAAGTAAAGCCTGAGAAAAATGATCTGCATATCCACAAGTGGTTACTTGAGAAAGAATCAGCTAGGGAAGAATAGGTTGCCGCTCTGTGGATCACCTCCTCACTCCCGATTCAGGTTACTTGTGATCAAACCACCAACACTTGTAACAACACCAAGGATCTTAACATTCAGTCTTCCAAAGAAGCTTAGAGGCCTGTGCACTAAAGCACCTAAGATTGAAGGCTTCCTCATAAGGCTTCTTTTGAGAACCCATTAAGATACCTTCTTTGGCCTGATGTCCGTTTGTTCTTGAGTTCCTCTTTCTTCTTCTCTTCCCTTCGTTGCTTCTTTGATTGTTTAGCTTTTGTTCTCCTCTTGCGTTTCCTTTTCCTACTTCTCTCATTTTCAGATTCACTGTCAGATGATGATTCTGATGAAGTAGATGAGCTGCTGGTGGAAGTATCTGAAGCTTCTGAGTGAGCAGACACCTTTCTCTTCTTCTCCAATACTTAAGATGGCAAAGTTAACACATTTTTATTATTCCTTCTAGAAACATATAGATTAGTGTTCAGCTTAGATAAAACCATAAACAATGAATTAGCTGGGGGTCATAATTAGATCACTACATATAAACATGCTTTGTAATTATCTTAGAGAGTATGTTAGTTCTAGTGATATTAAGTGATCACTGGGCAGATATAAAAAAGACTAGCAATTTGACATTGAATAATTGATAGGCAATTTAATGCTGGACAACAGAGACATTGTTTAGCCACTTGCTGTGGGAAAATGTATACAAACCCATTTATAGAAACTCTCCCTTCTCTGTGTTCATATAGCACTCACACAGTGGGAAACCTGGTCTTGTGCTGTATGTCAGCAACTGATTAGGCCTTTGTTGTATCACCATTTAACTGTCAACATCACTCTGGACAAATATCCATCTAAATTCCTCCCTTACTTCTAAATATCCCTGAAGACCTCTTTCCTCCAGGTCCTTCTAGAAGATCTGCTGTTTCCTTCCTGCTTTCATTTTCCTTTCTTAAAGATGGCACAAATAATAGATACAGGAATACCCCGCTATACGGACCTTCACTTTACGGACACTTGTGAGTACGGACACATTTACAGTAGCACCATTCCCGTTTACATACGCTCGCTTTGCAAGAACGGACACGCCACTGCCCGATCAGTTTCCAGCTACAAACTTTTTCTTAAAATAAGCCCTACTGTGTTTATTTTAGTTATACAGCAGTTATGCCCATATATAGGATTGCAGTGCAGTATATGCATCGATAAGTGAAAAAAGGTAGTGCTTCACTTTACGTACATTTTCGGTTTACGTACTTGCTCTGCACCCATTGCGTACGTTAATGCGGGGTATTCCTGTATTCATAGTGCTAACATTTTATGCAAAGGCTGCAAGTGGAAAGGGTAATGTGCATGCAATATGAAAGACATGGGACATAATTCACCCATACTTTCTGGTTCAACAGTACCCACTGGAAAGGTTCTGCACAGGACTCAAAGTCCTCTTCCTTCCAAGTCCTCCAAAGCACACACCATTCTGGCCATTGCACCCCCAGTGCCCTGGTCCACGAGTTACTCCAGTGGTAGTAACAGCTGCCATGCTGTAGTACAAATGAAGCCAAGAGTGCCCAAGGGAGGGCGCCACTGAGCACAATGTTCTCCAGTAGGAAAGGCTGTGCCCACATTAGGATGGATCTTACTCTGACACAGAGTTAAAAATAACGGACCATTTTTGAAATAATATAATGGCGAGTATTGTATAGCAAGGGTGGCTAGCCCATGGTCTAGGGGCCACATCCAGCTCTCCAAGAGATTTTCTGTGGTCCCCCTAAGCTCCTCAAGCTTTGTCATTGAATTTTTTTTTCTACGTTGTAATTTTTCTTTCCACTGCTGCTATTGGTCCCCTGCTGTGATGCCACAAGATGTTTGCAGCCCCCAAAGGACCTTCCAAATCTTACCACTAAAATAAAAATAAATTATTTTTAAAATTTTGTTTTTAACGTACTATTCCCATAGTTCCCCTGCTGTGATGCTGAAATGTTTCCGTGGCCCTCCAAGCACCTCCACAAAATTGTCAATTTTTGAAATAAAAATAATTTAAATTTTTTTACTGACCACTGCGATGCCAAAAAGTTTGTGATCCTCCCAAGACATCCCAAAATTGGTATTTAAATTTTTATATTTTTACACTTTGATCCCCAGATCATGGTGACCATGGCCCAAAGAAGGTTAGCCACCCTTGTTACAAAGTAAACCAACTCTGTGTAGATAGCTGCATCATGAAAATGTCCTATTTTTACAGTATTTAAGCTTAAAGGAATGAACAGTACTCCGTTGATCCATTTGCCATTTAAATGTTTCAAAATAATTTAATAAGGCAACAAATGTTTGATATTCCTATTTTATCCTAGGTTTACAAACAAGTATTCACAAACAAGTATTTATTTGTTCAATATTCAGCAGACCACATTCTCCCAAATATAGCAACACAACGTGGCCAAACTTTGAATTATGTTACAAAATGGAAACATAGTAAAAGCAGATCAAAAGGGACTTTCTAAAATTGGCAGAATATTTCCATCTAGCAGACATTACGAGCTTTTCTCATCCGTTTCAAGCAAATATGGAATGGCTTACCATCCTTAGCTGATTTTGTAACCAGCACCCCACAGTCAATAACTCGTACATCTGCATATGGTCTACTGGCAGTGTCAGTTTTCAGATTTTCTATTTGTTCTATTACTTCAAAACCAGAAATAACCAGTCCAAAGACAACATGTACGCTGCAGAAATATAAGATGGAAAACGTACCCTGGTTTATATATAAGCAGGAATTGCTTGGAATGATTTCATAGAACAAATCATTCTTAACACAGGAAAATTCAAAAAGAATTTTTTTTAAAAAAAGAGGTTGGGTGAAGAATGCTTTCAAACTCTTGTGAAAATGGAAGGTCAAGATGCTATACCCTGGAATATCTCAGAAACATATGGAATCACACATTACTCGATTTTAATCATGCTTATGGGTTGTTATGAAGATGGAAGAAACTAGGATGTTTTTAGAAGATTGTTTTAACTGGTTTAATGTAAGTCACTTTGGGCCACTTAGGTGAGAAAAGCAACTAATAAATAATAATAATAAAAGTAGTTTTTGCCTATCTCATTCACTTTCTTTACTACCTGGCTTCAGTAACACATGAACTAGTTATGTCCAAATTAAACAACTCCAATTCCCTCTTAGTGGGGGTGCCTCTGAGGACAGTTCAGAAACTTCAGCTACTATGTATGTTCAGCCTGCTCTTCCTACAGGGACTCATATGTACCTCATGTGCATGTTGGAAAGTGGATAGGAGAAGCATTTTTGTCCTCTTCATTTTGGAACAACTCTAAATTATCTCGCAGGATGCAAGGCTGAAAGTAGGGTGGAGCAGCAGAATGACCGTGTATAATATAGAGAGCGAGTGACTGGGTCATCCACCAAAATTTGTGGAAGAGATTTAAACCCAAATCTTTCCTAGTTTAAGTTCTATACTCAGCCACACTTGCTCTTAAAAGAGAATGTCCAGGAGACGTTTCTAGCTGACTGGGCCCAAATGGTTCTAAAGTGCTAGTATATAAAGATTTGTATCTTACCCATCGAGATGAGGAGCAGGCTTTGTAGTTCTGCTTAACACCAACATGCATGAGATGAGTTTTGGATGTGTGGGAAAAATCAGTTGTTCAGAGGTGGTAAAACAGCAGAATAGCACATAAAACAAAAAAAGGAAGAAAAAAACAGAACAAGGTTAATAATTTGCATACAAATGTTAAGATTCATAAAGAATTCAGGGACTGGATTTTATTTTTAACAGTGATTAACATTTCAGTATAAAGCCAAACTTCAGTTATTCCTCCAATTCAGGTGAAATGCATGGAGCAGCAATATCTCAGTTTCACTGTGGCTGAAATTTGGCAAATTATTGTGCCTTTGCACAAATTCCATCTAAAGCAACAAGATCTGTACTACTCTACTGCACAGGATTGCAAGCTGGTTCTTGCCAATAACAATGAAGTACAATAAGAATAATTTAGGTGCTCTTCTTAACATTGTAAAGTACTCAAAATGTTAATAGTCAAGTCTGTTAGACACTAAAAGGCATAAAATCAGTTTCTGCAAATCCAATTGGTCTCCAACTATTCTACAAAATGTATGGACAGTCAAGCAACATCATAGGCTTGCACTGTAATCTTACAGATGCCCACTCAGAAGTAAGTCCCACTGAGTTCAATGGGGCTTACTTTCAGGTAAGTGTGTGTAAGAATGCAACTTTAGTCAAGACTCTAATTAAGGTATGGGAACCTTTGGCCTTTGCAGATGTTGCTCAACTACAATTCCCATCAACCCCTGGCCATTGGCCATGCTTGCTAGGCTGACTGGGATTGTAACTCAGCAACATCTGGAGGGCCAAAGGTTCTCCATGCCTACTCCAATTTACCATACAAGTTCTGGAATGGTGTCCCGTTTCTGCTTACTCCTACAAAGCTTTATCTTTTGAGATTCTTTTTTTAAGAAGTCATAGTGTCTGGAGGTAAATACTACATTTTAAGTTTCATTCATTTAAACATAGTACCAATTGCTACTTAGCCACTTTAATTTATACATTCCAACAGCTGTGCTCTCTCAGTCCTCATTGGTCAGTGCCTCTAGAAGAGGATGATACCACGGATTTTAGGGGAAAGATGATTACAACCTATGTGTTACACATGCCTATTCCTTATATTACACACGGAGTACTTCTATCACAAAAAGTAAGAATCACCACAGAGTTTATAATTTTGATTAAGGGTCCTCCTCCTAAGGCCTCTTAACATATGCCCCATTCTTCTACACAATCAGATAATCCTGTAAACAGCAAGTTTCCTATAAATCAACAGGTTTGTTATTAGGGTACACTGTTTTTGGCTGACCTAGGTAACTAAGTAAAAAACCATTGCCGGTTTGGGTGCCTTGGCTGAACAGCAATCAAAGAAGCTCTCTGTCTCCCTACAGAAAAGGATGATGCGAAGCTTACCCACCTAGCCACTATTTGACCAAGATGCTCAAGGCACTGTGGCTGCATAGCAGCCAAGGAGACCCTCCTCCTTTTGGTTCTGGAGGAAAAAAAAAGTGGCACACTTGCTGGTCTGGTCCTGCCTGGCTGAGGCACTCTGACTGCCTCAGCAATGCAGTGGCCAATCCACTCCCAGCCTTGAAGCTGGGAAAGGAGGCAGGAATGCTATACAACTGCCAATTCACTTCCTGCTTGCCTCTGTGGCTCTAAGGCTGGAGGAATACTGGGACTCTTACTCACCAGACAGCAGTGACACACAACATGGTGAGCAGAAACATGGAAGCCTGATTATTTTGCCCCTTGGTGAAATAAGGAAAGTTTTGTGCTTCGCAAAGTTAAAGCTGGGAAACAAATAAGCTGTGTGTCATCACATGCCCTGAAACACACTTGAAGCAAATGCTTACCTTTCAGAGAAATATCCAGAACAGTGAATATTAAGCACACTCTTAGGTTTTTCAGACACCAAGAATAGTCAAACACTCTAAAGGAGCAGAATGTGCTACCAAATGCTACCTTGCTAATAGCTGGTACTTGGGGCCAATTAACACATTATCCTGTTAGGTTTACTGTTGTCCCCAACGATGTGGGTAACACACAATCAGCGTCCCACCAAGATAATGTATGACTTGTCCTTTAGTAAAATGGACAATCGTTTCACTAATTTGATTCTTTACAGAGCTAGCATGGCTCAGCATCTGAAGTACTGGAACTTGAACCACAAGTTCAAATTTCACTCCAGCCATGGATGCACTGGGTGGCTACTGGCATGTCTCAGTTCCCTTATTAACAAAATGGGACCAATCTAGCAGCGGTGCTGAGAGGGTGAATGATGCATATTATAAAGCAATTTGCATTCTAGTAACTATAACAGAAGCTGAAGACCAAAGTTTAATTACAATTCTTAAAACAGTTACCAAAAAAGTAGACTCCAAATACCACCAACGTCCAAATGGAAGACATATAATTAACTATTCATTAAGGGTTTGAAGATCTTACCATAAAATAATATTTTGACTTATTTTAATATTTAAGAGACTTCAGAGTCTTTGCACTACTCAAGTCAAACAAATGTTAACACTTTCAGAAAGTCAGTGAGGGAAACAAAAGTGCACCTTTGAACAGCTGGAGCAACAATTAGAATAATGTATAATCATGTTTTAACTCCCTCCCCCCAATTTCAATATTCCAATAAACTTGAAATTCTGCACTTGAATAATGTTAAATAAGGTGGCAGTCTAGAAAACCATTTTTTTAACCAATTCCTCTTCCAGAAAAAGTCCATTACACAATTGTAGTTTAAGAACATGAGCTGGTGATCTACCCATTCCACATTTTTTCAAACTGTAAGTATACTTGCCTCCTAGTGAAAAGAGTTGCTCAGAAAAAGCTGCTTACAGAGCCCTTGATACACCTCTTCCCCTGGGGATGGGGTGGGAACTAGCTTTCTACAAGTAATTGATAAATAGCCCCTTAAAATTTTTCCAGGGTGAGAGAATGAAGCAAGACTTATTTAGGCATTAAAACAGTATTGTCATAAAGACAACTGTCCCTCTCAACATGGGTACTGCCCCCCCAAAGAACTTCAACGCCACAAGATTTAGTGCACATATGATCAAAAAAGGACAAGAAAGACAGAAAAAGAAGAGAAAGAACACAGCCTTAGAGGAATGAGACATTACCTTTGGAGCGCACGATGTAACACTGTTTCTGTAAATTTTACACAAAAATGGCAAGAAATAAATTGTAGTACAATTCCAAACAAAATTGAGTCTGTTCAACACAAATGTAAAATATTTTTCAAGTGAATGCAGTTTTCAAAGTGTATGCAAAACCAAGAACACTTTAAAAAACAGGGCTCTAAATTTTCTTTATGTTCATATTTAGAAAGTAAAAGCAAGCTGTAAAGAGATGTCCTGCTTATCTATTAGATGTCCCTACAAAGAATGCACTCTATTAAACCTCTGCCTAGAAAAGCACTTGTTCTTTCCTGTAATTTTTCAAGAGCATGCAAACTGCGCATGTGTAGAATTCAGTTTAAGTGATTGGCCATCCAAGGATGAATTTGTTCTGCACAGGGTATTATGAGCTGTATCAAGTGCTAGTCCCTACTCCAAGCAGATCCACTGAAATTTATGGACATAGCTAACTTAGGTCCATCCATTTTAACGGGTCTACTCTTGAGTAGAATTTACTTGGATGCAACCCTACAGAAAGACTACTGAAAGAAAGGTAAGCCAATAAAGACTTTTAAACACACAGAAACCCATACTTTTACAAGGAGCTAAGGTCACTCATTTTAAAGTCCTTTTCATCCCTCACAGAAAGAAACTCAAGTAGTACCAAAAATGTTAAAAGTCAGTTATGCTTTCATTTCCATAGGTTTAGATCACACACAGAAGTCAATCACGCAAAGAGAGGCAGTATTACTCTCCCTCCCTAATCCATACTCAAGATGGGCCAGAAGTTCAGTAATGACCCAGTCCTAAAAACTAGTGTGCCAGCAAATAAAACAAACCACATGGCGATTTTGCAGTTTCCATACTTGCAACAATGTATGTAACTGTAACAATTTAATACTGGGGGTGCTACTGTTACTCTGTCAATATATCAAAGATTATCGGTAAGCATTTTTAAGGAGACCCTCTGATTTTTAAAATGTATTTATTTAAAAGAATTTGTATACTGCTTAATTGTAAAAACCTCTTAAGTGGTTTAAATATAATTCACTGTAAGACTTGTAAGGCTGGTACGCACATCATAGCAAGCTGTTATTGTGAATGAGCAGCGTACATTGCTGAATCGCTCACATTTCACTCTGCCCTGCCTGGAGTCAGGAGCAACAAACCACCTGTCTTGGCTTAGCGCAGTGTCAACTAGCACTCATGGTTTGTATGGAAAGAAACAAACCATGAGTGCTGGTTCACATGTTAGGCTACACCAAAACTTGTGGTTTGTTCTCCGGGTTCCAGACAGGGCCAAATGAAACCACACAAAATGGCTCAGCTTTATTTGAATTTACTCCTTAGGACAATTCAGTGGAGTTATTCATGTCTAAATTAACCCTATATGTAGACTTTGAACTGAATTGTTTAGATTTTAAGGAATGGTTTGCAAAAAGAAGTATCAATAGTTTATTAACGGTGTAAAGAAAGTTGTCAAACAGCTGCACTAGAAGACGCTGCACCTTGAAACGAACCGTTTCAAGAAATGGACTACACACAAAACTTTCATCACAAGCAAGTCCAGATATACCACCTCTGAATTCCAGTGCTTTCCACTTAGTAGAATCCCCCCCAATAGCATGACAGAAAAACCACAAGGATGAACCCCCCCCCCAACCCCACTTCCCCTATCTACCATAGCTCTGGGCGTCTAGAAATCTGATTTT
Source organism: Rhineura floridana (assembly GCF_030035675.1). Classification (NCBI taxonomy): domain Eukaryota; kingdom Metazoa; phylum Chordata; class Lepidosauria; order Squamata; family Rhineuridae; genus Rhineura; species Rhineura floridana. Next base: position 84,540,592 of record NC_084489.1, on the reverse strand, counting down.
CCTCCTGGTTGTGTTTTAGAAAAAGATGTGGAACTGTTCCAAATATTTACAACTGTTCAGGAAGTAAGCTTGAGCTGATGTAACTGCATGCCAGTTACACATTTGGACAAACAGTTACATGATTTTTAATGCAGTGTTTAAAGGCTAAATAATTATTTATTTTGTGTGTGCAGGCGGAAGGAAAAACGCATTGCCTAGTCATTCATCAAGTAACAAACTTATTTATTTATTTAGTATTTGATTTATATCCCGCCCTTCCTCCAGCAGGCGCTGACCAATGGTGAATTCTTGCCTATACCATTTATTTTGTATGTTACCTTGGCTGGTGTCACAAAATCTATTTTAGCCATCCAAGGGCTTGCGTGTACCTGGCTGGACTTTCTAACACCTACCCCTCTTCCAACAGCAGATTTTCCTTCAAGCCATATCACAAAACTACTTTTGGAACTCCCTTCAACTCCAGAACTGCAAGGCACAGTGAAATCTGGCCAGTATGGGTTAAAAGCTGTACTTCCTGGAATGGTAAGAAATACTGTAATGCAGTATACAACCTTGAAAACATCCCTGTGAGGTTACTCGCAAAGGCAAATATTTCCAAACGTTAGCCAGGAGCCTAAGAGCTCAGAGCAGCAGAAAGCCTCCCATCCACTGGGACAGCTTGTTGTGTATTTTGTTCCAACTGCAGTCCTTCACTCTGTGTTGAACCCCATTAGTGAGGTTCCCTGTTCCTCAGGAGCAGAGTTTCAGGGTGCGCGTGTGCGCAACAGGCTGTAAAAGCCCCTTGGGTATGGGGAGGTCCCACATGCAGCCCTTTAAATCTCAGGTATTTGTTTCTGGTCTTTTCAGAGCAAAAACAAAGTCACAAAATCAGTCTCTTTTGGGGTTTCCAGTATAAATAATTTTGTTAACAGCCCAAACACCAACTATTAGTAGGGGTGTGCACTAGCCTCAAGATTCAACTTTTGCCTGTAGTTTTAGGAAGCAGTTTGATCTCTGCTTTGGATCTTTCCATTATGACTGGTTATTTAGGACTGAATTAGATATCATAGAAACAAAGCGCTGTTCCCCCCTCTACCTCTCACTCTAACGAGGAATAAAAAAAAATGGCCATAACTCTCTTCCCCTGCCCCCCATGCTTCATATAGTTCAATGCCAGTTGCAGACATGGTAAGGAGTTGAAAGAGTGCCAAATGTAAGAATGACAATAGTTCTTCAATAAGAGATTTTACAGTTTTGGGGTAGGTGCAATAGGAATTATAGGGGGCAGGGTGGTTTGTTGTTATGTGCCTTCAAGTCGATTACGACTTATGGCGACCCCATCAACCAGTGACCTCCAAGAGCATCTGTCATGAACCACCCTGTTTGGATCTTGTAAGTTCAGGTCTGTGGCTTCCTTGATGGAATCAATCTAGAGGGGCAAAAAACATGGACTGCAAGAAAAGACTGTGGAAGGAAAAATGTCACCCCTCCCCAGTAAAGACTTTGTTACACCCCAAGGGTCATTAATCGAGACTGGACTTCTGTCCCTCCACCACAGATTTGGGGGAATACGGACCCTCCTCCCTTGGGGAGAGAGATCTTAACATTCACTTGCAAAGAATGATGGGTGGAAAAGAGGAAAAGGATTCTCAGGAAAGACTGGGCTTGGGGAAATGTCACCCTCCTGGTACAGATCCTATTTCCGCAAGGGTTTTTAGTAGGGGGTGGGATGGGCTCCTGCCCCTGCCCCCACTCCATTACAGATTTTTAGTGACACAGACTGTTCTGCCTGGGAGAGAGATCTCTCTGTTGACTTGTGTAGAGCAGAGGTGATGGTGGAAAAAAATGGAGATTCATGTAAAAAACAACAACAGCTTTTAATTCCTCCCCCAAATGCTGTGACTGGAATGTCCTGGGAAAATAACTCACTGTTTAAAACTTAGACCTGTCAGTCCTCCAACCTCTCTACTCAGCTGAGGGATGTTTCCTATTTAGCTTGGTTTTACTATTTTTTTTTAAATGCATCTATTGCTTTCAAAATGCAGCATTTGGGGGCACTTAAGACTACAGAGCAATTTGGGACTTAGGAAATCCTTGATCTTCTTAAGGACTCAATCCAACTCAGGTGTTTGAAAACCTCACCTTAATCATTTCTATTCACCTTGTCATTTAGGAACTACACAACGTTGATGCACCCCCCCTACTACTTAGTATGTGTGCATGTGTTGAAAGTCAGCCTGTATCCATCTACATATTCCTTTCAGATTGCAAAGCAATCTGCTATGGCAATGAAGTAGAGGTGTGAACACATGAAGCACACATTAGTTATTTCAGAGACTGCTAGCAGCAACGGTTGCCAGAGAACATTTTTTAAAAAAACTTTGAGCTTAAAAGACTTGTCTGGGGTGTGAATACACACATAACATAAAATACTGTTTTGCAAATTCACTGGAGGCAACTACTCCGAGGGAAACACCTAAAAATAACTTTAGCAGGCTGTGCCTAGCGCATGTCTAAATTATAACTGATGCCTGCATCCATGAAGACTTGAACCTTCACCTCCAATTCTATACACAGAATTGTAACAGAAGCTGAACCCTGACAAAACCGAAGTACCGTTTGTGGGAGACAAGGGAAGGTTGGGGGATGTTGACCTGGTGCTCAATGGGGTACAATTGCTCCTGAAAGACCAGGTCCGCAGCCTGGGGGTCATTCTTGACTCCCAGCTGTCCATGGAGGCTCAGGTCTCGGCTGTGAGCCAGGCGGTGCTGTATCAACTCCATCTGATACGGAGGCTGCGCCCCTACCTTCCCAACCATCTGCTCCCATCTGTGGTACATGCCCTGGTCTCCTCTCGCCTAGATTACTGTAATGCGCTCTACGTGGGGTTACCCTTGAAAACGGTCCGGAAGCTGCAAGTGGTACAGAATGTGGCGGCTCGACTGATTAAAGGCAGCCGCCGGCGAGATCACATCACTCCAGTGCTGAAGGAGTTGCACTGGTTACCGGTCGTTTTCCGGGCCCAATTCAAGGTGTTGGTTCTGACCTTTAAAACCCTATACTGTTTCGGCCCAGTCTATCTGAAGGAGCGCCTCCAACATCATCAGGGATGCCGCTCAACAAGATCAGCCTCAAAAGGCCTTCTCTATATCCCACTAGTTAAAACAGCTAGACTGGTGCGAACTAGGGAGAGGGCTTTTTCAACTGTGGCCCCCACTTTTTGGAATTCCCTCCCAAATGATCTCCACCATGCCCCCTCTATGATGAGCTTCCGCCGGGCCTTGAAGACCTGGTTCTTCAGGCAGGCTTTTGGGGTGGGTTAGGTTTTATTATTATTGTTGAGATTTTTAATGTTTTAATGTATTTGTATGCTTTGTACATCGCCCAGAGTGGCTGGACAGCCAGCCAGATGAGCGACTAATACATTTAATCAATAAGAAATAAATATGTACCTGCTCTTCCTCAATGGATACAATGTGCTCAGCACCAGAATACTCAATCCTGCTTTTGAAAGTATTCAATGTGTAGCTGCAACAGAGGCAGTGGATGGCAGGGCATGGAAAAGGTATACAGGAGACACCCTGCATCCCTCGTGCACAGAGTTGCATCTGTTTTTAAACTTATAGAGCCAATACCACTCAACTCTTCCCAGTTCAAATACAAACACTCCATCTGTAGCCACCAGGCAAGAAGACAAATGGCTATAATTCTAGATATATGAGAGGTACTGACTGGGATTAGTTCCTACATGCATGAGCTTGGGGATGGTGCCTCCCTAAAATTAAATCTTCCTTGAACTCTTGGAGTAAAGCAAACTATAAACCTATTTATATACATCATTTTACAGAATGAAGACAATTTAAACTCTGGCACTGACTTTAATTATTAGAAGTTGGCCTATAAAATATAAGCTACTAATAGTCTGCCTATACACATAATGCAGTGTAATAGGAAAGAAACTTTAGAGCCCATTGGTAGTATCTCGATCAATGTAGTATCAGCTGTAATTTCTCTAGTTCAGATAAGCTTAAAAATGGAAAAGTGTGAGCAAGAGAGAAGGTAGCAAGGATAGTGAACAAGCTGCTTGTGCTCACCACTAAACATATCATTAATGCAAATGTCAAGTTTCAAGAGAAGCCATCTTTCTTCCAAACTAGACAAACATAATTCATTACAAACCTGCATCTCTTTTCCCAATGAAGTATGAAGCAAATATATTCCCAATTCTTCTTCTTCTGGTTATACTTTCCATTTTTGAGACATTTTTTTAGGAAACAACCTAAATATGCCTCTTATCTGAACTTCATGATGGCAAAGATCTCCTCAAAGAAGAAGAGTCTAGTCCTTCTGGACAAGATACTCCTTTAACAAGGCTGTGAAGCGCCATTCATTCTTATCCATCAAGAAAGATGGCAAAGTTTATAACATTTTGAATAGACCAACCTGGATTGCAATTCTATTAAAACACTTCTGGAAACAAACCAGCACTAAAATAAAACAAAAACCCAGACTCTCTTCTCCCAAACAGAAGTCTACAGTGAATATTTGAAAGACCCAAAAGGGACATATTGAAAAATCAAGCAGAATGACTGGGACAACAGTTTGTCAACTTCAGCCTAACAGCTGTCCAGTATCCATAAAATAATTATGAATTTGGAATAAAGTTTTGTTAACAAAACCCTGCAAAGCACTTACTTTGCCATTCAGTTTATTTGTCCAAAGCAATTTCAAGAGATTTAAAATATGTACAGAAAACCCATTTGGAATGTCTGTACCAAGGTATAATATGGAGATCTTTTATAATAAACTTACAAACTTAAAGTACTCTTAAAAGAAAAACTCCCTTTGAAAATTCATTTTGCCTATTGCTTCTAAATTAACTCTGGTTAAGATGACGTTTGGGTTTCCCTTCCCTATAATTGCCATATTAAAATCTCATATATTTTGTATATGGCATATATTTTGTATTTACTAGTTTGCTTCAGATGTTTCTCTCCACACACTCAGGAAATGCATGGAGGTGGGTAGCAAGCACTGGCTCCACCCCCAATAGGATTATTCCCATTTGCTCTGCTCCTGATCACGTGGATGTCAGACAAATGTCTAAAGAAGGAGCTTCTGTGTTTATAGCTGAATATGAATGGGCTCCCCCTTCAGAGGCCAAGCAGCAGAGCCAGCAGACATGGCAGTGATCAGAGAGTGATACTGGGATGCATTCACTGAATGAACGGAGGGATACTTCAGGAAAGGGCTTTTTAACTGCAGTGAGCTGAACTGGGACAATGTCTGTCAAAGAAGTGGAATTAAAAAGATCATTTGCTTGTTCTAAAAATATTTCAGAATATTTTTATATTCTAAAGATTCCAAACAAAGTCAATTATTCTAGAATAAGCGTGATATCTTTAAAAAATCAAAGATGTTTTCTCTGATTTGTAAGCAAAAAAAATTCTACTGCACTTCCCTTTTTTGCTCAAATACTTTTAAAGGTTGATTTTAGCAATACCATCTTTCTCTTGAACAGCGCTTCTTAATTTAAGAAAACTCAGCTCTCAAATTATGTCTACTTACATGAAAAACTGGGAACCATTGGTATGCTTCCCTCTGTTTGCCATTGACAAAAGGAATGCTCTATCATGTTTCAGAATAAAGTTTTCATCTGTTTCAAGAAAGAAGAAAAGATAGGTTAGTCGACTTCTTGGAGCCCAAGTACTTCCAAAAAGAGCAATAATGAGGAATTCTGCAGCTGTTCACAAGGGAAACTTGAAAACTTAAAAAGCAATCTACACAGATAGACAGGTTTGTACAAATCAGCAATATTCATTAAAGATACTTGAGAGTTCTGATGTCAGTCATAACAGCTTTACATTTTTAAAAAAGATGAAATACATTTTATGAAGCTGCCTTATTCTGTTAGCCAACCCCTTGGTCCATTAAGGCTAGGTCTGTCTGCTCTGATAGGAAGCAGCTCTCCAAAGTTTCAGGTGGAGGATTTTCTAGCCTTGCTAACTCAGCATTGCTTTCTTCACTTGTAGATACTGAGACCTTATACATGTAAATTATGTGCACTATAATTGAACTATGACTCAATTGTCTAACTCAACCCTATTAACTACGGAGTGGGGACAAAGATACAGGGTGGTGTCTCACAGAATGTTTTCTACAATATAAGGTTTTCAGTGGACAGTTAAGAGCCACTTTCTTTCTAAATTAAGATGGCATGTCTGGCACTCCTTCATTCCAAGATGAAGACCTCTCCTGGAGTACTAATAAACCAACAACAGAGGAAGAATAATGCTGGGCAGTAATAATCCATAGACCACTAATCACCAGTGTGCTAAAAGGCTGGATTGCATAGTTACTGTGGGGGTGGGATCCTTCCCTTTATAAAACTTATTTTGAATCTAATATTTACCAGCTACAGGGAAAACCCTCACACATTATTATCTCTCAGAACCCACTTAAATAGTGATCAACCTGCTTATGCCTACGAGCACAGTTTTTCACCAATTGCAAAAGTGAATGGAAGCCTCCCATAAAACAGAGGAAAAATCACTGTGCCCTCCGTTTGGCTTCAGTCTGGATAAGTCAAAAAATGCACAATAAAATGTTAGTTTAATAAGTATAGAAGGATTGAACAAAACTATTTTTAATCAGGCAAATGGCTTTCTTACGTAAGAAAAGTCATAGTTACAGCTGACCTGTTTAACAGCAAAGCCACAAATACACAGTACCAGAATATTAGTACTTACCTATCATAAAATCGTAGAAAAAAAGAACCAACAACCTTTAGAATAAAGATTTGTCAACAGACTACTCCGAAAGGCCAGTATATATTGTCACCTAACTGTATTTAAGTGTTCTTAGAACATAGCTTTGGTAGGCAAATTTTAATTGGGTGCATGTTACAATACACTATATTCCATCCAATCACTTCTAGTACGAGTTTGTAATCGATATTGCAATCAGAACCATTCAGTATGTTTTAAAAATAATGACTAATATGAAACTCTTCATATCAAGTTTAGTAAGTAACATTCATTAAAAACATACAGTAATTTGTTGCTCCTATGAAAAATAGGTACATGCTGAAAAATATTTTGAGAATATACATACAAACCTTGGAAGAGAGGGGAGAAGGGGAAACCTTTCAAAACAAGTATTTTGAATCCCAATTATTTCTTTTGCCAAAGAGACCACTTGAGTCTCCCAAATTATCTCCAAGCTATATTTACCCAGCCACAAATTCATCATCAGTGGTCTATATGTTTTTATTAGGAAGGGTGCAAGGGAACAGTTTGAATTTGTGTTGAGCTTTTGTCTCTTACCTTTTCATTTTGCAAAAGACCACATTCTCTATAAACAAAAGAATATGTTGACAGTTTTAGGCAGGAAGATAGGAGTTGTCATGAATCAAGTTGCCTAGCCTCCATGCTGAAGTCATGTTTAACCACTACAATAGCCGCAATAAGTTTGAGCATTAATGCTAATATTACAACATATGCTTTTAAAACTCATGCACATAGATAATATCCATGCAATGTTACTTTCATGCAAAGGTGATCTAAGTAGACCTTCTCATTAAATGAATCAGGAATCAAAACTCTCAAAACTAAGCAACAGATCAAGTACTATTAGACCTTACCTTTAAAGTATCCTCCATAAACAGATTCACCTCCTTTTCCATTACCTAGTTATTTAAAAAAGTATGTATTAAACCTTGCCAGAAATTAAAAAATTGGAATTATTCACAGGTAATATGTCTGTGTACAGTTATAATTTTGCACTCCTGTAAAAGATTGCCACCCTGGGCTCCTACTGGGAAGAAGGGCAGGATATAAATCAAATAGTAAATAAATAATAAAAGATGAACTAGGACCAGCTTAAAAGTTTATTTAAATTGTATAGTTTATAATTCAGCCTTGTGGAATTGCTCAGTTCAACAAAGCTTATAGTCATAAATTGGCCACACAAACATTGCCTGTATCTGTAAGTGCACAAGCAACTCATCAAGGGCTATCTTTCCTGTTTTAAGAACATAAGAAGAGCCTGCTGGATCAGGCCAGTGGCCCATCTAGTCCAGCATCCTGTTCTCACAGTGGCCAACCAGGTGCCTGGGGGAAGCCCGCAAGCAGGACCCAAGTGCAAGAACACTCTCCCCAACTGAGGCTTCCGGCAACTGGTTTTCAGAAGCATGCTGCCTCTGACTAGGGTGGCAGAGCACAGCCATCATGGCTAGTAGCCATTGATAGCCCTGTCCTCCATGAATTTGTCTAATCTTCTTTTAAAGCCGTCCAAGCTGGTGGCCATTACTGCATCTTGTGGGAGCAAATTCCATAGTTTAACTATGCGCTGAGTAAAGAAGTACTTCCTTTTGTCTGTCCTGAATCTTCCAACATTCAGCTTCTTTGAATGTCCACGAGTTCTAGTATTATGAGAGAGGGAGAAGAACTTTTCTCTATCCACTTTCTCAATGCCATGCATAATTTTATACACTTCTATCATGTCTCCTCTGACCCGCCTTTTCTCTAAACTAAAAAGCCCCAAATGCTGCAACCTTTCCTCGTAAGGGAGTCGCTCCATCCCCTTGATCATTCTGGTTGCCCTCTTCTGAAACTTTTCCAACTCTATAATATCCTTTTTGAGATGAGGCGACCAGAACTGTACACAGTATTCCAAATGCGGCCACACCATAGATTTATACAACGGCATTATGATATCGGCTGTTTTATTTTCAATACCTTTCCTAATTATCGCTAGCATGGAATTTGCCTTTTTCACAGCTGCCGCACACTGGGTCAACATTTTCATCGTGCTGTCCACTACAACCCCGAGGTCTCTCTCCTGGTCGGTCACCGCCAGTTCAGACCCCACGAGCGTATATGTGAAATTCAGATTTTTTGCTCCAATATGCATAATTTTACACTTGTTTATATTGAATTGCATTTGCCATTTTTCCGCCCATTCACTCAGTTTGGAGAGGTCTTTTTGGAGCTCTTCGCAATCCCTTTTTGTTTTAACAACCCTGAACAATTTAGTGTCGTCAGCAAACTTGGCCACTTCACTGCTCACTCCTAATTCTAGGTCATTAATGAACAAGTTGAAAAGTACAGGTCCCAATACCGATCCTTGAGGGACTCCACTTTCTACAGCCCTCCATTGGGAGAACTGTCCGTTTATTCCTACTCTCTGCTTTCTGCTTCTTAACCAATTCCTTATCCACAAGAGGACCTCTCCTCTTATTCCATGACTGCTAAGCTTCCTCAGAAGCTTTAGTGCCTTAAGGTCTCTTCCACTTCTTCCTGCTCTCTGAGGGGCTGGGGAAGATGGGGGCAGATCAAACGGACAACACAGGTGTAAAGATGGCAGATTTGTGTCAACAGAAAATGTATGTAAAATTCTGAAACATACAGGGACTGAAAGATGCTACAACGCTCTACTCAGAACCATTTCACAGCTTGCTGTTGCTCCCTAAATTAGTAGTGGGGAACTTCTGGACTGCCAGATATTGCCTGATTACATCCCTGACTATTGGACATGCTGGCTGAGACTTATGGGAGTCAAATACCTGGAGGGCCGCAAGTTCTCCAGCCCTGCCATAAATTAATTTGATACCAATCAAAGTCTCAGCAACTGCAGCCTTTCAACTTACATTCAAAGTAAGCCTTCAGTTCAGGATAAAGATAGGCAATCTGTAGCAGGGCTGAAGAAAGCAACGTCAATCAAGGGGCAGTTTAATGAACAGAGCCGTAATGGACAGTCACACACCAATTCTGAACACATTACTTCTATTTGTTGCTTAAGGACACCAACAAGTTTGACAACTCTCATTTGTGTGAACTTTCTGTCAAATGGCAGATGTGATGATCCTGTGTAATTAACTCGATTTACATTAAGCAAATTATGCAAAACCAGATTAATATTTTTGGTTACATTTGAAATTAAACAAACTGGCTTGTCAGTCAAAATACAGCCGTGTGCAAATTCTAAACTAATCTTTCTCACAAATGAGGAATGCTACACGATAACCTTCACAAGCGACTTAAGTAAATTCTTATACATGACTTCCATGCAGCATTTTATTGTGTTTGCACACAGATGTGTTTTGACTGACATACCAATTTGTTCAATTCTAAATGTAACAAAATTATTCATGTGACCTTTTTAATGCAATATTAACGAAGGAAAGCTGATATAACTTTCCTTAATGAAGGGAAGTGGATAACTCAGAAAGCTGCCGTAGAACTTTTCTATCTCTATACTATAGTTTTGTAAGATGTCATACTGTCGTGACATTATGCAGTGTGACGTGCAGGCACAGCAGCAAAGTGTCTTATAAAAAAAGGGAATGGGCCTAGAGCTAGCCCTAAACTGGGGAGCCCTTAGCCTCCTTTAAAATAATAATAATAATAATAAAATTTTATTTGTGAGTCGCCAATCTGGTTGAATTAACGGCCACTCTAGGCGATGTACATCAACATAATAAAATAAAAAAATAAAAGGGAAGGGAGAAATGGGGGTCTAAAAAGGAGGGGGAAAGTGGGGAGGGCTAAACCACCTCTAAAAGGGTGGGGGAAAGTGAGGGGACTTTTGCCGCCTCTTAAGGGGAGGGGAGAAGTGGGAGGCTTAGGGGGAAAGCAGGGCAAAAATTAGCCGCCTCTTTAGAGGAGGGGGGAAAGCAGGGGGGCATAAGCAGCTCTAAAGGGAAGGAGGGAAAGTGGGGAGTGCTTAGCCACTTCTAAAGGGGAGGGGGATGTGGGGGCTGGGGGGATAGCAGGGGCCCTTAGCCACCTCTTAAGGGAAGGTGGCTTAACCACCTCAAAAGGGCAGAAGGAAAGTGGGGGCCATTTAGCCACCTCTTGAGGGGAGGGGCAAAACAGGGGGGAGGCTTAGCCAGGTCTAAATCCCACACGCTAACTTATTAGACTGGTGGTGGTGAACCTTTTTTGCTCCCACCCTGTAGACCAACTTTGACAAATGTCACTCATGTGACATTAGTTACGTCATGCAATTGACATTGGGACTGCCCTACCCATCTGTTAAAGTTGGCCCACAGGGTGAGAGCAAAAAAGGTTCCCCACTCTTGGTTTATGAATTTGTTGGGGTTTTTTTTGGCAAAGTCTAAAGGCACAGGGATTGGTGAGGGGTTTGAGGCAGGGTCAGCAAGCAATACGAGCAGGGGCGGAGCCCTTACTTTTATGTAAGAATGTAAGTGCAGCTCTGCTGGATCAGGCCAATGGCCCATCTAGTCCAGCATTCTGTTCTCACAGTGACCAACCAAATACCTCTGGGAAGCCTGCAAGCAGGACCTCAGCGCAAAAGCACTCTCCCCGTTTGGGATTCACAGCAACTGGTATTATTTATTTCTCCAATTTATATACCACTTACCACCACAGTTTCTAAGTGGTGTACAGTAAGGTTAAAAAGATACAATAAATATAAAATCAGGTAAAATAATCCTTAAAAATTAGAAAACTTACTTAAAGTGCCTGCTGAAATAAAAAGACTTTCACCAGGTGCTGGAAGTTCAATGGAGAGGGGGCTTGTCTGATCTCAACTGACAGGCAGTTCCACAGAATTGGGCCCACAAACTGAGCACACATATCCTGGTGGATCCGAGCCATCTATTTGAGCAATTGGGGGGGGGGCACTAACAATGACACTTAACACCTCATTGATAGTAGAGAAGGAAGGGGCTCATGCAGGAATCCAAGAAATGCTGGACCAAAGTTTATACAAGAACCCTGAATGTGCCTTCTGGTCAATCAGTACAAACTTTTAAGCACCAGAGCTGTATTTTGGAGGTTGTCTGCCCCCACCAACAGTCTAGTCGCAGTATTTTGCACCAGCTGGAACTCCTGGATCAGGCCTAAGGGTAGCTCCACAGAGAGCATGTTGAGGCTAGAGATTACCATGGCCAGGGCATCCCTGACCAAGAACAGGCAGAGCTGACCTACCAGTCATAGCTGTTAAAAGGCACTCCTAGCCACTGAGGCTACCAGACCCTCCAGCAACAAAGCTGGATCTAGGAACATGTCTAAGCTACAAGCCTGTTCTTTCGGAAGAAGTGCAACCCCATCCAGAATAAGCAACTGGCCAATCTCCCTCTGACACTGCCTAAAGATATAATGTTTGAGAGGACATTAAGAACACACACTGAATAGGTTCAAAGATTTCATAACAACATCAAAACAAAGCTCAGTTGTTCAGATGTAAATGGAGAGCCTTTCAGGTAATTTAAAGCCCATTTTCTTTTATTCAAAGCAATTGTTCACCCGAAGTCTCAAGGAGAAGCTGGGCTAGAAATTTATTTACTTATTTAAAAAAGCAAGATTAGCATCTCATCTTATTGTTTGCTTTTAAAATGGTATTAGGTAACTGATTGTTATTTTTACATTACTATACACATTATTTCCCTGATTGGGCAGGGTTGAAGGGGGAACCCCAATTTCTCTCATGCTCTACCTTCACTGAAGTCTCCGCCTTGTATCATGAAGTTTTTAACCACACGGTGGAATGTGGAACCTTTGTAGCAGAGCTTTTTTCCAGTTGTTTTTCCAATTCCTTTTTCCCCTGCAGGAAGGAAACATATGTAAGCTATCAGCTTTAAAAATGCTGAAGTAATAAGCTTGCTTTCAAATTGAACAGAAATACAGAGCAAGGCATCACCATGCTGCAGAAGAATCAGGTTTAAACATAAAAAGAACACTACAATTTTTCTACTATATGCATCGATGTATTTAGGGATTTGCTAACTTTCCTCCTCTCTTCTCCAAAGCTTTAATATTGTGTGTGGTCAACTTGTTTGGCTTTTAATGATCACATCAACAGGTTTTTTTCCTAGCACATGGCAGATATTATTTCCCTCCAGGATTGTTTGAAGAAAGATTAGGAGAATTTAAATAGGATTTAATCTCCTGGGCTCAAGAGAGATCTCACAACCAAATTACCGCAGGAGCTTCCACTTGGCTGTTCTATTTGCTTTTTGGCAAAAGAGCGGACAGCAAAAAGGGCAGAAAGAGCACAAATGAGCCCAAGCCTTCTCCTAATCTCTTTGGATACTTATCCTCAGGGAAAAACACATGAAGAGGACTTGTGTCAAATGCACCTTCCCATACCTAATGTTCAGATATTTGTATTTACACATCCTGGTCCAGCACTGCAGAACAGGGCACCAATGTAATATCTCCTAGGGAAATTTTTGGTCTACCATCTTACAGATGTACTTTAATAATTTTGAAGCCTCACATTACAGACTCAAAAACAACGGTAACGGGAATCCAAATGCGCTAATGGGTGGCAAGTGGTTTTTTTTTAATTCTGGCAAATACATTTCTGATGCCTAATGGGAACTACAGGCAGTGGAGTGTCTCTGACCTTGTGCTCAGCTTCTCAGTACCCCCAAGGCTCAGCCAACATTTGTGGACCCCCAAGTTATGATGCCACACGTTACATGAAAAATGGAGTAATTATTCCCAATTATGGCAAAAGAAGAGTTACCTGTACATAGGCAGAGAAAGTTTTTGCAAGTCCTTGGACAAACATCAGAGAAAAGTTGAAATATGATACGACCAACTGGAATAAGAATAGATATATGGTTACTTGGCAGTTTTGTAATATCCAGGCCAAAATAGTTAAATTTCCTCAGTGATCGTACTTCCAAATATTCTTGCTGAAGACAACAAAACCCAGTAAAAGCTTTGTTGTTATGTGCCTTCAACTGAATTATAACTTATGGCAGCCCTATGAATCGGTGACCTCCAATGGCATCTGTCATGAACCACCCTGTTCAGATCTTGTACATTCAGGTCTGTAGATTCCTTGATGGAATCAATCCATCTCTTGTTTGGCCTTCTTGTTTTTTCTACTCCCTGCTGTTTTTCCCAGCATTATTGTCTTTTTCGGTGAATCATGTCTTCTCATTATGTGTCTTCTCATTATGCTTAGTTGTAATTATTTAAAAAGTTTAAACTTATTTGAATCTTTGCCCACTCGCTCTCAGGCACACTTGTCTTCTGTTGAAAAAACAGAGAACTTACCAGACATGTATTCTGCCTCTCTGGCAGAACAGGAGAAAGTACAACCAGAGACTGCAGGGTGCCTGATGGTTATTTTAATTTTCCACAATGATCAGGGAAGCAGGCATGTACAGGCCTGATTCTTTTACAGGCCTAATATGGATTTAAGTCATACTTTGTTACAGCTTAGTGCATATCAGGCTTGGTTAAGGGAGGAAAAATAAGCCCAGGCAAGCAAAATTTCCAGACTATGTACCTTCTTCACTCCCTCTTTATTGTTATGTGCCTTCAAGTCGATTAAGACTTATGGCGACCTTATCAATCAGTGACCTCTAATAGCATCTGCCGTGAACCACCTTGCTCAGATCTGCTGTTCAGGTCGGTGGCTTCCTTTATGGAATCAATCCATCTCTTATTTAGCCTTCCTCTTTTTCTACTCCCTTCTGTTTTTCCCAGTGTTATTGTCTTTTCTAGTGAATCACGTCTTCTCATTATGTGCCCAAAGTAGGATAACCTCAGTTTCATCATTTTAGCTTCTAGTGATAGTTCTGGTTTAATTCATTCCAACACCCAATTATTTGTCTTTTTTGCAGTGCATGGTAAGCGCAAAGCTCTCTTCCAACACCACATTTCAAATGAGTTGATTTTTCTCTTTTCTGCTTTTTTCACTGTCCAACTTTCACATCCACACATAGAGATTGGGAATACCATGGTCTGAATGATCCTGACTTTAGTGTTCAGTGATACATCTTTGCATTTGAGGACTTTTTCTAGTTCTCTCATAGCTGCCCTCCCCACTCCTAGCCTTCTTCTGATTTCTTGACTATTGTCTCCATTTTGGTTAATGACTATGCCAAGGTATTGATAATCCTTGACAAGTTCAATGTCCTCGTTGTCAACTTTAAAGTTACATAAACCTTCTGTTGTCATTACTTTAGTCTTTTTGACGTTCAGCTGTAGTCTTGCTATTGTGCTTTCCTCTTTAACTTTCATCAACATTAGTTTCAAATCATTACTGGTTTCTGCTAGTAGTATGGTATCATCTGCATATCTTAAATTATTGATATTTCTCCCTCTAGGTCTCACTATTGTATAGGGCTTCTTCAAGAGCCCTTCGCAATGTAGTACTTAAGAGCAAAGAAACCCTTTCATTTGCATATTGCCAAAAGTTTGCAAAAATGCATGTGCCAGTGCATAAGTGAAGGTTAAATGTTAAAAACAGTAGACAAGTGTGTTGTAGACAGCCTACTACAGCCTTCATAGGTCCTATGAATTCGGCTACAATAAGAAACAATTAAGGGCTAAGCGTCTGCCCTTGCCATACTTTGTTGCCCTCCTCTATAACCTCCCCTCCCTGCCAATAAGCATCATGGCATTAAAAAGCGAGAGACAATTCTGACTTCTCCTATAGCTATCCTGCAATGGAGCTTTGGGTAAGCTAGTGAAGAGGGGGCAGATTCAGCACAGCTGGCCTCAACAGCAGCCATTAGCTTACACTCATTCTATGCTTCTTTTTCTTCCCAGTTGTGTAGATTCCTGGCAGCAAAGAGAGGATTGTTAAAGCATTTTCATAAGTGATGCTAAGGCAGGCTTACAGTTTGAAATATTCACCTATGTGGAAGTGACTAGGTGGATAAAAATCAGTGCATTTTTTTAAAAAAAGGATTTTTAAATTTTTTTGTTCCCCCCCATGTACTATATTTTTGTAAAATGTTACGTAGTCATGACATCACGCAGCGTGACGGGTGGGTGCAGCAGCAAAGCATCTTACAAAAAAAGATGGTGACCTAATCAGTGGTGGAGGCAGGATAATCCATTTTCAGTAGTCTTTGCTCACACCAACTGCTCAACATTTCTGGCTATGATCCTTACAACAGCCTTCTTCCTATTGTCCACCACAGGGGGGGGATGCATACCAGTTTTTAAAGCACTGATCATAGTTTTAAAACTATGCAAGACAGGAAGAGGGAGGCACATAAGAGTGGGAGAGGGAGTAAGCAGCAGCACAAATCCTTTGAAGATTAAAGAAAATGTGAGGGTAGCTGGGGGCAGTATGCAGAACATCAACTGTGGTGTTGCATGATTGATTTTAGAGACCCGTCTTTATAACATAATTTAAAAGTGTCCTTGACTTTCTTTTATAAAAAGTTAAATACATGTTCTAAATCAGGATATGTTCCATACTTTTAGAACAGGCTCAGAACATTAATCTGTAGAATGACCATGAAGCACAGGAGGTTTTCCAAGAAAACTTTGATCACTTAATTGCTTCAGCAATTCTGAAATCCAAATCCTTATGCACTCTGCTACTTCCCTCAGCCATTTTAATAGTCATATTAGGCGCTTGCACAAAGTCTGAGAATACACAATTTAGATTAACCTTTCATATTTTAATTTTTTACAATGATACACAGATGACTAAAGCTGCAATCCAATACACAGTTACCTGGGAGTAAGTCCCACAGAACCCAATGGAACTTATTTATGAGTAGACATGTATTGCATTGCAGCCTAAATCTACTACCACAACTAAAACTACTTCTAAAGTATCTAATTTGAGACTATGATAATTAGAACTTATTTTACATACAAGCAAAATCCATTTATTTTCTAATGTAGGCAATTCAAGGTGGAGGAGAGATAAGACAATCTCATTTGAAATATTTTCCTTTCCCCACTTAGATTTCCTGTCAAGTGCACTTCATTAAAGATCTCTTCTCACTCCCAAATGCTTCTTGCTTCTCAAGCAGGAGGCTTCCTCTTCCACTCTAAATTACTAGTGAAGACCTTATTAGAATTCATAACTTTTTATTTTATCACCAAACAGAAAAAGTGCTTCTATTTTATTATTTAATGTTTGTTTTGCTTCATTATAAGTGCCCAAAGCAACGAAAAAGAAACAACTGCCACTGTACAAGGCAAAGGTAATAATAAAAAACTAAAAAAAAATCAACAACCAAACACAAATCTGTTTTATATTGTATATACCTCTTTCACCTCAATGAAATCCAGTCTAGCAAGCTGATGTCTCTATAGCTGGGAGTCACCAATACAAAATAATGGGCCTCACTTCCCCAGCCTACTGCAAGTTGCATACTGACTGCAGCTGCTCAACAGAGACAGCTCAGGACTGGCTTCCAGCTAGGACTAAGAGCTAGGGTTAGTCCTAAAGATACTGACTCAGAACAGAGCCTGATCATTACCTCCATTCCTATAGCACTCTGTGTGGAGGAGAATGAAGAGTACAGAAGTACTCGCCACGTGGGGTGGTATTTAACCTCACTAACTTCTTACCTGCCTAAAAAAGGAAATTAAACTGCAGATGGGTAAAGGATGAGACTTAGAAAGACCAAGTTTAAAAAACACCACACTGTACTATTAATAGCCTACTGAAGTGCAAAGCACAGTGCAAAAATTCCCCCATCACCTCTTCATTAAATTACCAAATGTGAAGAAATATGCACCTAAAAAGCATTAAAAATGACTATTAAAGAAACATTAAAAATGCAAAGAAGATTATTCCAAGGAGGCAGGCAACTGCTAAGAGAGGCTCAAAGGCCTTCTCAGCCCTCTTAGGCTAGTTTTCTTGAATCAGGCCTGGGGACAAAGAGAAGCAGTGTTACACAAGAACACTTGACCATTTTTCTTGTGACTTACAGAAACAATCCAGTTTGGAGTTGAGCGAGGCCTATGTGGTGTACTGGAAACACACTAATCCCTATATCTTATACTTCAGCTTGTTAGTTTAAGTTTATCCCAAATCAACCAATCTTGTGGCTGGCTTACAATAAAAACCACTAAAATTATCACAGTAAAATTAAGTGTATTTACAAAGAAGAAGCATGTCAAGAGCCCTCTGTTAAAACTGACGTGAGAATAACTCTTGGCACAGAAATAGTATTACAGCACAAAGCTACCATTTATGTTTGTCTTTTACTACGGCTAACAGCACAGCTATAAAAAAAAATCAAAACACTATTGTCATCATAATAAAGCACCAGAAAAATAAAATCAGCTGTCAGAACAGATAAACCAGATACATTCAAAAACTCTCCAGTAACTATGAACAACAAAAAAAGCATTTGTAAGGAAAATGGAAAGAAACACAGTAATCAAATAAAGTTCATACTGAATTTTCTTCAGGCTAAAATTTCATTTAACATTTAATCCCAGAAACATACAATTCAATTCATTGCTGCAGATCACTATGTTTTAGAAATTAAAGTAAAAAAAAATTTTTTTTTGCTAAAAACAGAAAGAGACAAATTGCTCAGGTCTATGTTGAAGAGGATTATGTGTTCATTGCTAGAGAGTCACAGTCAATCCTATACATCGACTCCAAAGCCCCACTGAGTCAACGGGACTTACAGGATTGTATCTTTAATCCTCTTTATCTCTATCACGACTGGTGATTTTAAAAAAAAACTTTATGGCCTGGTGGGTTGTAACCTACTCTTAGTGCTGTTACAATAGCAACTTTATTGCGTTTAACTGTTTTGTCTATATTTTAGTTTAATTGCCTCACGGATCCTGTTGGTCAGCCAGGTGGAGTGTAATACTTAAACTAAAATGAATGCTGCTTTTTTGTGAAGGTAAAACTGATCTATGGTCATTTGGGAGTGGGGGGGGGGAGCACATGTTCTCCTACAATTGATAAATCGTACCAATTCTCACTATGAAGCTTTCTTGTGAAGGCAAGGCTGATCTATGGTTATTTGGGAGTGAGGCAGGGAGCATATGTTCTCCTACAATTGATAAATCATACCAATTCTTACAACGAAGCACGTTCTAGAGACAGAAAGTCTAAGTGCAGAAGTTCTCTGCCACAAAAACTATGTACAAGTAGGATAAGATATGAAATTCAGAAAAAAATTGTCTGCAGTTAACATTTGGAGTCTTTGTCAGAATCATGTCAATCTCATCATTCATGATAAAACAGTAAATTTCCTGTTCTCATTCATAGAGAAAAATGAGAGATGTGAAAGATGCATACATTAAACCTGGATGGAGATTCCGGTGGTCACAGAAACACCTATGAATGTCACAGTACTTGGTGTGTGTGTTTTGTGTGTTTTTAAAACCTTCTGCCTGATAAAATCATCAGTCAGCCAGAGTCCATCTGCAGTTTCCTCTGCCCCTCCCCTAAAGCGAACAACCTTCACTGCCAAAGACCAGAACAGAATGCCAAATACAACCATGTATCCTTAACAAACTATACCGTTTTGTGGGCTTGGCTGGCAAGTGAGGTATAAATATATAATGAACAAATATAATATAATCAACAACTTGATGTTTTGAATGATTCTACTCTTCCATCTGACTGCCAGTGCAAACACACTCTCTTTAGGAATCAGCATGCATCATCCAAATTACATCTATGTCAATTTAAGTAGTAACTCATCCTAGCACATTGAGAGGGTTTTTTTTAGCAGACCTCTGAATTATCCCACCTCTCACAATATACCTGAAATAAAAGTTTTTAACATACAAATGTTTAAACCCTACCTATCCAGCCTTCTCAAATTCAAATCATTTTATTTATTTTCTATTCGTTTGTATAAAGCTCATTTATCTCATATGGAATGCAGATGGCATTTACTAACTACCCTATAACATCAGCTCAGTTTATTTATCAATATTAAAATTCTTAAGACACCACATATGAATATTGCAACAATTTCCCAAGTTGCTATGCATGGCTAAATATTAACAAACCTATTATATCTTCATAGCACTGCACCAGAGGAAAATATATTTCTCCAATAATATGAAATATAGCAGTCATATACCTAAACATTTGATCTAAGAGACCGCCCTGGCTGCACATACTTCTGCTTCAGGGCTTTACTTAATTCCAGCAGTGAAGAGAGTCAAACATATTTCCAATAAACAAACAGTGGTCTCAGAGCCCCCAAGTCTTACCTGGTTCTCGATTGATTTCTATGTCGAAGAAGCACTGAGGCCGATCCTGTGCCCCCATGGCAGCAGGAAGCCCAAGCACCTCTTCTCCTCACCACCTTGAGAAAAAGAGAAGTGTTTCAGAATTCAAGCAGCTCAATATTTGTTGTATAAAACATCACAGAGAAGCAGAAGGATATTTATTGTAGTTTGAATGCCAAACCAAGCTAGGAATGCCCAATACCATAAAGGGAGGGTAGAGTGCCAAGATTGGAAACAATCCTCCACCCATGTGACAAAATAGCCAATGATTACAAGCAGCGTGGATTTCACATGAGCCAAACAGAACTTGCATTTTCCATTTATAATGAAAATTTGAACATGGTGGGAGGTAACCCTTGTTCAGCTTTCCTTCGCCTTTGTACGAGATACAGCCCACTCCCCCCCCCAATTCTATTAAGAAGCTGAAAGAGGAGGACCCTTCTAGTACTAGAGGACTCCAGGCTAGGGAACAATGAGCTCTATTCAGCTTACAACTTTCATAAAGGAGTAGTATCATACACTCAAGCTCCTCAAGGATTTTAGGAAGAGAGGTGAACTACTTTAACTTTCCTCATTTGCTAATGGGAACGAGCTAACACTTGAACCCTCAACTTTTTTTGGTGGTGGTGGCGAGTTTGAAAGAAATTACAAATAAGTTCTGAGAAATATTACCTTAGAAAGAGGATGATAAAATGCTCTCCTCTCACCTTTAATGTATTGGAATGTATATGAGAGAGAAGTTCTTCCTAGCTCTTCCATATACTTCTATAATTATTTATAACCTGATCCTAGGGCCATTTGATTTCAAGGAGACTCACTGCCACTTAATTAAATTTGATAGGATTACATCCTTAATAGCCCACACAGCACATTTGTGGGGCATATGATATACTTCATACTGTAAACCCATGAATGCTGACTAAATTTATACACAGTAACAAAGCTTCAATTTTTCAATTGTGAAGAGGGTGGGATTTGTTACAACGACAAAATATACACTCAACTTCAAATAGAAATGTTATAACAAACCAGTGATTCACAACCTTTTGCAGTTAGTAGAGCACCTAGATATCATGGTGTTTTTTAAATACCATCATTCAAACTAGAATATTAATAGCTGTGAATCTGATGCCATATGTGGTCATATTACATTAATAAATTGCCACAATGTATAAAACTGAACAAAAATCTAGCCATGAACTTATTTTTTGCTGTGAACTGCGAAAAGACTGCCATGACTGCATTTCACTGGCAAAATTCCTTGGCCGAGCTCTGCAGGAGCAGAGTTTGGGAATCACTGCAACAAGCTAAATAGAGGCTTCCTGGTCTATAGGAAGCCCTGGGTTGGAAGCCCAGAGAAGCACATGCAGCTGGGGAATACTGGGACTGCCTTTCTGGATTGTATGCAATAGGTACAAATAAAACCAATCACCCCAAAATACAACACAGTAACAACTCCGGGAGAAAATCACACCTCTGCATGCAGAAAGTCCTAGGCTCAGCCCCAGATCTCTACCACCTATACTCCCCAAGAAATTTGCCCAAGGCAGTGGAGAAAGAGAACTGCTGCCAGTCAGTCCTCAATAGACCAAAGGCCTGATTCAGTAAAAGGGCATTTACAAAAGCAGACCCTAGGATTTGAAAAGACTCATGACGCCTCCTCCTAATAATGATGATGATGATGATGAGCCAGTGTGCCAGGCTTTGCACAAGTGAGGGGCGTAAAGGGGTCGACGCCCGAGGAGCGGGAAGGGTCCCCCTCGAGCATCTTTTTTCCCTCTCGGCTCTGCCAAGAAGGCGGACCGACGACTCGAGGGAGCCCCACCCCAACCACTCCTGGCATATCTGGCGTGTGTCTGTAGGTGAAGAGGAAGAAAAGAGACTAAATGAACACAGGAAATCCCCGCCCCTCACCGTGGAGTCTGGGCGGGTTTCTTACCTGGTCGCACCGGCGGCGGAGGCGGGGACGGTGACGACAACTGGGCTTTATTGCCCGCTCCCCACAGCCCTCCCGCCAGTTATGCCCCACCTTCTCTCTCTCCTCACTACCACCCAGCCCGTGAGAACAGCCACATCAACAAGCACCAGGAATCGCCACCCGCTGACGCCATTAACCGACTTCTCTGAGGAAAGGAGACGACGGGAGGGGGGGAAAGGAGAGGGCGCGCGCGCAGCCCCGCCCACTTAATCCCTCCAGCGCCGTGCGCGCGCGCACAAGGGCCGTCCTTCAATTCCTTCACTCAATCCCATTGGCCCGCCGCGGGGTTCTCGCCCCTCCCGTTTCCATCCAGCGCGCGCACGAGACAGAGAGAGAAAGCGATAGGGCGTGCGCGCAGTTTACTCACCCGAGTGCGCGCCTGCTTCCTCCGCTTCGTTTCGCCTCTCGCTGCTCCCGACGGCTCTAGTTACCAAAGCCACGCCCCCTCCCCTTACACGCACTTCCTCAAAGGATGATTCGGGAAAGGAAGGTGTGAGAAGAGCCTCCCTTCCTTCCTCTTTCCGTCAGTCTCCGCCCCTTGTTCTCTCTATTCGCAGAGAGCAGACGGAACACCGCGCGCACGGATCCACAGTTCAACGTGAGGCAAAAATAAATATACAAACGACGTGGCGCACGTTTTACAGTACTATCGCGAGACCCGACCGCGGTCCTTATCCGTTGTATGTCTCGCGCTTTACCTCCCTCCCAACTTTTTTTGTGGATGTGGCAGTTGGAGGCTGGGATTTTGAGGAGAGGAGGTGGCTGTGATGTTATATATTCCTTTTTTTTTTTAAATGCTATTTTATTCAGGAAACCAGATATTTCACCCACACACCCCTCCTCTATTAACTGGTTCCTCAGTCTTACTGCCTCTGAGCGTGTGCAGAATGCTATTCAGGAACATTTTTTAAAAAAAATGCCAGATGATCTCTGAGCCTGTGTAGACGGTGTTTCGTTTTGTTTTGCAAGAGACAAGTTTAAGGAATAGGCGTAAGATCTGTGCCTTTGAGCATGTGGGAAGTGCTCTCGCCTCCATGAAGGGCAAGACTTAGCGCAAACTACAACAGCTTTTCTGTTCTGGCAGCGTTAATGCTAAATGCAAAAGCGAAGGGCCTTTGGGGGATACCATGACGGTTTAAAAATGGTGTAATACTGCTTTAAATGTATGGTGAGGAGGTGGTCTTAGAGTCCAAACCATCTTATACGCCGAAAGTTGTGGAGGCTACTCTGGAGAGACCTGGGTTCAAATTTTAACTCAGCCATGAAGCCCAGTGGCTGGCATTAGGCAAGGCGCTCTGTCTCTCATAACCTAATTTTGCATAGATGCGGAAAAGATAAAATTGTATAGAATCCCATTTATTCAATTATTATTTGATTTATATCCTTCCAGTAGGAGCCCAGGGCGGCAAACAAAAGCACTAAAACCATTTTAAAAGATCGTAAAAACATTTTTAGAAGCTTTAAAAACACCTTTAATTTTTTTTAAAAAAAAGGTTTACAACCCTTTGTACAATCCTGAGCTTATGTTCTTAGGAGCTCCTTCAAGAAAGGATGTGCAGTGTGGGTGTGTTGACAAGCCCTTAGTTGCACAAACAGGCAACGAGGATTTTTTTAAACTGGGTATCAAGAAAATGTATTTTTAAACTTTTAAAATCTTCTAGTAGGGATGATGCTGTTCTAGAGATTAATTAAATTGTTTATTTATTATACTTGTATACCGCCCCATAGCCGAAGCTCTCTGGGGGGTTTACAACAATTAAAAACAAATACAATTTAAAATACATCTTTTAAAAAACAATTTAAAACAATTTAAAAATTAAAAACAATATAAAACACATGCTAAAATGCCTGGGAGAAGAGGAAAGTCTTGACCTGGCGCCGAAAAGATAACAGTGTTGGCGCCAGCCGCACCTCGTCAAGGACATCATTCCATAATTTGGGGGCCACCACTGAGAAGGCCCTCTCCCTTGTTGCCATTCTCCGAGCTTCCCTCGGAGTAGGCACCCGGAGGAGGGCCTTTGATCTTGAACGTAGTGTACGGGTGGGTTCGTATTGGGAGAGGCGTTCCATCAGGTATTGTGGTCCCAAGCTGTGTAAAGCTTTATAGGTCAAAACCAGCACCTTGAATCGAGCTCGGAAACATAAAGGCAGCCAGTGCAAGCGGGCCAGAATTGGTTTTATATGTTTGGACCGTCTGGTCCCCAATCTGGCCGCTGCATTTTGCACAAGCTGCAGTTTCTGAACCGTCTTCAAAGGCAGCCCCGCGTAGAGTGCATTACAGTAATCTAATTTAGAGGTTACCAGAGCATGGACAACTGAAGCCAGGTTATCCCTGTCCAGATAGGGACGTAGTTGGGCCACCAACCGAAGTTGGTAGAAGGCACTCCATGCCACTGAGGCTACCTGAGCCTCAAGTAACAGAGATGATTCTAGGAGAACCCCCAAGCTACGATCCTGCTCCTTCAGGGGGAGTGCAACCCCATCCAGGACAGGTTGGACATCCACCATCCGGTCAGAAGAACCACCCACTAGCAGCATCTCAGTCTTGTCTGGATTGAGCCTCAGTTTATTATCCCTCATCCAGTCCATTGTCGCAGCCAGGCACCGGTTCAGCACATTGACAGCCTCACCTGAAGAAGATGAAAAGGAGAAATAGAGCTGCGTGTCATCAGCATACTGATGGCAATGCACTCCAAAGCTCCGGATGACTGCACCCAACGGTTTCATGTAGATGTTGAACAGCATGGGGGACAGAACTGACCCCTGAGGAACCCCATACGGGAGAGTCCAGGGTGCCGAGCAATGTTCCCCAAGCACCACCTTCTGGAGGTGACCTGCCAAGTAGGAGCGGAACCACTGCAATGCAGTACCTCCCACTCCCAACTCAGCCAGTCTCCCCAGAAGGATACCATGGTCGATGGTTTTGAAAGCCGCTGAGAGATCAAGGAGAATCAACAGAGTCACACTCCCCCTGTCTCTCTCCCGACACAGGTCATCATACAGGGCGACCAAGGCTGTTTCTGTGCCAAAACCAGGCCTGAAACCCGACTCAAATGGATCCAGATAATCAGTCTCATCCAAGAGTGTCTGGAGCTGGCCTGCAACCACTTGTTCAAGGACCTTGCCCAGGAATGGAACATTTGCTACCGGCCTATAGTTATTAAGATTTTCTGGGTCCAGGGAGGGTTTCTTCAGGAGTGGTCTCACTACTGCCTCTTTCAGGCAGCCAGGAACCACCTCCTCTCGCAGAGAGGCATTAATCACCTCCCTGGCCCAGCCGGCTGTTCCATCCCTGCTAGCTTTTATTAGCCAAGAAGGGCAAGGATCCAGCACAGAAGTGGTTGCACAAACCTGTCCAAGCACCTTGTCAACGTCCTCAAGCTGCACCAACTGAAACTCATCCAAGAAATCGGGACAAGGCTGTGCTCTGGATATCTCTCTTGATTCATCTACTATAACACTGGAGTCTAAGTCCTGGCGGATGCTAAAGATTTTATCCTGGAAGTGCCTAGCAAATTCATTACAGCGGGCCTCAGATGGTTCTATCATGTCCCTGGGGCCAGAGTGTAATAGCCCCTGGACAATTCTGAAGAGCTCTGCTGGGCGGCAGATTGATGATTTGATAGTGGCAGCAAAATATTGTTTTTTTGCTGCCCTTACTGCCCCTAAATACAACTTACCATAGGCACTTACCAGTGTATAATTGCATCCACTAGGAGTTTGTCTCCATCTGCACTCAAACCGTCTCCGATATTGTTTTACCGCTCTCAACTCTGGGGTATACCATGGAGCCATACGAGCTCTACACAGGAGAGGGCGCTCAGGAGCAATCATGTCAACCGCCCGGGTCATTTCTGTATTCCACAACTCAACCAGGGTTTCGACAGGAGCGTCAGCCCTATCAGCCGGAAAACTCCCCAGAGCCCTTTGGAAACCATCCGGTTCCATTAGTCTCTGGGGGCGGACCAACTTAATAGGTCCCCCACCCTTGCAGAGGGGAAAAGCCACTGTAAGTCTAAACTTCAGCAAGCAGTGATTTGTCCATGACAGAGGGACTGATGTAAGGCCCCCCACAATCAGATCACCAACTCCATGTCCAGTTGCAAAAACCAAATCTAGAGTATGCCCTGCTGCATGTGTTGGGCCAATGACATATTGGGACAGTCCCATGGCTGTCATGGAGACCATGAAATCCTGAGCCACCCTGGATAAGGTGGCCTCGGCATGGATGTTGACATCTCCCAGAATCAACAGTCTGGGGGATCTCAACAGTACACCTGAGACCACCTCCGTCAGCTCAGCTATTGAGTCTGTTGGGCAGCGGGATGGACGGTACACCAACAGAATCCCCAGTCTGTCCCGGTGACCCAACGTAAGGTGCAAACACTCCAGACCAGTAGTCACATGGACAGGGTGCTTGCAGAGGGAGATGGAACTCCTATAGACCACAGCAACCCCCCCTCCCTGACCCTCAGGTCTACCCTGATGCTGGACCAGGTACCCTGGCGGGCATAGCTGGGAGAGACTGACTCCTCCCTGCTCACCCACCCAGGTCTCAGTTATACATACCAGATCGGCTGCCTCATCCACAATTAAATCATGAATGAGGGAGATATTATGCACTGATCTGGCGTTTAGGAGCAGCATCTGGAGGCCTGAGAGCTGGCTGACAGGGCAACCAACAAACCTGCGGGTGTGGGGAGGACCGGAACAAGGCACAGTCGTTAACTGCCTTTGAGAAGTATGTTAATAATTGAAGGTCTTTACTGTTAAACAAGGAGGTAGATAAGAGCAAAACCCCTCCAGGCAGCTGCTCATTAAATACCTTGACAGGGTGAAGAGAACTTTGGGAAAATCATTTCAAAAATATTTCCTTGCCGTTGTTTGAGAGTTCTGAAATCTCAAAGGGACACAAACAGCCTGGGGAAATGGCAAGGAAAACTAAACCCATTCATATCATATATTTACATTGATCCAAATCCAGACATCGTGACTGTTGTGTGTTGTTAAACCAATAAGGGGGTAAAAGTCATACGGCAAGGCTTTTTCAGAAAATTGTGTTTTTGATACACAAAACTGCACCACCACTACTTGGTTACTGACTTTCTTCAAAGCTATGCAGTAGTTAATTGTTGCAGGGGATGCAGCAGGCCTGGTACTGGCACAGTATTGCCAATGAACCCCCAAACATATCCAACACCATGCAGAATTTGGTGTTGGAGGAGAGCTTTGCGGATACCATGGACTGTGAAAAAGACAAATAATTGGGTGTTAGAACAAATTAAACCAGAACTATCACTAGAAGCTAAAATGATGAAACTGAGGTTATCATACTTTGGACACATCATGAGAAGACGTGATTCATTAGAAAAGATAATAATGCTTGGAAAAACGGAAGGAAGTAGAAAAAGAGGAAGGCCAAGCAAGAGATGGATTGATTCCATAAAGGAAGCCCCAGACCTGAACTTACAAGATCTGAACACGGTGGTTCATGACAGATGTTCTTGGAGGTCGCTGATTCATAGGGTCGCCATAAGTCATAGTCGACTTGGAGGCACATAACAACTGCAGCAGCAGCACTCACTGCCCTCCATTGATGCTGGGCCTGCCACATCATCATCATCAATTTATTAATCGCCTTCTACACAATCATGTTAATGCAATGTACAATAAAAACAGCAAAAAAAACCCCAGTTATATATATAACATTATATATAAACATATGTTTAAAACAAAAACAATACAAAATAGCCATTTGTCCAAGTGGAAAAGTGCAGATTGGCTGCCCCCATAAAGCTGCATTTCTTTAAAAAAACATTTTACTTGTGCACAATAGAAGCGGGGCTGTCCTGTCCTCTACCCTTTCTTTAACCATTTAAACATGAAAGAATCAAGTGTATTAGCTAAGATCTTATTAGGAGGAGAACTTAAAAAAAAAATTCTTGTACCAATATGTTCCTATGCATATGTGGATACAGAACATGAATTGCTTATGAGGGAGCAATTTGGTGTATACCCACTGCGAGAAAAACATTGGCTTGCTGTTCTGCGGAACAAGCCTGAGCACTGTACCACAGGTGGATCTGTTAAGAGATAACAGATCGGATGAGAAGCGCTTTGAACATAAGAACATAAGAAGAGCCTGCTGGATCAGGCCAGTGGCCCATCTAGACCAGCATCCTGTTCTCACAGTGGCCAACCAGGTGCCTGGGGGAAGCCCGCAAGCAGGACCCGAGTGCAAGAACACTCTCCCCTCCTGAGGCTTCCGGCAACTGGTTTTCAGAAGCATGCTGCCTCTGACTAGGGTGGCAGAGCACAGCCATCATGGCTAGTAGCCATTGATAGCCCTGTCCTCCATGAATTTGTCTAATCTTCTTTTAAAGCCATCCAAGCTGGTGGCCATTACTGCATCTTGTGGGAGCAAATTCCATAGTTTAACTATGCGCTGAGTAAAGAAGTACTTCCTTTTGTCTGTCCTGAATCTTCCAACATTCAGCTTCTTTGAATGTCCACGAGTTCTAGTATTATGAGAGAGGGAGAAGAACTTTTCTCTATCCACTTTCTCAGTGCCATGCATAATTTTATACACTTCTATCATGTCTCCTCTGACCCGCCTTTTCTCTAAACTAAAAAGCCCCTAATCCTGCAACCTTTCCTCGTAAGGGAGTCGCTCCATCCCCTTGATCATTCTGGTTGCCCTCTTCTGAACCTTTTCCAACTCTATAATATCCTTTTTGAGATGAGGCGACCAGAACTGTACACAGTATTCCAAATGCGGCTGCACCATAGATTTATACAACGGCATTATGATATCGGCTGTTTTATTTTCAATACCTTTCCTAATTATTGCTAGCATGGAATTTGCCTTTTTCACAGCTGCCGCACACTGGGTCGACATTTTCATCGTGCTGTCCACTACAACCCCGAGGTCTCTCTCCTGGTCGGTCACCGCCAGTTCAGACCCCATGAGCGTATATGTGAAATTCAGATTTTTTGCTCCAATATGCATAATTTTACACTTGTTTATATTGAATTGCATTTGCCATTTTTCCGCCCATTCACTCAGTTTGGAGAGGTCTTTTTGGAGCTCTTCGTAATCCCTTTTTGTTTTAACAACCCTGAACAATTTAGTGTCGTCAGCAAACTTGGCCACTTCACTGCTCACTCCTAATTCTAGGTCATTAATGAACAAGTTGAAAAGTACAGGTCCCAATACCGATCCTTGAGGGACTCCACTTTCTACAGCCCTCCATTTTGAGAACTGTCCGTTTATTCCTACTCTCTGCTTTCTGCTTCTTAACCAATTCCTTATCCACAAGAGGACCTCTCCTCTTATTCCATGACTGCTAAGCTTCCTCAGAAGCCTTTGGTGAGGTACCTTGTCAAACGCTTTTTGAAAGTCTAAGTACACTATGTCCACTGGATCACCTCTATCTATATGCTTGTTGACACTCTCAAAGAATTCTAATAGGTTACTGAGACAGGACTTTCCCCTGCAGAAGCCATGCTGGCTCTGCTTCAGCAAGGCTTGTTCTTCTATGTGCTTAGTTAATCTAGCTTTAATAATACTTTCTACCAGTTTTCCAGGGACAGAAGTTAAGCTAACTGGCCTGTAATTTCAGAGCTTGGAAAAGTTACTTTTTTGAACTACAACTCCCATCAGCCCCAGCCAGCATGGCCACTGGATTGGGCTGATGGGAGTTGTAGTTCAAAAAAGTAACTTTTCCAAGCTCTGTGTAATTTCCGGGATCCCCTCTGGATCCCTTTTTGAAGATTGGCGTTACATTTGCCACTTTCCAGTCCTCAGGCACGGAGGAGGACCCAAGGGACAAGTTACATATTTTAGTTAGCAGATCAGCAATTTCACCTTTGAGTTCTTTGAGAACTCTCGGGTGGATGCCATCCGGGCCCGGTGATTTGTCAGTTTTTATATTGTCCATTAAGCTTAGAACTTCCTCTCTCGTTACCACTATTTGTCTCAGTTCCTCAGAATCTCTTCCTGCAAATGTTAGTTCAGGTTCAGGGATCTGCCCTATATCTTCCACTGTGAAGACAGATGCAAAGAATTCATTTAGCTTCTCTGCAATCTCCTTATCGTTCTTTAGTACACCTTTGACTCCCTTATCATCCAAGGGTCCAATTGTCTCCCTAGATGGTCTCCTGCTTTGAATGTATTTATAGAATTTTTTGTTGTTGGTTTTTATGTTCTTAGCAATGTGCTCCTCAAATTCTTTTTTAGCATCCCTTATTGTCTTCTTGCATTTCTTTTGCCAGAGTTTGTGTTCTTTTTTATTTTCTTCATTTGTATCCCACTGGTTTTCTCCATTCCACCAGGTCTCCATTATGCTCACTATATCAATGCTCTCCTCTAAGACCAAGCACTCCAGTTCTCCCATCTTGGTTCGGAGGCTCCTAGCATTAGTGTACAGGCACTTGTAAGCAGTGTCTCTCTTCAAGTGTCTTTGGCACTTGTGGTTTGGCCTGTGGTAATTTTGCCCTTCTGAATTTATATCCTGTGCCCCTGCTCTCACAATGCCTACTTCTAGGCCTACCCCTTTTAAAATTTCATCATTTCTTTAGTTTTTATCCCAGGGGGGAGGTTTATTCCGAACCGGACCTTCCTCAGCTCCTGTGGTGGAAGCCAAGATAAATGATCTTGCAAGCTAGGAAAAGAAAAGAGACAAGCAAAGACTGTTCCCGATGAATGCTTTAATATGTGTTATCTGATAGGGCTACAGAAGACGCTGGAAGACTTTGGAAACCAAGCTCATTGCTTTCCCTCTTTGATCTTTGCTTTGTTTTATAGAGATAGAGAAGGGAGTAGCTGACTTCAGAAGTATACGTGGCATTGGCATCTTCACATTAGGGCCGCTTCACAAACACAGGGCCAGCAGAGAATTTTAATTTATGGCATCTTTCCACTAGAGAGTGCCACATTTCATCTCATGTTTATCCCCAAAATTAGCTTCAGCCATTTGGCACCATGATTTCCCAACCATTTTAGAGGAGTTGTGCATGTGACAGGAAATGATCACACCATATAACAAAATCCAAGGAGTCAAGAGAGACGTTTTGATACCTTTGTTTCAACCTTTTCTTCCAGAAGCAGCCTGCCTCTCGGACTAAGTTCTATAGTCACACTATTTGAAACCCTATGTTGTAATGCTACCCTGACATGAAGATATCTAAGAAACAACACATTACAAGTGCTAAAACAGGCAGAAAAAAGTATTAAGTGGCCTGCTGAGACCTCAGCAATTTTCAAGTGGTCCGTGGGGAGAAAAAATGGGAACCACTGGTCTAGGAGAAAGGATTGCTAAGTTTGTTGGTATTCTGCCTTAAACATGGGATATTGCAATGCATATCGGTTTTTAAAAACAAATGATAATAACTTTTTATTTAAAAAATTAGCTGCTGAAGTTTTTCTCCATCACTTTCATTTTTTTAATGCCCTCATTTGTTTTGTTGTATTTGTTTTACTTGGAAATGCAATTGTAAGCTGTTGGGGGAGGGTTTATAGGGCCAAAGGGGTCATGATGGGAACAGCTTCACCTGCATAATTTCTGCCTGTTGGGTTGCTCTTAAAGGCACAGAAGCAGTATGGCCAGAAACACACACACACACCCTGCTGTTTGCAAACTTAGCCTCAATATGGTGCCCATGCACCCTACTTTTTAGAGGATAGTTCTCTAACTAAAGGCATTCTCTGTGTGACGTCTGATTTAAATATAAATAACCAAAGAAAGGAATTGTTGCTCAGTAGTTAACATCTGGCACAGCGGACTGAGCAGGTGCACAGATCACCTGATCACAGCTTTCCTCATTATGGTGGTTTGCATTGTGTTTTTGTTTAAATTGTAATAATTATGTTTAAATTTGCGTCTGTGAATATAAATTAGCTTGATTTTTTTTTTTGCAAATCCGTGTCTTTTTGGAAATACATTTCCTCTTCTTCTGACTTTAGCCTGAGACTTTTCATTGTTTTGGCCATTTCCCCTTAATTCCTGGCTTTTCCACTCCTTTGGTGCTGAGCAAAAGTCTCTCTACAGCCTTGATCTTTATTCCCTTTCTCCACAGAAAACAAAGGCAACAGTGTGAATTCATAAGAATTTGTGTGTGTGTGTGCAAAATCCAGTTGGGCAATACCGTTATGAGGATCAACCAAAATAGCGAGCAAGTTTTTGAGCTCTCCAGTACTCTTCATCAGGCTGGATGTAATTAGTACATTTTTAGTACTAGTGTTGCCCAGCTGTAGATTTTGCGGTTTCGCAGAAGAGATGCTCCCAAGAGTTAGGAGCAGCGTAGGGGAAAACTAGCGCCATACTTTGTTGGCACTCCAATTCCCATCAGCCCCAACCAGGAGAGCCAATGGTCAGATTTGATGGGAGTTGTAGTCCGAGGACTACCCCCTAATTTAGAGGGGCCCCACTCTTTTCGGGAGAGTTCTGTACCGGAGCATAGTGGTGCCTCTCCATTTTTAAACCGGAAGTTTAAGGTGCGCTTGTGACTTCTAGCTCTATGGGGTCTCTACCGCTGTGATGTGGCTGCTTGACGCTCTCCTGGCATCTCTATGGGTGATCCGCTCTGGCCGCCTCAACCTTTGTAGCCGGAAATGGAAGGGCCAGGCGTGTTTGTTGTGCTAGAGGCCGCTTCCTTCACTGCCTGCCCAGCCGCTGTGACGGCGAAGCCCGGAGGGGAGAGGCCGAGGTGAGACGAGAGGCCGGAGCAGGCAAGGGGTCTCGGGGAGGGGCAAGGAAGCGGGGAATGGGCGGCGCTGTTTGGCGGCGGAAAGAGGTGTGTTGGTCGTGACCATCGGAGACGGGCGGGGCAACTGGAGGAGGGGAGAGAGAGAGAGAGAGAGAGAAACGATTCGATTGAGGTTGCTGGAGGGAGAATGGGTTCAATTCTCGGCCATCAAGTTCACTGGATGACTTTTCTCTGTCTGCCTAGCCTACCTCACAGGGTTGTTGTGAGAAGGGAAGAGGAGAGGCAGGGGCCAAGTACACCACCCCTTCCTCCTGAAGGGTGAGATACAAATACGTTAATAATCTCTCAGCCTGTAGGAAATGAGCCACGTTGTACGATGCCAAAGACACCCATGCTGATAAAAGCAGCGTTTATCTTGCTGTTTGTATATAGGAACTTTTTTGTTCCAAAGGTATACACAAGGCCTAAAATGCAGAATTATCACACCCATAAAACAAACCAAGGTACAGTTCTTAAAAAAAAAAGCAGGCAGCAAGAAATCCGCCACAGAAATACAATGCACCAGGAGCAACAGATACAAATGCCCCAACTAGTTAGGCTCAAATTAGTGGTATGGGGGAGGCCAGTGTGCCCTCCCCAATCCATAGGAAGATGTCTTATACCAAGTCAGACCATTGGTCCGTCTACTCACTGTTGTCTACACTGACTGGCAGTGGCTCTCCAGGGTTTCAGATGGAGGATTTCCTAGCCTACCTGGAGATGCTTCCTAGCCTACCTGGAGATGCTGGGACTTGGGACCTTCTGCATGCAAAGCTGATGCCTTGCCACTGAGCTGTGGCTGATGGATTGTTGACCTTAGGGAGTTTTGGGTGAGGTTCTAGGGATGCCGTTGCCCAGTCAAAACCTGGTCTGTGTAGTCAAGTCTTGGAAAGGAGTGAGTGAATGTTACAAGTAGACATGATGTGCAATGCTAGATTATAGGCCATCAAGCTAGCTATTTTTAAGAGAGTGATGAAAGCGGAATGGTGGGTTTGAGGGAGACTCTCTGAAAGGTGGAAACTTTAATTGGGTGGTTGAGGAAGCTGCTGAAGGGAGACTGAGGTCTAGAGGAATCTGAGGCTAGCTGTGACTGAGAAATAGATATTTATTCAAATGTAATGTATTTTTCTTCTTTAACACGTCATAATTTCTGTATTTTACGTTGTAAAACCACCCTCTGCTGAAGAATAGTATATGGATTTTCAAGTAGAGGGGGTCATGGAAGCATGGAAGCAAAAGTATAGATGGCTTTGAAATGCAGATTGGGAAAGACTGGGTTAAAATGGAATGAGACATGTTGGATTAAGGTGCAGGTTAGGCGGTCTAATTTGAGAAGGAATCCCACAGAAACTTCCCCCCATTGCTGCAGAACCACTGATGTTTGGAGGTAAAAGGAGGAGCTGCTAGTACCTGTGTATCCTGGTATTAATAACACATTCAGTGCCCATTTAAATGTGTACTGCCTTCAAGTCGATTCTGACTTAAGGCGACCCTATGAACAGGTTTTTCATGGTAAGCGGCATTCAGAGGGGGTTGACCATTGCCTTCCTCTGAGGCTGAGAAGCAGTGACTGGCCCAAGGTCACCCAGTGAGCTTCATGGCTGTGGGGATTTGAACCCTGTTCTCCCAGGTCGTAGTCCAGCACCTTAACCATTACACTGGCTCTCTCAATACCCATTTAGAACAGGATATATGTGAACTTGCTAGGATTAAAGGGCTTTTCACAGTCTGAGCAGAACATAACATGTCAAGTTGATAGCAAAGACTTGAGCGTTTTGGATTTAAGGCCGAGGTTCATTGAGGAAAGTTCATTGTTGGACTCATACTTTGGAACCCAGCTGACGTCTTGTGCAACGTGGTGCTTTTTTTTTTTTTATCTTGTAAGATTAGACGGGGATGTATCTGTGCATTTGCTTGGTTGACCTTACAGTAACAGGGTTATGCGTGGTGTCTTTCATGATATTGAGTTTCTTTTTTATAAACTATGAGAAACCTTAACCTGGGCATCCACCACTGTCGCCTTATGGCAGTTGGACAGCGGAGTAGGTAGTTCTCACTTGTAATGCCAGCCTGCTTGATTTTTTTTTAAAAGCCCCACACCTGTTGCAGTTTCGGAGAAGGCAGCCCTTCAAGAAGTAGCCTGGTCATTCAGAACTTCCTTAGAGATCCTTCTTTGAGTCACTCCAGGTGTGAGGAACCTTTTTGTTGGGTTCCCCACCCCTCACAGGCCAAGTTAGACAGGTGAGTAGAGCTGCCCACCTGTCAGTCGCCTGACAATGTCAGCTGATCTTGTCTGCTTGTGAGTTTCAGAAGCCCCCTTCGAAGTGCTGGTTTTTTTACAGAGCTTCGAAAGGGGCTTTGCAGGCCAAGCGGATTGGTGGTGTCTGCAAACAGCATTTGGGCTGAGACCTGTCCGTACCTGTCCCACACCTGACATACTGTATGGTGTCTGTTGTCGGGCGGGTGGATGTGGCTTGGCTGAAATGGCCTCACAGGCCAAATGGAGAGGCCTGGTGGGCCTCTTTCCCACCCCTGCTCTACTTGCTCAAGACCTCAGTTAAGGCCTTCTCAGGTGTGGCACCCTGACTTTGGAATGCTTTCCACCGTAAGGCTTGTGCCAATGTCTTATTACTGCCATGTGAAGACTGGCTTTTCAAGATACATTATTTATTATTTCTATTCCACCTTTCCTCCATGGAGCTCAAGGTGATGTACACGGTTCACTGATGTGGAGCTCTGTATGGCTTTAAATATTACTTTTTATTTTTTTAAAAAACTGCTTCTGTTTTATGCTACTACACATTGTTTCTGTGTATTTATTGTAACTCTAATTTTTAATTTTGTTAGCTGCTGAGAGATGTTTTATCTGAAGAGCAGCATAGAAATACGTTAAACAAGCATATTTGGGAGGAAAGGCGGGATCTAAATTGAATTAATAATATTCTTAATTCCAGGTTGTCCCCATGAGTTCTCCGGTGGAGGATGTCCATGATCCTCTTTGCCTGCGTGGTGCGGGTGAGGGATGGACTTCCACTCTCTGCCTCCACGGACTTCCACCTAGACCAGGACTTCTTGGAATGCAGGAAGAGACTCAAGGCCTTGTCGTCCATTCTGACACAGTATCCAGAGCGTGGTACAGCCAAAGAACGTGACCTCAGTATACAGTAAGCCGTGTTTCAGCTTGTGAGAATTCCCCCCCCCCCGATACTACCTTGAAGGGTGCCTTCATGAGCATTCCTTGGATGGTAACATTTTATTTATTTATACAGTTAATATACTGCTTCATAAAAAAATGTCTACACCATTAGGAGAAATAGTACATTCATAAATCCCAGCTAAACTCTTAACAGATGCACTGCATCAAAATACAATTAAATACTAAATGGCAATACTGAGTAGCGCAATCAGAAAAAACTTCAATAATTGGGGAAAGATTGAATAAACAAATAGGTTTTTAAAATACTTTGTACTTGCCACAGTTGATGCCTCCCAGATGACATGGGAGGGAGGGTATTCTAGTGGGTTGATACCACTCTGGAGAAAGACCATTTCCACAGTGTCATAAGGTGGCAAGTCACCAACCAGAGGCGGCTAGCAGGGCCTTCCTCTGATGACTGTAGAGGTTAACTGGGTCTGTATAGGGGAAGACGGTCTGCCAGATATTCTGGTCCCAAATTGTTCAGGGCGTTTTATGACTACAACAAAGTTTTGAACGCATCTCTGTGGTTAATAAGCAGCCAGTGCAGTTCTTTCAACACAGGTGTCTAGCTATATGTCTACAGCTAGATATCCAACTCAGCACCTTAGCTGCCGCTTTCTGTGCTAGCTTCGCCTCTTGAACCACAGAGGCAGCCCGACATCCAGCACATTACAGCAGAGTAACTGCAAGGTTACCAGTTAATGGACAACAGTAGCAGCCAAGGTGTTTCTATCCAGGAAAGGGCATAGTTGTCATATTAGCTGAAGTTGCTCCTAGGTGCTCTGTGCCATAATAGTACCTTGGGCCTCTAATTATAGCAGTGGTTCCGTAAGTATCCCAGTTCCTGGATCAGTGAACCGCTCTCCCATAGGATCTGTGTCCTGGCAGGATTCAGTCTCCGTTTGTTTGTCCTTCATCCAATCTATGACTATGCCTAGCCACTGGTTTTGGATAATACACAGCCTTGCCTGATTCGGATGTTATAGAGAAATGGAGCTGAGTGTCAGCAGCATAGTGATGACGTGATCTCACCATAGCCTGGACACAGTAAAGTAGTAAAATAATGTGATGGAAGCCTTATAGTGATGGAGGGTGCCCCTCAGTGTGACAGTTTCAACTTTGCTTGTATTTGTTTATTTATAGTAGTACTAACCTGCCCTTCATCAGCTGCTCCCAGGGCAGGGGTACCGCAATAAAACTACAAATCAATAAAACAATAACCACATATACATAACAATGACAAAAAATCCTTAGTGTAAGATCACCTAGCAGCAAACTTCAAAACTGAGTGGCTGAGAACAGTTCTCAGTCCCTTCCAAAGGCCTGGGTGAAGAGGTGTGCCTTCACCAACTGACACAAAGTCAGTAGTGTCTGTCCTGGACGTACCTCTGCGGGGAGAACTTTTCAGAGGTGAGGTGCCACCACAGGAAAGGCCTTTTCCCATTGCATTCTGTACTGTTTGCAAGCTCTGAACGATTTGCAAGGGCAGCCCGATGTAGAGCACAGTACAGAACTCCAGCATGTGGTTGAGGTTACCACAGCATGTGTTAATGTGGCCAGGATTTTTCTGCTAGGGACAGTTGTAGCTGGTGCCTTAGCCAAAGCCAGCCATAACCTCTTCTAACCGCTGAAGCCACCTGGGTCTGGACAGGAGTACCCCTGAGAGGCACAACTTCTCTTTCAAGGGGAGTGAATCCTAGTCCTGGACCTGAGCATCCACCACTCACAGCCTTTCCCTCTTGTGTGGGTTCAGTGTCAGTTTACTGACCCATGTTAAATAAACACTCCTCTCTGTCCTGTACTTTAAAGCCTTGATCAAGGTTGTGTACATACTCCGTTAACAATATGAAATACAACTCCAATTCTGCAGCAAGAAAAATGAAATTTGGCAACCTAAACAAGTCATGAACATTTGTTGGTATCTGATTATGTTGTCTAATTTGGAAAGAAGCAAGTATTTGGCAAGGAGCTAATACAGAACACAAAAAGTTCCAGGAAGTTTGGCAGAGACCCCCTCTGACTTTTTGCAGTTCTCCATCTCCTCGTGGTGAAGTTTCCCTCTGCAGCAAAGAACTAGAAATGTTGCTTTTTTTAAAAATGGGGGGAAAAATTGAAAATGTTTTTTGGTTCACGTATTGACTCAAATCACAGTGCATATCAACTCAGAAGTGAGTCCCGTTTGGTTGAATGGAGCTTACTCCCAAGTAAGTGTGTGTGGGACTGCAGTCTTAGTCATGTCACCATCATATGGTCATCACAATGGCCCTCGTACCCCAAAAACAATTCCAGCCATTTTAACCCCAAACGTCCCATTCCTAGGCAAGGTTCTAGAGAGAGTGGTTGCGGACCAGCTCCAGACACTCTTGGATGAGACCGATTATCTGGATCCATTTCAATCGGGTTTCAGGCCCGGTTTTGGCACGGAGACGGCCTTGGTCGCCCTGTATGATGACCTTTGTTGGGAGAAAGACGGGGAGTGTAACTCTGCTGATTCTTCTTGATCTCTCAGCGGCTTTTGATACCATTGACCATGGTATTCTTCTGGGGAGACTTGCGGATTTGGGAGTTGGAGGTACTGCTTGGCGGTGGTTCTGCTCCTACTTGGTGGGTCGTCTCCAGAAGGTAGTGCTTGGGGAGCATTGCTCGGCACCCTGGGCTCTCCAATATGGAGTTCCGCAGGGGTCAGTTCTGTCCCCCATGCTCTTTAACATCTACATGAAGCCGCTGGGTGCTGTCATCAGGAGTTTTGGAGTGCATTGTCACCAGTATGCTGATGACACGCAGCTCTACTTCTCCTTTTCATCTTCATCAGGTGAGGCTGTCAAGGTGCTGAACCGATGCCTGGCTGCGATAATGGACTGGATGAGAGCAAACAAATTGAAGCTCAATCCAGATAAGACTGAGATGCTGTTAGTAGGTGGTTCCCCTGACCGGATGGTGGATGTACAACCTGTCCTGGATGGGGTTGCACTCCCCCTGAAGGAGCAGGTTCGTAGTCTCGGAGTTCTTTTAGATCCATCCCTGTCACTGGAGGCTCAGGTAGCCTTGGTGGCACAGAGTGCTTTCTACCAGCTTCGGTTGGTGGCCCAGCTACGCCACTATCTGGACAGGGAAAATCTTGCTTCAGTTGTCCATGCTCTGGTAACCTCTAAATTAGACTACTGCAATGCACTCTACATGGGGCTGCCCTTGAAGACGGTTCGGAAACTGCAGCTTTTGCAAAATGTGGCGGCCAGACTGATAACTGGGACCAGGTGGTCTGAACATATAACACCGATTCTGGCTCGCCTGCACTGGTTGCCTATATGTTTCCAGGCTCGATTCAAGGTGCTGGTTTTAACCTATAAAGCCTTGTACGGCATGGGACCACCATATCTGATGGAACGCCTCTCCCGATATGAACCTACCCGTACACTGCGCTCAACATCGAAGGCCCTCCTCCAGGTGCCTACTCAGAAAGAAGCGCGGAAGGTGACGACAAGAAAAAGGGCCTTCTCAGTGGTGGCCCCCGAACTATGGAATATTCTTCCTGATGAGATACGCCTGGCGCCAACATTATCTTTTCGGCGTCAGGTAAAAACCTTCCTATTCTCCCAGGCATTTTCAGCATTTTAGTAGTATTTAATATGCATTTTAGTATGTGTTCAATCATGTTTTAATTCTTGTTATTTTTAACTCATTTTAAATGCTTAACATGAGGTTTTAATTGTATGTCAGATTTTTTTTACCTGTTGTGAACCGCCCAGAGAGCTTCGGCTATGGGGCTGTATATAAATTGAATTAATAAATAAATGAATTAATAAATAAAACTGGAATACCAATAACACAATTATAGACAATTAAATACATTTAAGTACATTGTGGGAGATAGGGTTGCCAGGCCCGGCCTCCAAGAGGTCTTCTGTATCTTTAACAGTTGTGCAGGGGGAAGGGAGAATTCCACCTTGTGGTTTTTCCCATTACAGTGTTGCAAGAACACCTGCACTTGGCTGACTTTCTCTTTTCCTAAAGATACAGGATCAGTCTCAGGCCCTGAACCTGGCAACCCTAGTGGGAGACCCCTGTAGGGCAGCCTTCCCCAAACCTGTGCCCTCCATATGTTTTGGACTGTGCTGGCTGGGGCCAGTGGTAGCTGTGGTCCAAAATACCTGAAGTGCACCAGGTTGAGGAAGGCTGATGTACAAAATAAAGATGAGGTGAGGGTGTTTATTATATTCCACGAACTCTAACCTGATGTTGCTTCTTTTGTCTGTTGCAAACTAGAAGCCCCCCATGTCATGTAGGGCATCTGTCCAAGTCTCTCAGTGACATCTCTCTGCTCATAACCTTGTCCAAGGTTACTTCCTGATAACATGTATGCTAAGCGCATGTCCAGAGTTGTGGTCTCTGAGACCAGCAAAAAGGGTAGTGTTTCTACAAGTCTGGGAAGCATTCCCCCTACGTTTTGAGAGGCATGCTTTAAAAACAACGAAAGCATAAGATTCACAGAGGCATCTAGGTCTGTGTGTGAGCAGCAAACAGCCCCATCCCCTGTAGGGTTGGATTCTAAGCACAGAGCTTTGACTGCTGGATTTCTTTCAGTGTACCATTTGTTTAGTCTGTGCCTGATGCTGGTAGTGAATCCTGGATATCTTTCTTCTCAGCTTTCATTCTTCTGGAGACGTTGCCTGCTTGGGCATTTACAACAGCAGTTACCCAGCTGCCATGGCGTTTCTCTTTCTGGAAGAGCTCCTGTGGGAATTTGCCACTACCTACGATGCCACCAGTGTGGGCCTGGCTTCCAGACCATATGCATTCCTTGAATTTGGTGTGTACCATGCTCTCTCTCTCTCTCTGTCTCTCTCTCTCTCTTTTTCTTCTTCTCAGGAATCGGTAGCGAGTATCACCTTTCAAATAAAACAAGAAGCCTGGCTGACATTATTTCTTACACGTGCTTGGTGTATCTTTGTCGCCTTAATCTTAATTGATTTTGTCTGCCAGAAGGGAAGCACAGGGATAACAATCCTGCCCAGACGGCGAAATAATCTCTTATTCAAGGCACTGAAATGTTTCAGAACCCAGGCAATACTTAAGGGAAGGATGATAGCTCAGGGGTAGAGCATCTGCTTTGCATGCAAAAGGTCGCAGGTTCAATCCCTGGCATCTCCAGGGAGGGCTTCTGCCTGAAGCCCTGGAGAGTTGCTGCCAGTCAGTGTAGACAGTACTGAGCTAGATGGACCAATGAGTCTGACTCAGTATAAAGCAGCTTCCTATGTTATGTACTGCCTTCAAGTCGATTCCAACTTATGACAACCCTATGAATAGGATTTTCATGAGGCTGAGAGGCAGTGACTGGCCCAAAGTCACCCAGTGAGCTTCATGGCTATGTGGGGATTCGAACCCTGGTCTCCCAGGTCCTAGTCCAACACCTTAACCACTACGCCACACTGGCTCTCTTCCTATGTTAAGCCCTGTCCGAACGAGGCTCCTAACGAGGACTGTTTGCTGGAGGCAGGACGCTTGATCAGTGAAGGCAGCGATTCTTAACTTTGTAGAAACACTGTGTCTCCCTCTCCACTGCAGAAGAGGAGTCCTGCTGGATCAGGCCAATGGCCCATCGAGTCCAGCATCCTGTTCCCATAGTAGCTAACCAGATGCCTCTGAGAAGCCCAGAAGCAGGACCTGAGTGCAACAGCACTGTCCCCCCTTGCGATTCCCAGCAGTGGGTGTTCTGAGGCACACGGACTTCAACAGTGGAGGCAGATCATGGCCAGGAACTTGGACAAAGCAAGACATTCTTTCCCCAGTGATTTCTGATAGGTGTATTTTGTTAATTCAGGAAGGTAGTATCAGCAGTTTGGTGCTTTTTTCCAGGGAAGTTATTTATTGATTAATTATTTGATTTATATCCCGCCCTTCCTCCCAGCAGGAGACCAGGGCGGCAAACAGAAATGCTAAAAACACTTTAAAACATCATAAAAACAGACCTTAAAATACATTAAAACAAAACAACGTTAAAAACATTTTTAAAAAAAGCTTTAAAAACATCTTTTAAAAAAGGGTTAAAAACATTATTTAAAAAACAGACGTATTAACAAGCAATTGTAACACAGACTGGGATAGGTCTCAACTTAAAAGGCTTGTTGGAAGAGGAAAGTCTTCAAAAGGCGCTGAAAAGTTAGCAGAGATGCTAGGAAGGTACTTTTATTGTTGCTTTCTGTGGCGAGTAGTTATTCCACAGAAGCTGCAACGTGTTTGGTGAGGTTGCAGCTGTTCTGCGCCAAATAGAAATTCGGCACTCGGAAAGGTTGAGTTCCATGGGCAGTATTCGTTTTGCAGAGGAAGCGTATTTGCATGTATTTCCTTATTTTCTGTGATTTCCCCCCCCCCGCTTCTCTGCTGCAGACAATGTCATTCAAAAAGTCAAAAGCCGCTTCAGTTGCACAAACTGTGCACAGACAAAGTTCAACTTGGAAAAAGTCCAAGAAGAGCTTCGCTTGCGGCCTCCTGCGCTGGTGAAGTTGGAAGAGGTGGAGCTGAGGAATGGAATGGTGAACGGCCATGCAGAGCTGCATGTGGAATCTGGTGAGCTGCAATGCACAAACACGGGCTCTTTCGTTGCTTGTATTCATTAGCTGGTTCGACACTTCTAATTGCTGGTTAATTTCTAGGGTGTTTTTCTAGCAACTGTAGCCAAAAGCCATAGGCTGCTTTCACACATGGGGCTAATAGCGCTAGTTTAACGGATTAAAAAGGTAGTGCTTCGTTCCGGATTTCAAAAATCCCTTTCACACTGCAGTACCTGTTATACCGGTGTTTTGCGCAACAGTCTTTCACACACGGAGCAGAGTTTTTCTCCTCCCCCCCCCACTCATTCGGCCTCATGTGACAC
The DNA here is from genome assembly GCF_030035675.1 of Rhineura floridana. Lineage (NCBI taxonomy): Eukaryota > Metazoa > Chordata > Lepidosauria > Squamata > Rhineuridae > Rhineura > Rhineura floridana. The sequence goes on along the minus strand of NC_084489.1, from coordinate 84,497,864 downwards.
CGGATGAGCTGGTTTGAGGCCTGTTCTTTCAGTGCATGGGGGGGTTGAAAGAGGCCCGATCGCGATCAGCTGAGAGGCGCGGCCGCGCAGGCTCTGGTTGAGCACAAGCAGCAGCAGCACAGGCTGCTCTCAGGAGCAGCTGGGATCGGCTGGGAGGCGCAGCGGTGTCAGTGCAGCAGCGCGGGAAGGCTGCATGCTGGGAGGGCTGTTGGTCAGGGCGGGGACGCACTGCATGCTGGGATGGCTGTCACATGAGCAGCGGCAGCTAGCGCAAAACTCCCGCAACCTTCTGGTTTCCCAGCCTGCTATCGGAGTTTTTCAGGTATCATTTATTACGGAAATTAGCACTAAACTTCCACTACATTCCACCAGAATTCCGGAGCTACCCGTTATGTCGTGTGAAAGCTCAAATTTCATGCGCAAATTAACAGGAAATAAATCGTCAGAATAACGGAATAAACTGCAGTGTGAAAGGGGCCATAGTCACAGCCAAAGGCAAATACAAAAATAATGGTGCTAACATGGATCAAGAGCAGTCACTATAAGAGCATCTCTTCAAAATGGGCAACTCGCTGAAGATACAAGACAGATAAGAGTCCACCGGGGCACGCTCTTAGCTCCTGCAAAAGTCGTGTCACGTTATTTGCATGTTACAATGATACTCAGAATTTTATGTACCACTTTAAATAGAGTAAAATTGCTTCACATAGATTGCCTTGCAACCCTTGCAATAACCCTATTAGCTAGATCAGTATTAGCGTCCTGAATTGGTTCTCATAAGTTCCAAGAGTGACTGTAGGAATAAATACTTTACAAAAGATGCCTGGTGGGAAGCCACCTGTGCTGGAAACTCGTTTAGACACCAGAGTATATATGAAGCATGAGAAAAGGCTGTAAATTTCCTAGCAGCGCTCACCAATCTTTGTTCTTCTCCTTCCCTTTCTTCTCCAATTGGCCGGAAGCCCCTGCTTACAGAATGCAACCTGTGTCTGCTTTGGGAATCTTATCTCTTGTTCTCAACATCATGTGTGGAGCGCTGAATCTCATTCGAGGCGTTCACCTTGCAGAATATTCGTTTCAGGTAACTGGAGATGATGACATGGGGGCAAGGAGCTCAGAGGCCTGTTGAATCAGGCCAGCAGCCCATCTAGTCTAGCTTCCTGTTCTCGCTCTGGCCAATAGAAATGGGAAATGGCCTGCCTTCAAGTCGATTGTGACTTATGGCGACCCTATGAATAGAGTTTTCATGGTAAATGGTATTCAGAGGAGGTTTCCCATTGCCTTCCTCTGAGGCTGAGAGGCAGTGACTGGCCCAAGGTTACCCAGTGAGCTTCATGGCTGTGTAGGGATTCGAACCCTGGCCTCCCAGGTCGTAGTCCAACACGGTATACTAAAGGGAAGCCTATGAGCAGGTTTGATTTCTGCACTCATGTTTGAGATGATCTGTCATCGCAAGATAACTTAACCTTGCCAGCTCCATGTGCTAATCTTTGTTCAGGGACATTTAGTTACTTACATGACAGCCACGTGACTGTAAAGAGAATTGTTTTCATTTCAGGTCACCAAGTATAACATGGATTTTTGAGCAATTTATAGTACATGATCAAGTTACTAGGAACCATGTGCATGAAAAAAATTATGCCCTTCATTTGTTAGTTACTTTGTTAGTGCACCCTGGGCTTCTTTGGGATATAAATTTAATCATTATACAGCCACAAGAGTGGCTGTATACTGTAGCCAGCGTGGATTTTTCACATTCCGCACTGTTAAATTGAAAATACCCCCCATGCCATTCTGATGCTTCCCATAAGCTCATTTCAAAACAAAATCTTACAAAACTTATAGTCCTGAACTCAGAAACACTTGCTTAACAACCCTCTCAATTTTCATGGCGATACACAAAACAGTCAGAAAGAATCGAGATTTCAAAGTCAGAGGCACATGTTACCAAATTTTTCCAAGCTACACAGGAAGTGGATTGGACTGTGAAAGACCAACCCAAATGGTGTTTGCATTTTGACGGATTTGTAGGGCAGTACAATATCTCAGAGAGGAGGTCAGGTCTCCTGCTCCCCTGGTGCATTCGCTATAGCTGCCCAATTTCCCTGCTTTTTAAAGTTTGGTAGAAATATCTGTGGGCTATAGGTACATTCTTAAACTGCAAGGTTTTTGCCTATTAGTGAATTATCATAAATCATCATAAAAATTATTATTATGCCGTTTGGTATAGTATTGCCATGTACTGGCTGCTTATATTATGGTTCATATGCGATTGTACTGGAAATGTTTATTGTATTTTATTTCTTTATTTATTTATTGTATTTGTATACCGCCCCATAGCCGAAGCTCTCTGGGCGGTTTACAGTAACTAAAAACATTAAAAACAAATATACAAATTTAAAACATCTTTTAAAAACAATTTAAAACAATTTAAACAACTTTGTTTGCCACTGGTTTATATATTTTAACTGACTGATATCAATTGATGTCTTATTTTATAATAAATGTAAAATGTTATAAGATCCATGTTATCAGAATGAATTATTTAGATGGTTATACTATGCTTTGAAACTAGTTATCATTTAGACTGTTTTAATGTTATGTTGATTTGCATGTTTTGCTGTTGTGAACTCTTTTGGGCACATTTTTGAAGAAAAGCGGCATACAGATTGAAATAATAAATAAATAAGCATCTATAAATTGGCCACTGATCAATTTTGACTGGAAAACCCTCCTAACTTCCAGAAGTAACACATTCTAGAATCAACTCTGAAATAATAATGAAGGCAGTAGGATTTTTTTTTGCTCCCCAGACAGTTAGATAAACTTCTAAGCTTATTTTACAGGGATCTCCCAGCCCCCTTCCAATATCTTTGACAGCACAAGAGTAACTTAGATATAGCAAAGTGTTCTGTGCAAGTTGAAAGCTGGTAACCTTTGCATTTATAAAAATTACTCCAGTAAAACAAAACAGGTGAAGTATTCTATCTCGGAATAGCTCTTGACATCCTTGAAGGATTTAACATGAACACAACCATTCTTTTTTCCCCTGTGGTAAATTCAGAGCTCTAAAAATGGAGTTTTCTACGAGCTTTTTTAAAAGTCCCCTGGAACAGATTTGAGCTAGATAAGTGCTGTACTGTTGGAAACCACTTTCGTTGGTATTTGATTCTTCTGTGATAAGACTCAACTGTGTACACAAATTCTCTTGCAAGTTAAATATCAGTTTAGCTCCTTCCTGATTCTGTGTGCCAAACGCCAAAGTAAAAAATAAAGACTACTGTGTACCTTCTTTAAACAAATCCATTCAGGCTTAGAAATAGTCAAGGAGGCTTTCCAAGTGATTTGTCCCCCCCCCCAAAAAAAATCCCCACTTTTAGGCACATGACTGAACACAAATATACATAGGCAAGCAAGATAGTAATCCCAATGTTCTAATAACATTGTGGACTTATTTGCATGGGCTGAGTTAACGTGACCTTCAAATATCATCTTCCAACAGGAAGATCACAAAGGAATTGGAAATGTAATAGCATTCCTCCTCCCCTTCGTCGCCTGCTTTCTGTTGGTAAGTACCTTATCTGCTTCCTCTTATCTCTTCGTGCTGCTTGTGTCTCTTTTCATTGGCACTTGAGAAAAAAAAGAGCCTGGGCAAATATGGGAGATTTTAAGGGCACATTTCAATCAAAATTATTGCATGTCCGCACTTGCATGTTATAATAATTTAAATACAGGCACTAACACGGAACTGCAGCTGATTACTGAAGGCCCACTGTGAGCTTATTCTGATGCTACATTTTATCCGTTCACACCGTAAGATCTGTAGGATGTCTGCTGGTGGCCCTAGCACAGTAAATGCAGTTTTGTGTTGGTTCTGGTCTTGGGACACACTCCGATTTCATCGGCCTTCAAGTGACTGTGATGTGCAATGTTGACGTTTGTTCTAAAGTGCACGAATGCTTCAAACCACATTGTAAACAATTGACAGCCTTGCCTGTGTTGTGTATTCATAGTAATGCAGGGAACTACCTTACACTGAGTCAGGCCGCATTGGTCCATCTAGCTCAGTCTTGTCTGCACTGACTGGCAGCAGCTCTTTAGTCTGGGGACATTCCTAGTCAGGATGCCAGGGATTGAACCTGGGACCTTCTGCGTGCAAAGCAGATCTTCTTCCCTTCATAGCCTGGTCGCTAAACTGCTCTTCTGTGTTGTTCCTTTTTCAGTGCTACCTTTACCTGTTCTACAGTTCTGCCAGGAAGATAAAAGTCTTTGTACTTTTCGTCATAGTCTGTCTATGCAACACCTACCTGCATGGATTAAGGAACATCTGGCAGATACTTTTCCACATAGGAGCGGCGTCTCTTTCTTCCCATCAGATACTAACGCGACAAGTTGTGGAGAAACAGCCAGACTTTGGAGTCTGAAAACAATCATGGAATGCCAGATGTGTTTCCCCCCCCAAAAAAGAGTTTGATTTGGGAAGGGGGTGTTCCACGCTGGTCAAAGCCAGCTTGCGTAACATGGTGGGTTTTTCAACCCTGCGTCTCCCAAAAGAAGAGTTTTTTAGCAAAAATCAGTCATAGGTTTATAGAAGCAAAAGGGATCCCTGGTCCAACTGAAGTCTGGGTCCTCTGTGCACCAGTCCTTTACAGATCAATGCACATAAGCCAGAGGATGATCTGAATGTTCCCTCTGGCGTGCAGCAGAGCTAGAGGCCTCAGCTAGTCCTTCCTGTGCACTGCTCTGGACTCCTAGGAGAAGGGCAGGCTGCAGTTGTCATCAACCGTAAAACAAATAATCCGCTGGATAGTATTCTGCAAAGCATAGAGCAGGACAGCTCTAGACAGCCCCAGAGTATCAAGCCATATCCCACTGGAGAAGAGAGAGAGCCTTAAGGTGATGATCACTGTGGCTTGCACACTGAAACGTCTGAAGTGGAAATCCCCCAAACAAGTTCCAGTTGGTCAGATATCCATTTGTAGTTGCATCTGTGTGGTAGACCTTTTGACGCCTACAAGTTTTAAGACACAGGTGAAGTTAATAGAACGGTTCATCTTTTATGGCAAAGATGGATTTCAATGGTAGGCACTTTGCCATGACTATGCTAGGGTAGTAGCAACTGATCTTAACAAAAGTTCATGAATGAGTCTGCATGCCTTTAGATCAATAGTAATGAATGAGTTGTGGATAAATCCTTTGTTCCTATAAGGAACAGGAGGAAAAGGCAAAAGACAGTAGCTCCTTGAAGAGGAATGAAGGGTGTTGATTGGTGGAGGCTAGTCCATTTGGGCAAAGGAGGTGCTGTTCCACTAGTCTCACTCTGCTCTCAGCCAGCCCCCTCCTGCCTGCCTTCTTGCTTACAGCCGGTCCAGAGAGTGGCCATGGCTGTCAGTTTCCTCCTTCCCTTGTATAGCTCAGTAGGGAGGAGAATGGGGACAAAACTAGAATTAGTGTGTAGTGGTTAAGGTGTTGGACTACGACCTGGGGGACCAGGATTCGAATCCCCACACAGCCATGAAGCTCACTGGGTGACCTTGGGCCAGTCACTGCCCCTCAGCCTCAGAGGAAGGCAATGGTAACCCCCCTCTGAATACCGCTTACCATGAACACCCTATTCATGGGGTCGCCATAAGTCGGAATCGACTTGAAGGCAGTCCATTGTTTGTCTGTCATTGGCTCTGGTGCCACCTGCTCCTGGGCTCCTTGCTTTCCACCCTACTAGCTCCCAAAGGGCAGCAGCCACCACTGGTATTGATGTGGCTTGGGAATCATCGCTGGGGGGGGGGGAGTTCTTGCACATCCCATTCAGCATTTTAGCCCTGACCTCTGTGTGTGTGTGTATAAAAGGCATTGAATGTGCAACAGGGTGAAAGAGAGGTCCATGCTGAACTCTTAAGCAATACTTTCTGCACTTGGCATCTGCCTTCTGCACAAATGTGTCCACCGCCACAAGTTTGCAGAACAAATGGGCGGAGGAACAATATCAAGTATTGTCTTGTTGACGGGGATCAGATATCACAGATTAGCACCCCATTTGCCCCCCATGCAGAAGAAGTGAAAGGATTAATGGGGCAGCTGTTAAGTACCATCCAGGGTACATGTTGACTGCAAACAGCAATGCTGGTTTAGGGTGGCATACGGCAACCACTGCATCCACTGAGATTCTTAAGAATCCCAGCTTTCACTTAAAGAAACAAAAATGTTTCTAATCCTTAGAGCTAGGGAAGCTGCGACTACGACAGTGAAAGTCTGACCAGGCTGTGATGGAGGGGAATGGGCTAGACTTCAGACTCAACTCTGTCTTCTGGTCTTGTGGCCCATAACTTTTTTTCTTTTAAAAAAATCACCCTTACTCGATTGCACTGTTGAGATTGCCTCTTATGCATACCATTCCCTTCCAAAGTGGCATCTGGTTGCTCTGTAAATAAATGAATCAGATTGGATTGATTAGAGCAAAAATAACTTCAAAATTGGCCCTTTGCCCTAACTTACCTTGCATGAACAACTCAGCAGCCTACTTTGATCTAATGCCTTCAGAAGGCTCATGCGTTTCCCTTTCCTGTGTGGTGCTTTTTGGCCAACCTGTATTAGAGCCCAGATTCGGGAAAATGCCTCCCCTGCCATACTTTGGTGGCCTTTTATTTCTTCCCGATCTTCTCCCTTCCTCACCCCTTTAAATTCTTCTTTGGCTGCTTTTTGTCTGTAAGAGAAGTGCGGCTTCCTGGGTGGCCTTTAAAGGGTGTGTGTGTTTCATGCCTTCCAGGACACTTTCATAAGTTATGTGGAAGTGCTGAAACAGGACTGAATGCTCTTGTCTTTTTTGGAGTACAGTAGGGCCCCGCTTTTCAGCGGCCAGCTAATACGGTGGCTTTCAATTAGAGCAAGGCCCTACTCATACGGCACTTGTTCCACTTTTACTGCGTTTTTCGGGTGTTGGGGGCCATTTTATTGACGGAGTTCCGCTTTACTGCGGGTTTTGCTTTTAGTTGGGGTCTGGAACATAACCCGCCGTATGAGTGGGGCCCTACTGTAATATGCAAAAGGAGAGCTGTGGAGCTCCTTGGCGGTGGGAACTGATTACAATTGGAGACATTCTTCTCTGTTTGACTCTGGGCTCAAGTATAATGTCTCCCCCAGAGCAATGCCCAGAACAGTTGGCAAGGCCCCTGGGACTCCCCAGTTATGATTGGTTCCCAGGTTTCCCACACACCCCAGATTCAGTTATTCAGGGCTCGTGGATGGGGTGGTGCTTCTGGGTAGCAGTGATGTTTCTGGGGTTCGCTCCATACTCCCCAGCTGTAGCATGGGCTATTTGAGAGAATCCCCACACATCCATCTCCTCTGGGTATGATGCTGTTCACGTTTAGGGAGAATCAGTGCAGCATTCCTGCTCTGATAGATGCATGGAGTAGTGGATGCATCCAACATGGTGACATAATTTTTTTCCAGGGTGCCCTTCAACTTCTCTCACAGCACGCAGTTTGGGAAGCACTGCTGTGACTCTGCAGAAAGCATGAGAGTGGCGCCTACTGACAGCTAGCTAATTCACCCTGAAGCGAATTTGAATGGGCAGAAGTCCCATATTTAGAAAAGTTCTGTCTCCAAACGAGTTAACCAGCCATAATGCTAACACTGGCGTGGGTGCAGTGGTGAGGACTTTGTGGCACACTTGGGCAGAACAGGAAGGTTTGTGAGGCATAGAGTTGTCCCTACACTCTAGCCTGCCTCTCCTTTACCACTTTGTTTCCTTTGGTAAGTTGAACGGGAGGCGGCACTGCCCCAAGGCACTGCATGGCTGCATTGCTTGCTGGAGCCTCTGGTCTAGGCTGCCCTTGTTTGAACTGCAGTTGGGGGCTCACATCTTCCTCAGTACGAAATAAATAAGAAATCCCTTTATGTAGAAAGTAGGTGTCAAGAAAGCATCTTGCCTAGCCTCCCTGCTCTGCTAGTTTTCTGTGGGCAGAGAATTTTCTGTAAGGAGGAACACGCAAGCTCTTCCTTGCAATCCAGGCACAGGTTTAGACTTGACTTGTGGCACATCTGGCAAAAATATTTCTCCTCCCTCCCAGCCTGTCAACTGTTGTGTAACCTTTCTCAACTCTTAAAAGAATATGCGGTTATTATTAATAAAAGCTCTTGCCCTGTAACTGAGAATAGAGCAGGTTCTCTCTCACTTGCTTCCTAATATCTTTATTGCAGCTCATTGGATTTATTTAAGATATGTGATCGGCGTTTAATTTAAGAGCATGCACTTTTGAAAGTAGTAACTAGGGCCTGTGCTTCTCTCAGCCTCTGCTGCATTGTATATTCCGGTATTTAACGTGTGGAAATATTATGCCAGCATTTACACCATTTGTGAACCCTTTTGATAACTTTTGGAACAAGTTTATTATGTGTAAAGTTCTGATGCAGTTTTTCCTTGGCAATCTGTCAGATGTTTTACAGGATACTCTCTTAACCTGCGATTGGAGGTAGAATCATGTGCTGGATTGCATTGCCACTGAGCAAACCAATCCCACAGCCACCCTGGTTGCATGTTCTGCAGGATCGGTCCCCTACTCAGGGTGTTTATTTTCTCTCTTGGCTATAAGAGAGAGAAATATGGATGGAGAATTAACTTCCTTAGTCTGCAGGCAGCCTGAAATGAGAACTGAAGAACTGAATAATTCTCTAAAATCTGCTGGTACCTCATACTGAGACTTCATTGCTTATTTAATAGCTAGCATCCACCACACAAAACCAGCTCCTACCATCCCCCCCCTCACATATTGAGTACTAAAATCACTACCTCTCCTCTGCCTGTTTTTCAAAATACATCCCGTTCCCCTAATTTTAGCATCTGATTGATACACACTGGATTTGTGTTTTTTTAAAAAGGATGGTATTTAAAGTTTAGCCTGTGATCCTCAGCATGCTTGGGGATTATCCAACAAGTCCGAAAAATTACTTGGTAGAGTCTGCCTGGGAGTGTACCATTCGGCATGCGAATGTGGGGTTTGTACAAACTCCCTTCAAAAAGAAAACTAGCATGTCAAAAAGTCTCCCTGATGTGATAGCTTTTTAGAAGCGGGCATTTTTTCCACTGGTGGAGCATTGCTATGTGCAATTGTTTCCTTCTCACACTTTTTAAATAATTTGTACCTGAAAGTGTCACTGAAGCTAATAGGACTTCTTTTCAAGGCTATGTGTTTGGTGTTCAGTTTTTGGTTTTTTTTTTTGCCAGTCCCCTATTCAAGTCTCCACAAGCCAACATGGCAATAGGCTCAAAGGATCAAACACAAGAAGAAAGCCCAGGGCTCCATCCTTTTGACCGTGCTTGCCATTCTTTAGTTTGGTACTTGGGGGGCTTTCAGGATGAAATTCTCGGTACAGAAAAAAGTCCCTGCTCATGGAAAGCTAGCATGTCAAGGAGAAGGCTAGACTAGAATCGTTCCTGACAACTTCCAAGGGGGGAGGGGGTTCTTCTATTCAATGACATGTTTTATCATGTGAACCCCCAACCTACAGTCTGAAGTGGTAAAACCCAGATGTTGGCATTTATCTCCTTACTGAACACTAGGTCTTTACAGCAGGGCTTGGAACAATTTGGCTCAGCTGCTGCTGTGCCATCACTATCTCTGTCAACATACAGCAAGATGTATCCAGCTAAATTTTAGTCTAAGTAGATCCATTGAAATTAATGGATCTAAGTTAGCCACTTCCATTAATTTCACAGGGCGCGACTAGCATTGGATACAACCCAATTGAACAAGTCAATCACAAAAACAAATAAAAACCAAATTGTTAGGGTAACTTTGTTCACTCTGAAGAGGGGCAGAGTTTAGGGTATATTGTGAAGGGGACACGCTGTAGGATGGCCTGGGCTTCAGTGCGGCTTTAGTATCCATTTCCACTTACTCATTCAACATGCCAGTGTTGGCTTTCCTTCTGAATAAAAGCCAACAGATGCCGAATTTTAAATTTGTTTGCTCCTTAAAGTCACCCAAGAGATTAGGAACTAAAAAGCTCTCGCCCCTTTTTATTTTTAAACCAAAGACATTTCTCAAACTTTTTTTTGTGGAAAAGAGGTAATCATTTTTTTCTGATGTTTTTTGCACTGTAATCTTGTGTCAATGTCAAAAGTCATTTTTGCATGAGTGTATATATGTATATAAATTAATGGACAATTATGAGTCAACGAATAAAGGACATTTTTGTAGTTGCTTGTATATTGTGATTTGCATTGCGGAGGTCAGGAGCGTCACAGGCTGGGTAGTCCATCCTTCCTCCTATTGCCTTTTGCAACTCTCCAGGGTCCTGATAACTTTTCAGGTTAGTCACAGCCCTACGCCCAAAGGACGTTTTTGAGGTTGGTCAAAATGGATGGCGAACCAGGAAAGTCTGTAGCTCAGGGGTCCAGCATCTGCCTTGAATGCAGAAGGTCCCAAGTTCAGCCTCGGCATCTCCAGGTAAAGCTAGAGAAAGCCCCTGCCTGAAACCCCGGAGAGCTGCTGCCAGTCAGTGTAGACAATATTGAGCTAGATGGACCAATGGTCTGACTCAGTAGAAGATGGTTTCCAATGTTCCTATATGTATTCCACCTATGTTTCTCTTCCTGTATCCCCGAAGCAAATCACAGTCTGACCTGATAAAAGGCAGCTTCCTATTTGCCTATTTGTTGGCAGTGGCTCTTCAGGGTGTTTTTAAAGCAGAGATCCTTCCCATTGCTTGCCACCTGATCCTTCTTACCTGGAGATGCCAGGAACTGAACCTGGCACTTTATTCATGAAAAGCATGTGGCCTACCACTGAGCTATGGTCCTTTCCCAGATTTCCTTTGTTAGATCCTGTATAAACTATTGCTTCCAAATCTCTCCAGTCATTGGATCGGTGTCCCTCCCCGCAATCCATCCAAAAAAGAAAGGTGTGTATGTGCACAGTGTTGATTCATTCCTTTTCTTTCAAGTATCTCTGTGTGTGACATTCCTATTGGCTTCTCTTTTTGAGTTGACAACTTTAAAACCGCACCGATGCACTGTTTGATGTTGGCAGAGGAAGCAATTGGGAGGAGCCTTTCCTTTTGAAGTTTATTTATTTATTATTTGATTTATATCCTGCCCTTCCTCCTAGCAGGAGCCCAGGGCGGCAATAGTTGGGAATAAAAGTAGCGGGGTGGGGTGGGGGTTCAGCCCCACCTCAACCAGCAAATGAGGAGCATTACATGCAGCGATCAAAGCAAGAAGGTTAAAATGTATCTCTGAGAACATTTGGGAATTTTGGCCAGCCTACAGACGAGTTGAGCGTTAGTCTGCTTTGAAATGGAAGAGCACGTGGGTTGATACTGGCTACTAAGAAAAGGACATAGAAGGCTATGCAGAGTTTAAGGTTAACTCCAGAAAAACACAATGCTAAGTAGCAAACTGTCCCCCCCAAATGTACAACTTAAATCAGTGGCATCTACTTTTATACACAATGCCAGAGGCAGATATTAAGAGCATCTGTGTTTCCAGTGTTTTAACCTTAAGGCCCCAGATGTGGTTGGACTACAACTCCCATCATCGTTGGCTAAGCCGCCAGGATGATGGGAGTAGTAGTGCAGTAACATCTGGGGGGGCAAGGTTGAAGACTGTCAAATGGATGATTACTTATAAGTAGCAGGAAAACTGGTTTGGGTTGGTGCTCTTGGAAGGTCCTGTTTCTCTCTCCCCCCCCCACGTCATCACAGATGTCTGGAAATGACTCACTATTCAGGGGGTGCGGTAAACAACAATGAAAAAGAAATATAAAGAGAGAAATAAATGGCGGTAGATAAAACCCTCTAAGTACGCCAAGTCAACATTCTGTGGCCTCTGACTGTGCTCAGACCTCATTGGTCTGTTCCTCCTCCCTTTTAGGGTTTCCCCCTCCCTCTGGAGTTTTTGTATTTCTGCAAACCTGCCGCTACCTTCTTCCTGGGCTTGGGTAGTACCATTTTGGCTACTTCACCAATGGCGCTAACAGTCTGAACATTGGAAATGGAAGCGGGTGACGATGACTGAATAAGCAAACAAATGCTATTTAACAAACGGCCAATGGAATGCAAAAAGAAGGGTTTAATCAAATTTAATAACAAAATGGACAATGTTTTCTTGCAGGACCCTAGGAGGCCGCTGCAGGCATCTCAGCTTGGCTAGGTGTGTGGGAAGCACCTGGAGGGGGTGGAGGTAAGCCATGGGCAGAGGAAAGGCTTAGCATATTTATCTTTATTTGTTACAGGTGGGCCCCGCTTGTACAGCAGGTTCCGTTCTGGACTGCCGCCGTAAAGCGGAACCCATTGAGTATAATGGGGCGCGTTGCGTGAAAATGCCGCCAAAATGCTGCAAAATGCTGCAAAAGCGCAAAAACGGCTTTACAACGGGGAATTTCCCCTAATTGAAAGCCGCTGCATTAGCGGAAAGCCGGAATGTGAAGCACCGGTAAGTGGGGCCCTACTGTATTCCATTTATATCCCACCTTTCCTCCAAAAATCTCAAGGTGGTGTACATGGTTCTCCCACTCCCCATTTTATCCTCACAACAACCCTGTGAGGTAGGTTAGGCTGAGAGATGGTGACTGACCCAAGGTCACCCAGTGCGCTTTCTGGCTGAGTGGGAATTTGAACTCTGGTCTCCCAGGCCCTACTCCGGCACTCTAACCACACTGGCTCTCAAAAGATCATAGCAAGCTGCCTTATACTCAGATTATTGATCCATGTAGCTCAGTGCTGTTGACACTGATGGGCAGGTCACCCAAAGCCTGCTGATACTCCACTCTAGGTAGAGAGAAGAATGCCCCACATTTAAGTGATTGTGAGCTAAACGTCCTCTCTTGGAGCAGAATAATCTGGGAAAACTCACCTCTGCATATTGTCCTCTTGGGCACTAGAGGGCACCTATACACCATCCGTTGCCGCATGGGTGAAATAGGACAGATGAGAGTTGCAGCATTATCCAGCTGGTTTCTGGTTTGTCTTTCTACAATTAACAACCAGGTGGTCTTATCCTATGTTACCTTGTGGCTCAAAGGAACATCCATAAAATACTGCAGAAGCTTTGAGGTGCCTTTGTCTCAGTTCCAGATATAGGGAAAGGCCCAGTAGTGAAGGATCTGCTTTCAGTGCCAAAGTTCCCAGGTTCAATCCCTGGCATCTCCAGGTAAAGCTGGGGATGTCCTCTGCCTGAAACTCTGTAGAGTTGCTGCTAGTCAGTGTAGACAATATTGAGCTAGATGGACCAATAGTTTGACTCAGTATAAGGCAGCATCCTATATTCCTGTATGTATAGATGCAAATTTAGAAATAATAGTATATTTTAAATAGGAATACAATACATTTCACTATAGTGGGGAAGATGGCGACCAGGGAACCTGTATGCTGCTCAGTTGGCTGTCAACAGCTAACAGCTGATGGGCAGCTTCAAGGCCCCTGTAGATCTCACTTCTTAGAAGGAATGGAAGGATCTGACAACTTCACTTCTTCACAATTCTGCAACATTTTTTTCTAAAAAAATCCTCGTGAAAATTTATTAGCATTTTAGTGTGATTTCTCCTAATCACATTTTTGCATGCCATTTTGACTAATGCCCACATTTTTGCAAGCAACTTTCCCTAATATAATGCAATTTTTAATGTTATTTTCACTAATATATACATTTTTATGCACATTTTCACCATACGCAGACAAACACAAAAAAACCCCACACACATTGGTTGGTTGGTTGGGGAAGTGAGTCGCAAAATTTGGATGAATGTCAATTCTCGTATCATTTCGGAAAGTGTGAATTTGATAAATTTGGCTTGAAATGCCAACTGACTCAAATTTCTCGCCCTTCCCTATTTCACTACCAGGCAAGATGCCTCTGAATACTATTTGCTGGGAATTTCAAGTGCACTGCAAAACTTGAGAAATTTGAACTATGGCTATTTTTTGCATATTGTTTCAGAAAGTACGGATTACGTGGGTTTGCTCATAAGTGTGAACTGAATCGAGCTTCTTCTCCCATCTCCGGATGCTGCCACTTTGAATGATCAACTCCTTGTGAGTGCACAATGGATGTTGTGTGACATAACATGCAGTTTGGCCCTTAGCAAAGTGGTTTGCCATAAAAAGAGCTGCTTTGCTGTCTTAGATGGGGAAAAAAAGGGTTCTTCTGTCTTCTGTACAAGAGGGGGAAAGTCCTGTTACTTTAAGGGAGTTGCTTATATGAACAAGGAATGCCTACTGGGGAAACGTACACAGCTAGAAAAATGAAAAATGGGTTGGTTACCTTTCCACTTTGGGGCAGATGAGTTTCCTTTCCCTGTTGTGTTACAGCTCCGTGGAAGGAGAGGAGCTTTTTTTTTTTTTTGCTGTAAGAATGATAAAGTTTAGCTTTTGAGAGACAATGTCATCGATCTTTCTTACCAAATTTCATGGGGATCCATCTTTTGCACTGTCAGGTTTTCTCTTCATTTCTGTTTTATTTCTTCTGAGTATAGAACTGACATTGAAGCATCCTTGAAAACTTGCTAAAGTGTAACCGGTGTGATTTCTCCCCCATCAAAAATCCGCTGCGTCTGCGTTAAATGTTCATTTGGCTGGAAGACCTGAATAATTCAGCGACAGAAAAGGTTAGGAAAAGGCCTCCTTCCCCACAAGATTGTTTTTTGCATTGAGGACCTTTTTGAGGAGAGCACCTAAGCTACTCGCAGGGTGAACTGCATTTATTTATTATCGGATTTCTCACCTGCCCTTCACTATAAGATCCCAGGGTGGGTTACAGCAATATAGTCATGCCGTTTAAAATCAGAGGAAAGAATTTAAATAGGAAACTTATTTTAAATCAATTTTAAAAATAAACCAATACAGTTAAGATTAGAAAATGTATGGTCTTTTTTATGTCTTTTGATGATATATACGATATATTTAACAAATTGTATTACAATGGTATTATGTAAGTGCATAGATGTTGACATTGTATATTGCAGGTAATTTTCAATTTAATAATGGGCAGGAAAAAATACATCTCAGCTGTCAAAGGCCAGGCTAAAGAGGTAGATCTTCAGCATCCAATGAAAACTGTTGTCAGGGGTCTGTTGACATCAGGAAATGGCGTTTTAGACCCTTCGGAGGCCCACTGTGAATTGTTTGCAAGGCACTTTGAGGGTAAAGTTGCTTGCCTCCATAGCAGTCTTGATGCCCCATCCACATCTACTGTAGTCCCCAGTGAGGTGTCCAGTGCAACGTCTGCTGCAACTTCTTGGGAACGGTTTAAGTTGATGCAGCCTGATGACGTAGACAAGGTGCTTGCGATGATGCGGCCAGCAATGGGTCCTTTTGACCCTTGCCCTTCTTGGTTTATTAAAGCTTGCCAAGGGGGTTTGACCGAGTGGATCCAGGGTGTGGTGAACGCATCATTGCGGGAGGGAGTGGTTCCAGCTGCCTTGAAAGAGGCAGTGATCCGACCGCTCCTGAAAAAGCCAACCCTGGACCCATTGGTTTGTGACAACTACCGACCAGTTTTAGGGAAGGTGATTGAGAGGGTTGTGGCGCAGCAGTTGCAAGTACTCTTGGATGAAACAGATTATCTTGACCCATCCCAGTCTAGGTTCAGGCCTGGTTATGGGCCTGAATCGGCCTTGGTGGACATCTAGCATGTCAGGAGATAGTTAGATTAGAATCCTGACTTGCTAGCTTTCTATATTTGTGGAATTCTTTTGTACAGAGAAACATCCACTCAGCAGCACCTGGTGCTGTTTCTTTCTTCCAAGCAGACATATCTGATGATGAGAAGGTGTTTGCTATCCCTCCTGTTTTTTCTCCTGCCATCTGCAAATTTGCTAAGCAAAAACTGCCTGCTCCTTCAGCGGAGTAATCTGTAAGAAAACTGATGACAGCACCAGATTTAGTATTAAGCTGCTGGATTAGTCAGACAAGCCTTCCCCATAACACAGCTCCTTCTCTTTTGCTGTTGAAGGGATTACCCTTGTGTTTCCTTGTGCAGAGAGCTTGCTGGATCTCTTTAGTTTGTGTGCAAGACCTTTTCTTCTTTTTTTAAAAAAAATTCCAGCTGTCAAACCTGGCAGACAAACACAAAATCATAGCAGGGTGCATGACATATGGCTCATAAATAGTGATGGATGGTAGCTTGCAAAGTATTCATCCCTCGAAGGATGTTATCAGATGTGGCCTAAGCAGTTCACGCTACGAGAGTTTGCTCCTTGCCGCTCTTATTTTGGTCTTCTGCTTGCTGAGTTATGCAAAAGGGTATTGACTGCGATTTGCTTAGCATCCTTCAATTTTTGTCTCACATTGTCAAAAAAGCATTTGTGTGTAACAGGTCCCAGAGTCACAGACCTCCTTCCCAACCAGTAAAATGAAGGCCAAATACACTCCATATGCAGAGGAGGGGGAAAGTGGGGGAGTTCAGCTCCAGGACTTTGTTCAGAACAAGATCACTGACATCATCTGCTGGAGCCTCAGGGTAATTGGCAAATGTTTTGGCAAATGAAAAAGGTGATAATGAGGCTTTCGATATTTTTTGAGGGGGGGAGAGAGAGAGATTAGAATGAAGAAATTAAGAAAACGAGGACAATAATCAAACAGAGGATGGATACTTCTTTCCTTTTCTTTGATGGGGTTGTGATGTTCCTATATATTAGTGTATATATGGTAAGTGCTGGTTGTTTAGAGTATACATGGTAAGTAGTGAAAGAGGAGGGGGAGTGAATGGGCAATAGAATGCTTGATGATTGGCTGAATGTTTAAAATGGCTGACAGTATAAATGAAAGGATGACAGGTAAATCTGGGTGAATGTGAGGTGGTGAATTGTGGAATCTGGGGGGAGAAGAGAAAGAGTGGATTGCTTGGTGGGGTTTAGAGAGTTGTTTACCAGGAGGGAGGTGGAGTTCGGATTAGTATTGAGTAAAACCATATGCTTATGTGCCTTAAGAAGAAATCTTGTTAATCTTGTTAGCTTTGTTATATTTAATAAATACTTAATCTGGTTTACCAAAGGCCTGATCCTTGGCTGGGGTTTCACAGACCAGAAGGGAGGGTAAGGTAATGACCAAGGCTGAAGGCGAACTATAACAAATGGTGGCAGCGGTGAAGAGAATAACAATACCAGTATTCAGAGTCTCTGGGAATACTAGTATTGGGACGTTACTGGTGGTTGCCTAGCAGGGGGATCTGTTGAGATCTGTGCTAGAGCGGGGAGAGAAATCATAAGAGAGAGCGGTCCGGACTGGTGGAGTCCCTGGTGGTGCCTAGAGACAGGCAGTAACCACGAGCAGGTAGGAACCTGACAGGGAGAGCCAGGGAAGGACGCATCACATGTGGTGTCAGTAGCGGTGGGATACGAACAACAGAGAATCCAGATACGAACCAAAGAGTCCCAAAGACACGTGGTGACAAAGGAGATTACGTCACAGGTGTTGGCTGTAGCAGTGAGATACGAATACTAGACAATCCCTAATAGTTGTGTGGCAAACAGAAATAACAAAACAAGATTTCTTGTGAGAGTGACTGGCAAAGAGTGTGTGGCAAAGAGTGAGTGAACTCAAACACCATGGCTGAATACATAAAAATGAAAAGAGAGGAGCTGGTGGAGAAGTGCATAACATTCAATTTACCTCATGAGGGTAAAGGGGTAGATGAATTGAGGGTAGCACTTATAGGATTTGCAACTGCCCAGCAAAAACAACCTGTCAGAGAAGAGACCCCAGAAGGATATTTAAGCAATCCCGCTTATATAGAGTACTTGAGAGAGAAGTTGAGGATGGAAGGTGCAGAGAAGAAAAAACAGAGAGAGTTGGAAGCTGAGAGATTGAGGATGGAGGCTGAGGAAAAAGACAAGCAGAGAGAGTTGGAAGCTGAGAGATTGAGGATGGAGGCTGAGGAAAAAGATAAACAGTGGGAGTTGGAAGCTGAGAGATTGAGGATGGAAGGTGCAGAGAAGGAAAAACAGAGGGAGTTGGAAATTGAGAGAATGAGATTGGGGTTTGAGGAGAGGGAGAAGCAACGAGCATTGGATGCTGAATTACAAGTAGAAAAGTTAAAATTTGATAGAGAGAAATTTCACTCTGAGGAGACAAGGAAAGAGAGAGATGGAGCAAAAATAAAAATTACTCCAAAGGACTTTGCTGTCTATGAGCCTGGTCAAGATCCTCAAATTTACCTCAGCACCTTTGAACAAGCAGCTCAGTTGTGGGGGCTACCTGAAGATAAATACATGCAGTATTTATCAAACCTGATTAAAGGGGAATTGGCTGAGGTATACCAATATTTCCCCTCAGACAAGCCCGTCACCTATGCTGAATTCAAAGAAGCAGTGTTTAAAAGATTCAGACTGGGGCCTGATTATTTTAGAAAGCTTTTCAGAAACTGCCAGTACAGACAGGGAGGTCTTTTGTGGAACTGGGAGCAAAATTGATGGATATATTTGGAAAGTGGATGAGTAGTGCCAAAGCTCAGTCTGTGGAGGAGGTGAAAAACCTCATGATATTGGATCAATTATACCATCAGTTACCACCAGAAATAAGGCTCCTGGTCAAAGACCGTTCCCCTACATCGGTGCAGGAGGCCGCAGAGCTGGCGGATCACTTCGCCTCCAATAGAACTGGCTGGGTGGGAAAAACATCAAGAGAGTTTAAACCCAGACCATATAGTGCTGGCAGAAGGGATGTGGTACCACAGCGAGTGAGTCCTCCATTAAAATCTGAAGGGCACAGGACACCCCAGAGTGGATCTGTGTACCCTAAAAGTGAGGAGAAATTATGCTACAAATGTGGTAGACCGGGGCACCTACGTTTTCAATGTGAGGTTGCCAACCCCATTAGTAATCCTGCTCAGACAAGGGCAGTGAAAACAGAGCCCAAGGCTTTAGAAGCAGCGAAAAAGGTTCAGTTCTGCCAGATAAACTGGACAGAAGTAACAGACCTTGATTCAAGTCTGAGAGAGGAAGTGAGTGTACAAGGGGCAACTTATTGGGCATTGCTTGACACTGGTGCCGCTCAGACGTTACTGAGGCCAGATTTAATAAAATCTGAAGAAATATTACCTCAGGAAACTGTGACTATCCAAGGAGTGAGGGGTCAACCAGAAAGTTTGCCTGTGGCCCTGGTGGAAATGACTTGGAGAGGCCGAGAGGGCCGATATAAAGTAGGCATTAATGCCCAGCAACAAGAACCAGTAATACTGGGAAGGGATGTAATGGGCGCCCAAGGAAAGATCTATGTAGTGACCAGACAGCAACTTGGCAGAGAAAAAGAAGCCATATTAAGGGGGGCTGAAACAAACAGGGTGGAATCTGTTAACCAGCCTCAGGTCACCATAGCAACCACTAGCAGGCCTGCTGAAGGAGACAAACTGTATCAAGTGGTCTCTGGGGAAGAAGCAGAGCAATTCAGGGAAGAGCTGCATAAAAATATCAGTTTGAAGCAGGTAAAGGAACAAGCTCTGACCCAACAGATTCCTTACACTGACAAACTGAGGAATCAAGTTGTGTGTGAGAATGGGATTTTATATAGACTGTGGATGCCTGCTGAAAGAAAGGATGAATGTGAACCAGTGAAGCAAATGATGGAAGTGGTGAAAGAGAATTTGAGTCAAGCTCAGCAGAAGCAAAGTTACTGGTATGACAGAACAGCCAGAGAACGTGTGTATAATGTGGGAGATATGGTTATGGCGTTCATACCCAGGAAACATGACAAATTACAGGCTAACTGGGAAGGACCATATACCATCAGAGAAAGGCTTGACACAGTGACATATGTAATCACCACAGACCAATTAAACAAAAGCAAAGTGGTTCATGTAAATATGTTAAAGCCTTACCATACCAGGGATGCACAGGTGTTGCAAGTTACCTTATTCCCTGAGGGAAGTGGGCCTGAACTTCCAGATTTGGTACAGGAAAGCAAAGACAAAGGAGGGGTAGATCAAGTGGAATGGTCAGAGGAGGTGAAGGAGGAAGTAAAAGAAGAGATTCTGAGAGTTTTGAAAACCTATAGGAATCTCTTTAGCAACAAACCTGGCCGAACCAGTATAGTTATACATTCCATTGATACTGGAGATCATGCCCCAATCAGATCTGTTCCGTACCGTGCGAATGGGAAAGTTTTGAATGAGATCAAAAAGGAGGTGGAAGATATGCTGGAATTAGGAGTGATCAGGGAATCCATCAGTCCCTGGGCCTCAAGTATTGTCCTGGTTCCGAAAAAAGATGGAACGACAAGGTTTTGCATTGATTATCGGCTAATCAATAAAATTACAGTCCCAGATGTGTATCCTATGCCTGGGGTAGACGCTATGTTAGAGTTATTGGGGGCAGCAACCATTATCTCTACACTAGATCTCTGTAAAGGATTTTGGCAAATGGAACTAGACGAGCAATCCAGAGCCAAAACTGCCTTTAGTACACCAGATGGGTTATATGAGTTTGTGACCTTACCCATGGGACTAAGGAACTCACCAAGTTCATTTCAGAGGCTAATCAATACTGTGTTGCGAGGCATGTCAGATTTTGCAGTGGCCTATATCGATGACGTGGCCATTTTTAGCAAGTCGGTGCCTGAGCATGTCCAACACCTGACAACAGTATTGGAGGCCTTAAGAAAAGCAGGCCTCACAATAAAAGCTAAGAAATGCCAGTTTGGACTAAAGGAAGTAATCTATTTAGGACATAAGGTGGGGAGTGGGAAAATCACCCCCTTATGGAGCAAGGTGGAGGCAATACAAGCGTGGCCGATCCCCTTAACCAAAAAACAAGTAAGGGCATTTCTGGGTATGCCTGGTTTTTATAGGAAGTTTGTGAGAAATTTTGGGGAAATAGCAACCCCCTTGCATGAATTGACCAAGAAGAAGTGTTCTGAGCGTGTGGTATGGACGGATGAATGTCAGAAGGCTTTTGATCTGCTGAAGCAAGCCTTGTGCCAAGGACCCATATTAATAGCACCAGACTATGAGAAACCATTCATCGTGGCTACAGATGCGTCGGACCTGGTGCTGGGAGTCGTCTTGCTGCAGGAGAGAGAAGGCACTAGACATCCAGTGGCGTACCTGAGTCGCAAGCTGATGCCGAGGGAGAAAAACTATTCGTCGGTCCAGAAGGAGTGCCTAGCGGTCGTGTGGGGACTGAACAAGTTGCGCCCATACGTGTGGGGACGAAGATTCACAGTGACTACGGATCATCGGGCCTTGTTATGGTTGCAGACTATGAAAAACCATAACACTATGCTGCAGAGGTGGTCCTGGGCCCTACAGGACTATCAAGTGGACTTCCAGTTCATAAAAGGCAAGGACAATGTACTGGCCGATGGACTTTCGAGGCAAGTGGCTGGGACTGCAGTGACGTGACCAGACGGAGGAACAAAGAAAGACATTTTCCCCATAGAGACTTGTTATATTGTTAACGCGACGTATAAATCCTGGAACAGGAATAATACTCTGCCGTTGTTTAAGGGGGGGGAAATGTGATGTTCCTATATATTAATGTATATATGGTAAGTGCTGGTTGTTTAGAGTATACATGGTAAGTAGTGAAAGAGGAGGGGGAGTGAATGGGCAATAGAATGCTTGATGATTGGCTGAATATGTAAATGGCTGACAGTATAAATGAAAGGATGACAGGTAAATCTGGGGGAATGTGAGGTGGTGAATTGTGGAATCTCAACCAGAGATGAGGGGCCTGTGTGGCCCTTTTCGTGTTCTTGGTCTTTGGCTCTCATAAGCTGCAGCTAGCAGGGTCAATAGCCAGAGATGATGGGAGTTGCTGGAATCCTCCAACCTTCTGGAGCAGATCTAGGGAGGGGCTGCAAGGTGGAGGGAGAAATTGCCCAAAATGGCTTCCCTCCCCCCATTCTGCCTTCTGCCAATGGAAGGGACACCACTGGATATCACCCACTGCCCCAAACTGGCTATTAATGTATCTTTTTTCACAGTTAAGGCTGCAATCCTAAGCACATTTACAGCTCAATTCTAAGTAATGTAAGTCCTACTGAATGCAGTGGGGCTTACTTCCAGAGAAATGGGGTTAGGACTGCAGCTATGCTAGGGATCATAGAATCATAGAATAGTAGAGTTGGAAGGGGCCTATAAGGCCATCAAGTCCAACCCCCTGCTCAGTGCAGGAATCCAAATCAAAGCATTCCCGACAATGGGAGTAAGTTCCATTTAGATGAGGAGTGGGGGAACTATGGGCTCCCAAGTCCCACTAACCCCAGCCAGCATTGCCCAAGGCTCAAGGATGATGAGAGTTGTGGTCCAGCAACATCTGGAGTGCCACAGGTTCCCCACCCTTGATTTAGATCAATGGGACTTTTGAGGAGATGTGCTATAAGGGTTTTTGTTATTTTTTAAAGCTGCTCATTACTGTCTAACATCATGGCTCATAATTTCACTAGGGTCAGATGGTATCAAAAAGGCTACCTTCCGGAATCGCAGCAGATGGTACTGATCACCCAGTTTTCAAACCCATGTCCCATGTCCCCTTGGGGGAAACTGGGGGGCACATAATATGATTTCTTCTTCACCTGCAGTTCAGAACTCTACCACCTCTGTCTGCTGCTTTATTCCGTGTTGTGGCTGCTGCTGGCTTCATGTCACCTTGGACAGCTCCTTGAAAATCTGGACCAAAGACCAGAGTAGATTCTAACACCCCACTGGCATGGCGCCACCAGCCGCCACTGTTTCTGTGTGATGTGCAAATTGGTCCAGGGTTGGGTTAAGTTGGTCTGCCTGCCTTTCTGTCAGGCCTTGATCCACTGAGCCAAGAGCAGGAAACCCTAAAATGGAACTTGGAGTCTCTACAAGACCATTTTGTGAAGAGTGAAGCTGTGGATTCCATCTGGTGGAGATTGGAAACAATATTTTTGGTTTCTGTGAGCTACAGTTTATTTTCTGTTCTGGCCTATAAATTGACTGCAACAAATTTTTATAGATGATCCTGTTCACAGTACTGAAGTGTTCTTTGTGGGCATGCTTCTCACATTCCATGTTCCTATTGTGTGCGTCGTACAACTCCAGACTCTACTTTCGCATCTGTGCGCATCAGCCTCTGGGCTTCCTTTCGGCTTTGACCCAGCTGCGTCATTAGTCACAGCACTACTCATACTTGCCCTTTGTTCTTCCCTAGTATCTCGGTGAGTGCCTTCTGACCTGGGGGTCTCATCTTCCAGCACTATCTGTTGTTGCATTTTGGATACTCTATTCATAGGGTTTTCATGGTAAGAGATATTCAGATGTGGTTTATCATTATCTTCCTCCGAGTCTGGATGCATCTGAGTCTGGTGTCTCAGCTTTGGCTATTCCTCCTTGGGTGCCCCTGCCAGGAGCCTCTTGGTCTAGACTCCTGACGGCAATACTCTCAGCTTCTTCAACACTCTCAGACCCCCTCACCAAGTTAAGGTGTGCATCCTAGAGGGGGTGGATGCAGCTGTTCTCGTTTTCTGTGTTTGTAACCAAAGGAGAAACATCTGCACAGACTTTTCCTGAATTTTGTTTTCTTAGAAGAAGCTGTCTCTGGCATTGAAGCAAACTTTTGTTGGGGGAAAGAACCTTTCTTTTCTTTCCTCAGGGTGTGTATGTATCATCTATTTCACTATTTAAGTATTTGTATATACCACTTTTTTAAAAAAAACTATCCACCCCAATAATACTACTTCATATATCACAAAGATCACAAAGGGGTCTCCGTGGATGCAGGAAGGCCATGGGGCAACCCAGTGGGCGGCACCCACCTGTGTGTGGGTCCAGAGGTGCGGCTTCAAGTGGGAGCTCTTGATGTAGATCTTCTTGCAGCCTCTGTAAGAGCAGGTGTAGATGGACGTCCATTTGGGAGGCCAGAAACGGTGCTCCCTCTTGGGCTTGGCTGCCAACAGCTCCAGCGAGGAGGAATCAGCCCTTTTACTCAACTAAGATAGGAAGGTATATAGGAATCTGCCTTGTACTGAGTCAGACCATTGGCCCATCTAGCTCAGTGCTGTCTACACTGACTGGCAGCGGCTCTCCAGGATTTCAGGCACAGAGTCCCTCCCTTCCTTACCATGGATGGTAAGGATAGCATGGACTGAAACTGGATCCTTCTGCCTGCAAAGGAGAGGCTCTGCCAATGTGTTACAGCTCTTTCCTATCAGCCGCTTCTCCCATCAGTCATAAACCAGCCCCTTTGCCCAACTAAGGGCATTGCTTCCTAGCCCGGCAAATAATTTAAGAATATGCATGGATGGAGGCATGGTATGCCATGGGCCTGATAAGGCCCTTGGGCCTTATGTTTGATGGCCCTGGTATAAGAAGTTATTTCCTAACAAATCCTGGCAGCTGTGAACTGTCAAGTGTCAACTAACCCCCCCCCAGAAGCTGTCAACTGTCAAATGCAATCAAACGGTTGTCATATGCTCGGCCCTTTTGCATATCAGCTACTAAAGACTGTCAAATGTCTAACATCATTGCATGCTATCTGCTAAAACACTAAACGCTGTTGCATGTTGTCAGTTGTCCAATTCTGTCAAATAATGAAGTCAAATATTAAAAGCATCATATGGCAATACTGACAATTTTAGAATACTGCCATCCAGAACCTACAAAATGTATGTGTTTGTGCCTAATGCAAAAGTCATGAAAGCATCTGAAGTCCAGGTATTGACATTCTCCTGGAGTAGCTCCCAAATATCAGTGCAAGTCTGCAAAATGGAATTCATTAGCTCATTCCCCAAACGCAGTTCATGATTATGCCTGCTACTTCCTCTGATTCAGGTCCAGATAGCCTGCAGTGCTGTAGTGCATATTGGAGAGAGATATTTATTTCCTTTCCAAATAAAGTCCATCTGCTTCCTTGGCAGACAGAATGGTCCTGATTTTAATTTTCTCATAAGCCCCCATTTTCCTCTCTGCTCTGATGTTTGAAAGCTAGCAATAAAGAACTCCCATGGAAAGTGTCACGGTCTTGCTTGGAATCCCATGGCCCGCCCATCCATCCGTCCATCCATCCATCCGTCCATCACTCTGTGGTGATGGAGGAGAAATTTGGTTTGTTAAGCATTTTAACATGAGCCTACGTTACAGGCATCCTTCAGAATTCCCACTTCACCAAATTAAGTGGTGCAGTTCTCCAACCCCAAAATGTGCACAGCAATGCAAATATTAGGAGAAAGTATGCATAAAAGTGCATATGCTAGTGAATATTGCTTGCACAAATGTGTATCTTGGATACAAATTACCTACAAAATATGTATATTAGGAAAAATGTACACTAAAATGCTGATACATTTTATGTATCAACAATGAACGACAGCTCCCGCATTCTTACTATGTACTCCGAAAAGAGTACAAGAAACTCATAGTTAAAAAGAAGTACGAGGCAGCCCGAGACTCATGGCGAATGCTCACAGCGGCAACTGTCACATGAAGTTCCAAGTCCTTTTGCAGATAGTTACAGGAGCCTTGACCAGCTATAAGGGCGGACTGGACTGCTGTATTCCAGCTGATGTTTGGGAGAATTATTTCCGGGCCGTGTTCAGTAATGCTGACTCTTCAAGCGCTTACACAGCTTTCTCCCTTCCGCCTGATACTCCTGAGTGGCCTCCAGTTGATTCTAACATCATTGCTGATCTACTTACACAACTTAAGCCGGGTAAGGCCTCTGGCCCAGATGGCATTCCCCCAGAGTTGCTGAAATGCAACGTTAGCTGGTGGGCCCCTATGTTGGCCTCTCTTTTCACACTAACTAATAACTCCGGTATGATTCCGGCGTCCTGGCTGAGAGCGTATATTATCCCGGTTTATAAGAACGGTACAAAAAATGATCCGAGCAACTATCGGCCTATCAGTCTGCTCTCTGTGGTGGGTAAGATCTATGCCAGCTATCTAGGTTCCAAGCTGAAACTGTGGGTTAGTTCCAATAACATTCTCGGTGAAGAGCAGATTGGATTTAAATCAGGTCATTCTACTCTTGACCACTGCTTGGTCCTAGCTCAGCTGGTGTATAGATACTCCAAGCCCCGTGGAGGCAAATTATTTGCTGCCTTTATAGATTTGAAGTCAGCTTTTGACTCTATTTCATGTGGTCGCTTGTGGAGCAAACTAGAACATTTATCTATTGACAAGAGACTTCTGTTCTTGATATCAGCTCTCTATTATAATACCACAAGCCAAGTCCGCTGTAATCATCGTGGCCATCTCTCTCGAGATATATGTTCCTACCAAGGGGTCAGGCAAGGGTGTGTCTTAGCACCCACCCTATTCAACTTATACTTGGCTGACCTCCCCTCTGCCTTGCAAGGGATACAATCGCACCCTCCTAAACTAGGTACCGCTAAAGTCAATATTTTGCTTTATGATGACGATGCGGTTCTCATATCCCAAACCCAGCTGGGCCTAAAAAGACTACTTTCAGGTTTTGCAGAGTATTGTAAAGACAACCTTTTAACAATTAATCATAAAAAATCTAAAGTCATTGTGTTTTCTAAAAGGAAGGTCAGAGTTCCCTGGCATCTTGGCTCCGTCAAAATTGATCAGGTGAACTCTTTTAAATATCTGGGGATTTGGTTCCAAGAGACGGGCAAATGGAACTCCCAAGCCAATTATATTAAAGCTAAGGCCGAAAAAAACCTGGGAGCATTAACTCGGTTTTATTTTTTTAAAGGGGGGAACTTTGTTCCGGCAGCAATACGCATCCTGAAAGCCGAAATTATCCCTATGTTGTTGTATGGGGCTCTGATATGGATTCCATATTTCAAGGGACACTTAGAGGGACCACTACAGGCAGAGAGCTCCAAAGTATAGATGCTGCCACACTAAAGGATCGATTTCTTATAATAGCAGAACAAGTACTATGTGGCACCTGTCATATGGAAAGTGTATCTTGGACTTGGCCTGGTAGCAAATCGACAACCACTGCAGATTTCAGAGCAGAGATATTATGTGCTGATAGGGTCTCACTCATGTCAGCAATCTTGCCACAGCATTCTGCACTAACTGCAGCCCCCGGGTCAGGTTGTGCTGCATGGGGATTTCTGTGACCTTGGCTAACTGGCTGCCAGGTTTTTTAAGTTTTGGGTTTTGGTTAGGAACCCTGACTGGTTGCAGGATGCTGAGTTTTCTGCCTTACTTATAGGAATCTTGTTGTGGTTGGTGTGGTATTGCATTTAGGGATCATCATTATCTTTTGTTTTTCTTTTCTATTTGCATTTCATTTACCTCTGACATCACTCCCTTACATCCATAAAAGCAACAAAAGTGGTTCCATATGCTCAGCTCAACCCCCTTAAAGCCACTGATGATGCACCTTGTTATTTGCATGATGGTTTGTTTCTTGTCCAACAGTGATAAAAGGAGAATTCACATGCTGGGAAGTATGACTTCAATTGCTGTTGTTCCCAAGCTGCTGCCTATGAAGGTAGACCAAATCATGTGTGCTTTCTCTCACTGGAATTGGGTTGGCTGATGAAGTGAGTTTATAGCAGCCCACAGGGGAGACAGAAAAGGGTAGAGAATCTTACTCATTTCTCAGACCTCTTTCTGAAGTGAAGGGTCAAATGTGTAAAGAAATTTGGATGTTAAAAGGTAGGGGCAGGGCATTCCAGGCAGGGGGTTGCTAACCCTACTTGGATATGGATATATTTGCATAGGATCCCTAGTCAAGCTTTACCAGCAACACAATCCAAACCATATCTACTGAGAAGTAAGTCCTATTGAGTTCTATGGGGCTTAGTGTGTTTAGAATTGCAGCCTTCAGGGGCATCCATCTTTACTCCCGAATGCTCCCATCTAACATCTCCACAACACTAGGTTGCCTTCTTCCTACAGCGGCCTTCTGGTGACTGGCCTGGCCTGAAGGCACTTAAACCCTTCCTGCCAGAAGCAAGTAGACTAGATTAAATGTTCCCTACCCAGGCTCCTTAAACAGGTGAGAAGGAATGATCCTGTCATTTCAGCTGGACCTGGAAACACCCTCATTTAGCTAAGATTTCTATCTTAATTTCCAACTGGAGAATTTTTTTTTTGTTTGAGTGGTATGCTCCAAAGCAACTGTGGTTGATGCTTAACATATCATGCTTAATGACCTCACTAGGCCCACCCCACGACATCACTAGGGCCCCACCCGACAACATCACTAGGGCCCCACCCGACGACATCACTAGGGCCCCACCCCACGACATCACTAGGGCCCACCCCTGAAATCTCAGGGTTTGGGATGCTTCTGACCTGGCAACCCTATGATAGACCCACTGACTTCACTATATGATAGTATGGACCAAGTGACAAGATGCAACAGAGTTTAGCATTTGTTTTGTATTGTTTTACTGTACACAATTTGTTCTTTTTGGAAATTAAATAAAAAGTGTTAATTCAAACAAGGTCGCCTATGCAGTCCTGAGGTCTTCTTACCATAGGCAAGTGTCTTTTTCTAAGTTGGGTTGAGGAGCCTCAGGGCCAGGGGTCAAATTCAGCCCTCTGGGCCTTTCTGTTTGACCCTCAGGGTTTCCCCCCAGGCCACACCCCTCCCCAGCCCTGCTGTGCTCCTTCCTTGGGTCCTTTTGTCCTTGACCTCTGATAATACCTTCTGCTTGTCAAAAGGGAGGATGGTAGTGTCTTTATAGCAGCCTCAGACTTTTGTGTGGCTGTAACGTAGCCCTACTGTACAGAGGCCACATCCATCGCCACACCCACTTTCGCCTTTGGCTACATTCCCTCCTGTGGCCCCCAGGAGGCATCGGGGAGAAATTCAATTCAGTTCACATTTAAAGATAAATCTATAACATCCACACTTTCTGAGAACCGAGATGCAGCCATCCTATGAAATTGGCATATATTCGGGGAAAGTATGTATAAAAATCAATATATTCGTGAAAATAAGAAACAAAAATGCATTATATTAGGAGAAATTGCTTTACAAACTGTGTACATTCGTCAAAACTGCATACAAAAATGAGTTTATTAGGAGAAATTTACACTAAAATGCTGAGGAATTTTCATGAGGATTTTTTTTTTTAATCACAAATTGCTGCAGCAGAGTGGGGAATTGAATTGAAGATTGGAACAATGAGAAATGGAGAGAATGGCAATTGACAGATCCTTCCATCCCTAGCCCCAGGAAGGTTGCCTATGAGGGCATGTGGCCTCCAGATCCCCCACGCCCCCTCTGTATCTTTCCATATGTATGAAAATGAGTTGAGGAAGGAGTAGTCCTGTGTGGGGTAGCCCCAACCTTCACACATTTGGAACTCCGATTGCATGGGGTTCTGGATCGTGGGGAGGCTTTTTAACACATTCAGTGAAGAATCCTTCAGGCCTTCCCATTCAGTGGTAGAGAGAGTGTCTAATCAGAAATATATTTTAACAGAAATTACTCTATCCCTCTGTGCAGGTTGTTGGGTTTTGATTTTTGTTTTGGTCATTTGTGAGCAGGAACATAACAGGACATACCATTAGGTCCATGATCTAGCTCAGTATTGCCAACACTGATTGGCAATGGCTCTCCAAGGTTTCAGACAGGGTTCTCTCCCAGCCCTATCTGGAGATGCCATTGGGGTCTGAACCTTGGGGGTTCATCCATGCAGCTGTATAATCTGTAATGTAAGCTTCTGGGGCCTCCATTAATTCACGTCCACCCATATGATGTTCTCCAATGAATGCCTTCCTACACGTTCCTCTCCATTGATCTGGAGTTTCGGATATCAAACATACACCAAAAAGGAGAGAAAGAGCAATTACAAAGAGTTGCTGAGGAGGGAGACTTGGACTTGCTTGGACTTGCAGTTTCCTATGTGGGCAGTTCTAACTCCACCTTCTCTCATGCCTCCTGCTCCTGTCAGGTTCCCATTGGCTCCCTCACCCCTCTCCCTTCTGATCTGAGCCAATCAGCAACACAACAAGACGAGAAGATGGAAGGAGGAGTGTGTAACCAAAAAAAGTGCATGCCTATTGGTATGGATGAGGAAAAAGTTTGTTTCGAGTACAAAGAAAGTGCAAAGCCATCAGGTTTGGATTACCAGTGGACAATTCCAATATGGACAACATGGATTTTTAGTATTTATTTTATTTATTTAAAATACTTCTATCTCGCTCTTCTACCCTATAATGGGGCACTCATGGCGGCTTACAAAAATAAAATCAAACATGTACACAATTTTATTTAATTTTATTTATTTAATTTAATTTATATACCGCCCTAAGCCAAAAAGGCTCTCTGGGCGGTGTACATAAGAGATAAAACAAGCACAATATATAAATACAATAAGTATAACAAAATCAAAGATCAAAACAAACAATAACAAAGAATCAGCAACGTCAAAATACAACAATACTGAGAATACTGATAAAATACACTATAAAATACAATTTAAAATACACTTTAAAATTCCTGGGAGTATAAAAAGGTTTTCACCTGGCGCCGAAAGGATAGCAGCGTCGGCGCCAGGTGTACCTCATCGGGGAGACTATTCCACAGTTCGGGGGCCACTACCGAAAATGCCCTAGTTCTAGTCACAACCCTCCGGGCTTCTCGATGGGATGGCACCCAGAGGAGGGCCTTACATGTTGAGCGCAGTGTACAGGTAGGTTCATATTGGGAGAGGCGTTCCACCAGGTATTGCGGTCCCATGCCGTGTAAGGCTTTATAGGTCAAAACCAGCACTTTGAATTTAGCCCGGAAACAAATAGGAAGCCAGTGCAGACGAGCCAGAACAGGTGTTATATGAGCAGACCTTCTGGTCCGCGTCAGTAATCTGGCCGCTGCATTCTGGACTAGCTGTAGTTTCTGAATTGTGAACAGTAAAATCACAACAACATTAAAATAAATTAAAATACAAAAAACACAATTAAAATACATAAAATACAATACACACACACACACATATATACATCTATGTAGGGATTGGTACTAAAGGGACTATAAAGGTAAAAATTTAACATAGAAGGCATAATATCAGTGTCAGGCTCTACCTTCAGTCCCTCCCAAAGGCTCTCCGGAACAAGATCGTTTTCAGAAGTCTCCGGAAAACCCAACAGGGAGGGAGCAGAGCGGACTTCTTGGGGTAGGGTATTCCAAAGTATGGTCTGGATGAGTCCTGGGACCTTTTATATGCAAAGCAGATACTGTACCACTAAGCTGATAGCTATCTCCAGAGTGCACATCATCATGGGAATACTTTGCTATTGGTGCTCGGGGTTCTTCTCTTTTTAGCCCCTCCCAGGTTGGCCATCCATAGATCTGGACTAAGTACAGCTTAACTGGAGAACACTGTTTTTGGTTGCAGGTGCATGGCCAGGAAAGAGGTTGCAATCCCCTGGTAACTATCCCCTAGCATAGAAGCTTGGACGACAGGTTGAAATCCATTCTCCCAGGCCACTGGATTGAATAAGATAGCTCTGTATACCTCTCCCCACCCCAAATGAAATGACGGTGACCATTGATTGCGATTTGATGAATGCTTTTTCTTTCAACATTGCTATAAGCATTTGCCTTTATTTCTGCTGCACATATACATGTGCAGAAACCAAGGAAAGCCTCAATGTTAATTCAAACTGTTGGTGACTAATTGGACGTCTCCTTTTGCTACAGCTCTAACTGCAAGCTGCCAATACCATTGTGCTGATCAAGTTTTGAAAAGAGGAGATGCTGTAAAGTTGGTGGGTTTTTAAAAAAAATCCTTATCAAATGACTCCCTTTCCTTCTAAAGGCAGCGTAATGGAATTCAACAACAGCCAGAGATATTTCACACATTCAGAATAAATCATCCGTGATATTCAGCACCATCAATGTAACGTTGTTCAATGTTCATATCGACAGGTTGGAATGCCGGTGTCTCCACTTGAACCAGGAAGGCCTGCAGCTCACTGGTTAGAGCCAGAGCTTGGAAAAGTTACTTTTTTGAACTACAACTCCCATCAGCCCCAGCCAGCACGGCCACTGGATTGGGCTGATGGGAGTTGTAGTTCAAAAAAGTAACTTTTCCAAGTTCTGGTTAGAGCATCTGCTTTGCATGCAGAAGATCCCAGGTTCAATCCCCAGCATCTCCAGGTAGGGCTGGGAATGTCCCGTGCTGGACAGCTGATGCCAGTCAGTGTTGACAATACCGAGCCAGATAGACCACTGGATTGGGCTGATGGGAGTTGTAGTTCAAAAAAGTAATTTTTCCAAGCTCTGGTAAAGTGTATGTTCCTAACTATCTAAGAACAAGAAGAGCCCTGCTGGGTGATGCCAAAAGCCCATCTAGACCTGACCTCAGAATAGTAAACCAGATGCCTGCCGGAAGTCTGAAAGCAGGACCTGAGCGCAGCAGTACTCTCCTCACCTGTGATTCCCAGCCACTGGTAATCAGAGGCATACCACCCCCTCCTTGGGCTCAGTGTTGCCTTTGTAGAGCTCAGAACAAAAGCTGAAGTAGTTGGCTCCATCTGTCATTGGCTCTGCCTTCACAGCCATTTGCTCTGGCTCCACCTACTGTTGGCCTCCCTACCAGTCCTAATGAGCACCAGCCTCCACTGCTTTGGCATGAGCTTCCAGTCATGGTGGGTCTGACGCCTGTCATAACAAAGAAGAACCCCAAATTACTAGTCTCCCAATTAGTCTCCTGTCTCAAGTCTGCCTGTTCAGCAGCAGATTTCTCTTTGGATAAGGAAGTGTTTTGATAGACACAACGTAATGAAGGCCTGATGTCAAAACAAATCTCGGCTCCGTGGTCTAGAATGCTGATGAAAGGATTTGGGCTGCTAGCCAGTATTGCTTCTCACCCAAAATAAAACTTTTTGCTGTAGGCTCTGAATTAGAATTGCTAAAAAGGGCCCGGAAGAGGATCATCAATGAAGGGAGACTTAGGAATTGAAAGCTGGGGCGTGGAATGGCGAGGCAGTAGGTTTATGCACAGGGAGAAGATAATGGTGTTCAATCCTGGCAGAAATTATGGTGGCTGTATTTTCGTTATCTCATCTCCTCACTTGTCTCCGTCCTCTGCTAATGAAACCCATATTCCCCACATCCTGGGCATGTGGCCATCGCTACCAGTGGAGGCTGGTAAAACAAAAAGGGATTGCAAAGAGCTCCAAAAAGATCTCTTCAAACTGAGTGAATGGACAGTAAAATGGTAAATGGAGTTTAGTGCAAATAAATGTAGAATGATGCATGTCAGGGCAAAAATAAAATTTCACATATATGCTCATGAGATCTGAACTGGTGGTGACTGACCAGAAAGGAGACCTTGGGCCTGTAGTGGATAGCTCAATGAAGATGTCAACCCAGTGTGCGGCAGCTGTGAAAAAGGCAAACTCCATGGTCAGGATCATTCAGAAAGGCATTGAAAATCAGACTTCCAATATCATCATGCCGTTATATAAATCTATGGTGTGGCTGCATTTGGATTAACTGCATTTGGATTAACTGTGTACAGTTCTGGTCACCTCAGCTCAGGAAATGTAGAGTCGGAAAAGGTTCAAAAAGGGGCAACCAAAATGATCAAGGGGGTGAAGCGACTCCCCTATGAAGAAATGTTGCAGCATTTGGGGATATTTAGTTTAGAGAAAAGGCGAGTCAGAGGTGACAGGATAGAAGTTATCAAAATTATGCATGGTCTGGAGAAAGAGGATAGGGAAACTTCCCCCCCCCCCAATAACATTAGAACTCGTGGACCTCCAGTGACGCTGAAGATTCAGGAGAGACAAAAGAAAGGTCTTCTTCCCACAGCGCCTAGTTAAACTATGGAATTCACTCCCACAAGAGGCAGTGATGGCCACCAACTTGGACAGCTTTAAAAGAGGATTAGACAAATTCATGGAGGAAAATGCTATCAGTGGCTCTGAGCCAGGATAGCTATGCTCTGCCTTCACAGTCAGAGGCTGTGTGACTCTGAATACCAGTTGCGGGAAACCACAGGAGGCAAGAATGCTCTTGTGCGCACGTCCTGCATGAGGGCTTCCCATAGACATCTGGCTGGCCAGTGTGAGCAGGGTGCTGGATGAGATGGCCTGATCCAGCAAGCTCTTCCTATGTTCTTATGTCGATTAAGGCAAATGGGGCAATACCACACCAACCCCAGCCCACCCTCTTCCAGCCCCCAGCTGCCTGCCTGTCCGTTAATGAGCAGTCCAGGCAGCGGACCTGCCTCTCAGTTGTCTTCTCCTTACTCTCAGTGTTGACTTTGTAGAACTCAACTGGGAAGAGGATGGGGGCAAAACTAGAATTAGTTGGCCATGCTTGTCATTGCCTCTGTCTGAGCCTGTGACATTTGGCTCCACTTACGGGTTGGACTCCCTGCCTTCCTCCCTATCAGTCCCAGTGAGCACCAGCCACTGGTGTCCCCGCCTCCACTGTAATTTGCTTTCCACTTGTATGTGTTTTTCCTTCTAGTATAGCAGCTAGAGCAAAGGTAGCCAACATGGTGCCTCCAATAGCATCGGTTATAAACCACCCTGTTCAGATCTTGTAAGTTCAGGTCTGTGGCTTCCTTTATGGAATCAGTCCATCTCTTGTTTGGTCTTCCTCTTTTTCTGCTCCCTTCTGTTTTTCCAAGCATTATTCTCTTTTCTAGTGAATCAGGTCTTCTCATGATGTGTCCAGAGTAGGATAACCTCAGTTTCATCATTGTAGCTTCTAGTGATAGTTCTGGTTTAATTTGTTCTAACGCCCAATTATTTGTCTTTTTTGCAGTCCATGGTATCTGCAAAGCTCTCCTCCAACAGCACATTTCAAATGAGTTGATTTTTCTCTTATCCCCTTTTTTCACTGTCCATACATAGAGATTGGGAATACCATGGTCTGAATGATCCTGACTTTAGTGTTCAGTGATACATCTTTGCATTTGAAGTTCTTTTCTAGTTCTCTCATAGCTGCCCTCCCCAGTCCTAGCCTTCTTCTGATTTCTTGACTATTGTCTCCATTTTGGTTAATGACAGTGCCGAGGTATTGATAATCCTTGACAAGTTCAGTGTCCTCATTGTCAACTGTAAAGTTGCATAAATCTTCTGTTGTCATTACTTTAGCCTTCTTGATGTTCAGCTGTAGTCCTGCTTTTGTGGTTTCCTCTTTAACTTTCATCACCGACAAATGTAATACAACAGGAAAAAAAGTAAATCTGTGTTGAAAGGCATGAATGTAGCAGGGTGGTTTTTTTTTAAAGCAATCAGGCCCAAAATGAGCAGTTAAAAAATAACACGTGGGCAGTTCAAAAATTCAAGTCTTACAAAAGTTGTATCATGTTAGGATGAAGGGATGGAAGGATCTGTCAGTTTTAGTTTCTGATTTTTTCCCCAGTCTTAAATTCAGTTCTCTACATTTATGCAGTAATTTGCAAAAAACCCAAATCCTGATGAAAATTCTTCAGCATTTTAGTGCGAATTTTGCCTTTAAAAACCTACATTATTGTATTCAGTTTTGACTAATGTACCCATTTTTGCAAGGTATTTCTCCTAATGTACTCCATTTTTGTATGTTATTTTCATGAACATATTTTCACAAATATATGCATTTTTCTACACATTACTTGGCTGGAGAATTACATTGCAATATTTGGAAAAGTGCGAATTTCAAAGGATAGCAGTGTTTTGGTTCTCATATTGTTTTGGAAAGTGCACATTTGATAGATTCTCCTTTAAATGCAAACTGAAATTCATTTCTCCCCCATCCCTATTCTGGATACACCCAGGATTTAAATATTCTAGTCCAAATCACTATCAGCCTATCAAAATATTTAGTGCAGTGTAACGACAGATGAAAAGGAGAAACAATTAAATGCTGCACTTTATTGATCTGCCAGTACGTGGTGCTAAGAGAAAATGGAATGAGGTTACCGAAGAAGAGAATATTTAGCTCAAGTTTCCTTGGCGGAGGCGGAATGGAAAATTGGACAACATTCCCGTGATGGGTTTTCTTCAGGTTTCCAGGGAAATTTAAAAAGAAAAACAAACATTTTCCAATGGGACTGCACATCTGAGGGACTGCTAAGGGAAAGAGTTTTGGGGAGGGGAGAGAGAGAACAAAGAGAATCAGGATTGATGACATGCAACTTAGTGGAAATAATCGAGATAAAAATGAGCAAAACTAGAATGCTCCTGACCTAATTGTCGAGCAGATGGAAGACAGCAGCAGATAAGCAGAGCTAGTCAGCACACATACTTATATTGAAAAATAGCAAGGATTCAAAAGAGATAAAGGGAATGAAGAGCTCATTTGCTTAAAACCCGTGATGCTCAAAACACAAGGCCCGTTTACATTGGAAAATAGGAAGCTGCCAACCAAAAAGAGAAGGCTCGTAGGGCAACCACAACATGCACAGCAAAAGTCACTACCCAAAATTGCAAAGGAAAATGGACAACACTGTGGCATGCAGCTGAAATGAAAACTAGCAAAATAATAAAGGCAAGCACAATGACTGTGAATAACAGAATGGATAATTATATTGAGAGGCCCAGAACACGGGACCTGAAACAACAATATGTAACAATACAGAATCCTGCCACAGTGAGTGTAGTAACATGAAAGAATATACAATGATGGCAGGCAATGGAAAATGACACAGTGATGTACAGATGACAGTTATTCCAGATTGTTAAACTGTTTCAGTGCTTCTTCGGAGATTCATAATATTCAAATTTCAGCAGCCAGCCTTGAGTCTCCCACAAATATCTGTTAAAAATGTGAGAAATGTTACCCACATATGAGTCAATAAACAGTAAAGATATTTAAACAGCAACATATTCAAAGTGAAAGTACATAAATACCTCCACTGAAGAGAATGCAATGTACGGTATATAAGTTGCCAATACTGTAGCTCAACCTTCTTATGGGAAGATATACCCTACAATTACATAAATCATAAAGTATTATAAAGAAACCAATCAATAAAACAGCCAATTGTGTATGTGATAAAACAACTAACTATTTACATACCTCATGTGAAAAAATAGCCACTTCTAATTGGGAGAGAAGCAAACCTTCCTCTAAACCAGCCTTTCCCAACCAGTGTGCCTCCAGATGTTGTTGGACCACAATTCCCATCTTTCCTGACCATTGGCAATGCTGGCTGAGGCTGATGGGAGTTGTGGTTCAACAACAACTGGAGGCACATTGGTTGGGAAAGGCTGGCTTAGAGGAAGGTTTGCTTCTCTCCCAATTAGAAGTGGAATTCTCCTTGCCCTCTGCACAACTTTTAAAGATGCAGAAGACCTCTTGGAGGCTGGGTCTGGCAACCAGGAGGTCTTCTGTATCTTTAAAAGTTGTGCAGGGG
Source organism: Rhineura floridana (assembly GCF_030035675.1). NCBI lineage: Eukaryota > Metazoa > Chordata > Lepidosauria > Squamata > Rhineuridae > Rhineura > Rhineura floridana. The sequence goes on along the minus strand of NC_084489.1, from coordinate 84,460,673 downwards.
AAGAAGGAATTCCACCTTGTGGTTTTTCTCATTACTGCATTGCAAGAACACCTGCACTTGGCTGACTTTCTCTTCTAAAGATACAGGATCAGTCTCAAGCCCTGAAGCTGGCAACCCTAGCTGAGATGGTCACTGACCTTATTTGCATACATTTAAGTTTTAATCCAATAGTTTCAGACTGTATCTGTTGCATTTAATTGTCTTTTGACCCAACCATTTACATCCCTCCCCTTCTCTCTACTCCAGCCTTCCTCAATCTGGTGCCCTCCAGATGGTTTGGACTACAACTCCCATCAGCCCCAGGCAGCGCAGGTAGGGGAAGGCTGCTCTGCACCCATACACCTATATGCCAGCTAAGGATGCCATACATTCTGTGGACTCTAGTCCACAGAAGCTTATACCATCATAACTTTCTTAGTTTAGACTCTTTTTTTTGCTGCAAAATGCTAGCGTGGCTTCTGTGAGTCTGTACCTGATACTTGATCCACCCAGTCACCCTGCTGAGAGGGCAAAGCTTTTTAGTGCCAGTATGACTGAGTGCCCGCACTGCCCCCCATTGAACATAAGGACATAGGCAGAGCCTGCTGGATCTGGTGAATGGCCCATCTAATCCAGCATTCTGTTCCCACAGTGGCCAATCCAATGCCCATGGGAAGCCCGCAAGCAGGACCTGAACACAAGAGCTCTCTCCCCTCCTGCGGCTTCCAGCAACTGGTATTCGGAAGCATATCACCTCTGACCGTGGAGGCAGAGCATAGCCATTGTGGCTAGTAGCCAATGATAGCCTTATCCTCCCTGAATTTGTCTAATTCTCTTTGAAAGCCATCCAAGTTGGTGGCCACCACTGCCTCTTGTGGGAGTGAATTCCATAGCTTAACTATGCGACGTGTGAAGAAGGACTTTCTTTTGTCTGTCCTGAGTTTTCCAATGTTCATTGAGAGTCCACGAGTTCTGCTGTTATGAGAGAGGGAGAAAAACATTTCTCTATTCCCTTTCTCCCATGCCATGCATCATTTTATAACCCTCTGTTATGCCACCTGTTACTCACCTTTTCTCTGCTCTAAAAAGCCCATCTGCTACAAGCTTTCCTCACAGGGCAGTTGTTCCATCCCCATGAGCATCCTGGTTGCCCATAAAACAACTCCCATAAAGTTCTAACTAAGTCTTCTGTTAAGGGACTTTGTTTGAAGCTAGAGCCAGTGGGGTGTAGTGGTTAAGGTGTTGGACTAGCACCTGGGAGACCAGGGTTCAAATCCCCACATAGCCATGAAGCTCACTGGGTGACCTTGGGCCAGTCATTGCCTCTCAGCCTCATGAAAACCCTATTCATAGGGTCACCATAAGTCAGAATCGACTTGAAGGCAGTACACATACATACATAGACAAAGCTAGCTTTTCTCGATTTCACCCTACAGTTTCTGCTAGAGGCATACAATGAGAGGCTTTTATTTCTGGTTCAGCTTCTGCTGTTTACCACGGATCCTCTGCAGCCACTTAAGATATAACCTGAACTTTATTTCAGCAAGGGTGAGTCCCAGAAGCTAGGACCAATATTTACTGCTACTTATTTCCTTAACAGTAAGTTTTTTGCTCTTGTTAACAAAGCAAATTCTTGGGTTAAAGCTGGTGTGGGAAAACTGTGGACATCCAGATGCTTTGGTCTCTAACTCACATCAACCGCAAAGGATAGAGAAGGTTGCTTTAGAGTGGACTACTTAGCTTAACCATACACTTTAGCTGTAGAAAAACTATCCGCAGTTTCCTCTGGATCCATCTAAAACAAGCTGATAAGACTGAGCCATAAATTTAAAATATTTAGGAACCGTGCTGTGCGAATACATCTCTAAACAAGCAGAGGGCTCTGGTTTTTTTTGTCGACAACCTTTGGATAAAGCACTTGCAATCTGCCAGGCTTGAGAAATTCATATTCCCCAAACAGCTACAGACAGCGTTGGAAGCAGCAGAGCATTTGGGTAATGTGGTCAAAGCTGACTGTAAAACCTGTTATACCTAGAGCAGGGATTTGAGCAGATGTCTTTGCTAATATCAATCGTTCTTCTTCCATGGTGTAACCTCCAACGTTTGGTTTAGGTTGTTCCCCACTATAGAGATTAAAACTCACAGGGGCATCAATCACTTGGACTTTTATGAGATGTTTAATCATCATGATCACCATGGCAATTTTGAATCAGGAGGCTTTTTCTATCAATTATTAGTCTGCTAAGGAAACCAAGAACTTGATGTGGCAGAGGAATAAATGTCTCCTTCCAGACTGAGCTCCATGGGTGGTTTGGAGAACCAAGTCGACTGGTGAAATTGATTTTTGGGAAATAAAAAGATGAATTCCGTTTTGCAAAACTGTGTCTGACTTCTGTGCACTGCTAGAAGATTTTTATTTTTTATTTTTTTGCTTAATAGAATCAATTGCCTGAAGAGTTGGTGGAGGCTGGAGGTCTTCAGCCAGAGGCTGGACATCCATCTGTTGGGGATATTCTAGCTCTGGGTTTCTTGCACTGACCAGGAGGTTGAACTAGACAGCTTACAAGGCTGCCTCCACCTCAACAATTCACCCATTTAAATACCATACAATGAATCAGCTATGTTCTCTTGAAATTGGGCGGCAGTCTTAGTAAATATGATGGGGCCACACTGTTGCTCAAAGCGTTTTTCAGGGTGACGTATGGTGGGGTGGAAGGGTGGAGATGATTAAAGAGGCAGTTTAAGAGATGGCCAGAGATTTGTCTGCTCCGCTCTGTGTTGCCGATGCCATGAGAAACCCTGGCGGCATTTCAGTGAAAGCAAAGGCAGCCTCAAACAAATGGATTTGTGTCCTACTATGGAAAGCAACTATAAACGAGAGCAGTCAGGAGCAAAATTACTTTCTTTAATAAACTGTGCTGGAAGCAGATCTTTGTGATGAAGAACCAGAGTGCAAGGGGATCATCTTAGTTTAAGGGAAAATAAACTGAACAGTAGTGGTACATTTGTCTCTGGATACAGTAAATATTATGTTCAGCATGGTTGGAATTTGGAACTTGTCAAAAAAAATTTTTTAAACTTATGCATAAGGTTTCAGATGCACAGAACTGTCTGCAGAGTCAGACGTTTAGGGTTGTTTCACACATCACTTGGGTTTCCCAACACCTGATGACTTGTGCTGGATGATGTGCAAACACAATACCTTTAAAGCACATTTCCCCTGTGCCAAAGAATCCTGGAAACTGCAGTTTATCAAGAGTGCTGGAGTTTGTAGCTCTGTGAGGATAAACTACAGTTCCCAGGATTCTTAAGGGCATGGGGAATGTGCTTTAAATGTATAGTGAAAGATTCATTCACACATGAAGTCACCACTTGGTACTGATGATGATGATGTGCTTGTGTGAGCTAGCCCTAGCCACAAGTAGCTGCTTGTCATGATGGTAATATGGAACCTCCATGTTCAGAGGTAGTCTACCACTGGATATCTGTTTCTTGGAGCAACAGCAGTGGAGGATGACCATCTTCAAGCCCTGCTTATGGGCTTCCGATAGGCATCTGGTTGACCACTGTGGGAAGCAGAATGCTGGTTTAAATGGACCTCTTGGTCTGATCCATCAGAGCTCTTCTGATGTTTGTAACATTTTGATCCACACATGTGAAAACGCAAGAAGAGCCCTGCTGGATCAGGCCAAATCTCCATCTAGTTCACCCCAGCATCATAGTGTCCAACCAGATGCTTCTGGGACGTCCGCAAGCAGGACCTGAATGCAATAGCCCCCTCCCCACTTGTGATAGTAGCAGGTATTCAGAAGCATACTGCCTCCGAGAGTGGAAGGAAAACATAGCCACTGTGAGGTCAAGCAGGGTTGTTTTTGACAAGTGAGATGATCAACCAACAAGCCATTGTTAATACACAGAGGTTCCTGGGAAGGAAAAAAAGAGCCCATTCCAACAAGTCTGGAGCACCCTCTCATCTAGGGAAACTCCTGGCCAGTAGTGGATAGAGTAATCCTGATCCAGGACTCTCTAAATCCCAATCATTGTGATATGGGACACACAGGTGACATCAGGGTGGACTGGGTGGCTCTTATGGTAATACAGCAAAGTGAGAATTGCTAGCAGCATGAATGTTGCTGTGCTGCATCCAGCCACCAAGGCCTGTAAGGTAGCTAATGGGGCTGGTATTTCCTAAAGAATGGCATAGCCTTCGAAGGCTCCAGCGCTGGTGCTTTGTGTGCACTTTAATAATTCACAGCGATATGTAACACTGATGAAGCACCTTCCATCCTTTAGTGTTTTACAAGCAGTGATATAATACAACTGCAAAGTGGCTTGGTAATAGGAACATTAGATCAGCCAAGACTGGAGGCAATGCCAGCTCTGGGATTTGCCTGTCAGAATCAGTGCTTTTCACTGTGTTTTGTTTTTTTCCTCAGGTACCACCCTGTAAGAGATAATAGAGCCATAGAGTTGTTTTGGAAGGTGCATTGAAGGTCATCTACTCCACCCCCAGCCTTGCTTGATGCAGGAAATCCAGAACTAGATAACCCCCATCAGTTAGCTGTCCCATCTGTGCTTGGAGACCTCCAGGGAGGGAAAGCCCCCCAGCACCTCCCCAAAGTAATTGGTTCCATCTGAGCTGGTCCAAAACATTTTGCTGTTTGCAGTAATGGACAAGATGTATGTATCGTCATCATCTGAGCACCTTCCACACACATCTCAAGTGTGCTCTGAGCACCTTCCACACATGTCTCAAGTGTCATCTGATCACCTACCATGTTTATTTATTTATTTATTTATTATTTGATTTATATCCTGCCCTTCCTCCCAGCAAGAGCCCATGCTAAAAACACTTTAAAGCATCATAATAAGACCTTAAAATACATAGATTCAGATTGGACATCAGAAGGAACTTCTTGACAGTAAGGGCAGTTCGGCAATGGAACCGACTGCCTAGGGAGGTGGTGGGATCCCCTTCGCTGGATGTCTTCAAGCAGAGGCTGGACAGCTATCTGCGGGAGATGCTCTAGCTGTGGATTTCCTGCTGTGAGCAGGGGGTTGGACTCGATGGCCTGCAGGGCCCCTTCCAACTCTATGATTCTATGATTCTATGATTAAAACAAAACATCTTTTTTTAAAAAAAGGGTTAAAATCATATTATTAAAGAAAGCATATTAAAAGCAATTCTAAGACAGATGCAGACTGGGACCAGTCTCAACTTAAAAGGCTTGTTGAAAGAGGAAAGTCTGCAAAAGATGCCGAAAAGATAGCAGAGATGGCTGTGATGATCCTCTATTATTGTATATATGGTAAGTGCTGTTTGTATAGGAGATACATGGTAAGTGGAATGTAAGAGGAAGGGGGAGTGAATGGGCAGTAGAATGCTGGATGATTGGCTGAATGTTTAAAATGGCTGACAGTATAAAAGGAAGAGTGACAGTGGAATCTGGGGGGGAGAAGAGAAAGAGTGGGTTGTTTGGTGGGTTTGAGAGAGTGGTTTGTCAGGAGAGCGTGGAGAAGGAGGGGGGGTGGAGTTCGGATTAGTATTAGATAAAACCATATGCTTATGTGCCTTATGAAGAAATCTTGTTAGCTTGTTATCTGTGTTATTTAATAAATACTTAATTTGGTTTACCAAAGGCCTGATCCTTGGCTGGGGTTTCACAGACCAGAAGGGAGGGTGAGGTAAATACCAAGGCTAAAGGATAATATGGTGGCAGCGGGGAAGGGAAGAATAACACCACAAGTATTCAGAGCAAACCAGAATTATAAGCAGTCTGAGTAAATCAAAGGGATTGGGGACAGCTTAAGCACTCAGTCATAGAGGCAACCAGATTGAGGGAGACTCAGGCAGAGTCTCTGGGAATATTGGTTATAGGACGTGACTGGTGGTGCTGCCTAGCAGGGGGATCTGTTGGGATCTGTGCTAGAGCGGGGAGAGAAACCATAAGAGAGGACGGTCCGGACTGGTGGAGTCCCTGGTGGTGCCTAGAGACAGGCAGTAACCACGAGCAGGTAGGAGCCTGACAGGGAGAGCCAGGGAAGGAAGCCTCACATGTGGTGGCAGTAGCGGTGGGATACGAACAACAGAGAATCCAGATACGAACCAAAGAGAATCCCAAAGACAAAGGAGACTACGTCACAGGTGTTGGCTGTAGCAGTGAGATACGAATACTAGAGAATCCCTAACAGTGGTGTGGCAAACAGAAATAACAAAACAAGATTATTTGTGAGAGTGACTGGCAAAGAGTGTGTGGCAAAGAGTGAGTGAACTCAAACACCATGGCTGAATACATAAAAATGAAAAGAGAGCAGCTGGTGGAGAAGTGCGTAACATTCAATTTACCTCACGAGGGTAAAGGGGTAGATGAATTGAGGGTAGCACTTATAGGATTTGCAACTGCCCAGCAAAAACAACCTGTCAGAGAAGAGATCCCAGAAGGATACTTAAGCAATCCCGCTTATATAGAGTACCTGAGAGAAAAGTTAAGATGGGAGGCTGAGGAAAAAGACAAGCAGAGGGAGTTGGAAACTGAGAGATGGAGGATGGAAGCTGATGGGAAAGATAAACAGCGGGTCTTTGAGGCTGAGGAAAAAGACAAACAGAGGGAGTTGGAAATTGAGAGATTGAGGATGGAAACTGAGAGAATGAGAGTGGATGTGGAATTACAGGCAGAAAAGTTAAAATTTGAAAGAGAGAAGTTTCATTCTGATGAGACAAGGAAAGACAGAGATGGAGCAAAAATAAAAATTACTCCAAAGGACTTTGCTGTCTATGAGCCTGGTCAAGATCCTCAAATTTATCTCACAACCTTTGAAAGGCAGCTCAGTTGTGGGGGCTACCTGAAGATAAATACATGCAGTATTTATCAAATCTGATCAAAGGGGAATTGGCTGAGGTATATTTCCCCTCAGACAGGCCCGTCACCTATGCTGAATTCAAAGAAGCAGTGTTTAAAAGATTCAGACTGGGGCCTGATTATTTTAGAAAGCTTTTCAGAAACTGCCAGATACAGACAGGGAGGTCTTTCGTGGAGCTGGGGGCAAAACTGATGGACATATTTGGGAAATGGCTGACAAGTGCAAAAGCTCAGTCTGTGGAGGAGGTGAAAAACCTCATGATATTGGATCAGTTGTACCATCAATTGCCGCCCGAAATTAGGCTGCTGGTGAAAGATCGTTCCCCTAAAACTGTAACAGAAGCAGCGGAGCTGCCCGATCATTTCGCCTCAAACAGATCTGGGTGGATGGCAAAACCACAAAGAGATTTTAAAGCTAGACCAAATAACAATGGCAGAAAAGATGTGGTACCACAGAGAGTAAACCCTCAAATAAAATCAGAAGGGCACAAGACACCTCAGTTTGGGTCTGTGTTCCCTAAAACAGAGGAGAAAATCTGTTACCGATGTGGGAAGCCAGGCCACCTACGTTTTCAATGTGAGGTTGCCAACCCCATTAGTAATCCTGCTCAGACAAGGGCAGTGAAAATAGAGCCCAAGGCTTTAGAAACAGCGAAAAAGGTTCAGTTCTGCCAGATAAACTGGACAGAAGTAACAGACTTGGATTCGAGTCTAAGAGAGGAAGTGTGTGTTCAAGGGGCAAATTATTGGACATTGCTTGATACTGGTGCCGCTCAGACATTACTGAGGCCAGATTTAATAAAATCTGAGGAAATATTACCTCAGGAAACTGTGACTATCCAAGGAGTGAGGGGTCAACCAGAAAGCTTGCCTGTGGCCCTGGTGAAAATGGAGTGGAGAGGAAAAGGGGGAGAATATAAAGTAGGCATTAATGCCCAGCAACAAGAACCAGTAATACTGGGAAGAGTTGTTATGGGAGCCCAAGGGAAAATATATGTAGTGACCAGACAACAACTTGGCAGAGAAACAGAAGCTGTGTTAAGGGGGGCTGAAGCAAGCAGGGTGGAATTTGTTAGCCAGCCTCAGGTCACCATAGCAACCACTAGCAGGCCTGCTGAAGGAGACAAACTGTATCAAGTGGTCTCTGATAATAAAGAAGCAGATCAATTCAGGGAAGAGCTGCATAAAGATATAAGTTTGAACCAAATAAAGGAACAAGCCCTGACCCAACAGATTCCTTTCACTGACAAGCTGAGGAGTCAAGTTGTGTGTGAGAATGGGATTTTATATAGACTGTGGATGCCTGCTGAGAGAAAGGATGAATGTGAACCAGTGAATTGATAGTACCTAGCAAATACAGAACCAGATTGCTAGAGGTAGCCCACGATGTCCCATGTGCAGGACATCTGGGAATAAAAAAGACCAAGAGGAGATTGGCGGCACACTATTATTGGCCAAACATCTCCAAAGATGTAAAACAACATTGTGTATCTTGTGGTATCTGCCAAAAGGTGGGGAAAAGTGGAGTAAAGACTAAGGCACCCTTAAAGCCCCTTCCTATAATTGGACAACCCTTTTATAGAGTGGGAATAGATTTGGTGGGCCCTTTTTCCAAACCCACAAGGCATGGCAAGAAATATCTATTGGTGGTGGTGGATTTTGCCACCAGGTACCCAGACGCAGAAGCACTAAGATCTGTAGAAGCCGCTGTAGTGGCAGAGGCTTTATTAAAAATCTTTATGAGGCTGGGTTTCCCTCATGAAGTGCTGACGGATCAAGGCAGTGTATTCATGGGAGAAGTGATGCAATGTATGTGGAAATGTTGTGGTCTAAAACATCTAAAGACCACTACTTACCATCCCACCACTAATGGGTTAACAGAGAGATTCAATGGCGTTTTGAAGGGCATGATCAGAAGCTATGTTCAAGATCACCCACAAGACTGGGATGAACGGTTGGGATGCTTCTTATTTGCATACAGAGAAGTCCCTCAGGAGTCAACAGGCTTCTCACCCTTTGAACTGATGTTCACTAGAAAAGTGAGGGGACCTTTGGAACTGTTAAAAAATTCATGGGAAGGAACCCTGGGAAAGTACAAAACATCTGTAGTAGATTTTGTATTGGAATTCCGCAATAAATTAACATCAATGATGGAGGTGGTGAAAAAGAATTTGAGTCAAGCACAGGAGAAGCAACGTTACTGGTATGACAGAACAGCCAGGGAACGTGTGTATGATGTGGGAGATATGGTTATGGCATTCATACCCAGGAAACATGACAAATTACAGGCTAACTGGGAAGGACCATATACCATCAGAGAAAGGCTTGACACAGTGACATATGTAATCACCACAGACCAATTAAACAAAAGCAAAGTGGTTCATGTAAATATGTTAAAGCCTTACCATACCAGGGATGCAAAGGTGTTGCAAGTTACCTTATTCCCTGAGGGAAGTGGGCCTGAACTTCCAGATTTGGTACAGGAAAGCAAAGACAAAGGAGGGGTAGATCAAGTGGAATGGTCAGAAGAGGTGCAGGAGGAAGTAAAAGAAGAGATTCTGAGAGTTTTGAAAACTTATAGGAATCTCTTTAGTAATAAACCTGGCCGAACCAGTATAGCCAGACATTCCATTGATACTGGAGAGCATGCCCCAGTCAGATCTGTACCGTGCTGTGTGAATGGGAAAGTTGTGAGTGAAGTAATCTGTGTAGGACATGGGGTGGGGAGTGGGAAAGTCACCCCCTTATGGAGCAAGGTGGAGGCAATACAAGTGTGGCCGATCCCCTTAACCAAAAAGCAAGTTAGGGCATTTCTAGGTGTGGCTGGTTTTTATAGGAAGTTTGTGAGAAATTTTGGGGAAATAGCAACCCCCTTGCATGAATTAACAAAGAAGAAGTGTTCTGAGTGTGTGGTATGGACGGATGAATGTCAGAAGGCTTTTGATCTGCTGAAGCAAGCCTTGTGCCAAGGACCCATATTAATAGCACCAGACTATGAGCAACCATTCATCGTGGCTACAGATGCGTCGGACCTGGCACTGGGAGTCGTCTTGCTGCAGGAGAGAGAAGGCACCAGACATCCAGTGGCGTACCTGAGTCGCAAGCTGACACCGAGGGAGAAGAACTATTCGTCGGTCCAGAAGGAGTGCCTAGCGGTTGTGTGGGGACTGAACAAGTTGCGTCCATACGTGTGGGGACGAAGATTCACGGTAACTACGGATCATCGGGCCTTGTTATGGTTGCAGACTATGAAAAACCATAACACTATGCTGCAGAGATGGTCCTGGGCCCTACAGGACTATCAAGTGGACTTCCAGTTCATAAAAGGCAAGGACAATGTACTGGCCGATGGACTTTCGAGGCAAGTGGCTGGGACTGCAGTGACGTGACCAGACAGAGGAACAAAGAAAGACATTTTCCCCATAGAGACTTTTACTTGTTAACGCGACGTATAAATCCTGGAACAGGAATAATACTCTGCCGTTGTTTAAGGGGGGGGGGAAATGTGATGATCCTCTATTATTGTATATATGGTAAGTGCTGTTTGTATAGGAGATACATGGTAAGTGGAATGTAAGAGGAAGGGGGAGTGAATGGGCAGTAGAATGCTGGATGATTGGCTGAATGTTTAAAATGGCTGACAGTATAAAAGGAAGAGTGAGAGTGGAATCTGGGGGGGAGAAGAGAAAGAGTGGGTTGTTTGGTGGGTTTGCGAGAGTGGTTTGTCAGGAGAGCGTGGAGAAGGAGGGGGGTGGAGTTCGGATTAGTATTAGATAAAACCATATGCTTATGTGCCTTATGAAGAAATCTTGTTAGCTTGTTATCTGTGTTATTTAATAAATACATAATTTGGTTTACCAAAGGCCTGATCCTTGGCTGGGGTTTCACAGACCAGAAGGGAGGGTACGGAGGCGTCACAATGGCACACATATGTCTCAAGTGTGATCTGAGCGCCTTCCACACACACCCACAAAGTACAACAGAAACATCTAAAAAAGGAGAAACACAGAAAGTAGCAGCAAATGAGTTTGCAAAGTAGACGCACAAAGTAGACTTACTCATCCAAAAAATGTCTTCAATTGTCTACAGAAAGTAAAGACGGGATGCCTGTCCTATCTTGGCAGGAATTCTGTTCCACAGAACAGGGGCCGCCACAGTGAAAGCCCTGCTGCGAGTTACATGTATTAATATACATGTAATAAAATAAAATGAAATGAAATGGCCCAGGAGAGAGAGGAAGGCTGCCTCCAGTGATCTGCTTTAACCCTTTTGTTAGCTGCTGCCTTGAGGGTTTTCCCCCCCTCAAAAAAGTTGAAAAAGATAGGCAGAATCATCTCCATCACCTTGGAGATGTTAAAGAGGAAGGCAAGAGCAAAAAACTAAGCGGGGGGGGGGACATGGTTTCTTCCTCC